>NW_016107475.1:86737-198561 GCF_001604975.1 Cebus imitator | reverse complement strand
AAATTCTAATTCAGTTGGTCCAAGGTGGAGCCTGGACATGACTATTTTTAAAGCACCCCCTTCTATTCTAATACTAAGTGCTTTAGATTCATAATTTCAATTATCCCAATCCTTCCAACAATCTTAGAAGGTATTCTCATTTTAAGGATGAGGACCTAAGGCTCCATGGTTAAGTGATATCCCAAGGTCACATGGCTGCTAAATGGGGAATCAGACTTAACCTCAGAGCCTGAATTCTTAACCCCTATGCCACTTAGCACTATTGTACATATCTCACCTGATCTTTGTAAGGTCCAAGCACAGCAAATAAAGTGCTTAGTTCAGGACCTGCAACTTATTGACAAATAAAGGTTGGGTAATGACAAATATTACCTCCTATTACCAAAACAGAGCATTCTTCCCAATTTATCTTCTATCCAGTTCCATTTCAGGTAAATATTCACTCTTTTAGAACCCCTGCTTTTTTTTTTTTTTTTAAACCCTGATAGCATACATACTTGCCCTCCAAATGTACCACAGACAGTCATTGTAACAGCCTAGGGGACGCTTAGCCAGGTTTGTCATGCCTGAGGAAAGGGGAAGAGAGAGGACAGGAGCTGCAGATACTTGTGGAGAGCATGGTGATGAAACCTGTCTGGAATGATGTCCCAAAGGGCGAGCCACAGCTCACAGCTCTTTGGTACACAGTGTTCAATAAACATGTGCTGCATGAGAGTAGTTTGCTGAGGAGAGGGGAAGCAGAGAAAGGGACTAATGAGGGTGTCAGATATAGACTAGGGAGTGGATTTAGGCCTGAATATTCAGGGATATTTCTTCTTTCTTTCCAGATGGATCATATATTTGTTAGGAACCTCATCCTACTGGTTTCCTGTCTTCATGAGATGGACACAGAAGCCAACCCAAGAGGAAAATGCACACTTGCTGAGGGGCAGTAGGCTCAGTTCCTGGAATGTGGGCTCTGGGGTCAGAGGGAGGCTCAAGATGGCCTAGACACAAGGAGAACCAGGCTAGGACACAGGTGCTGAGTGGTGTCCCCTCAGAGGGCAAGCCCTGGCATCTACTACAATTCCCCTCACAATTAGGTGATTGAAATGGGGAATTTACCGAGCTTACTTAGGTAAGCATCTTAAATTTTGTCCCTCCAGTGACTGGATTTGCAAAATACAGTGAATGATCACCAACTTAAATTATTAATAGAAATAATAGGGTATAAAAATTGGTCAAAAAGAGCTGGGAAAAGTTTTGACCAAAAATTCTACCTCGAAGGTAATGCTGGCATTTCCTCTCAATTAACGGTCATAACTTATGATAGGAAGAAATGGAGAAGGAACAAGGAGGCCTATAAGAGGAAGACAAAGGTAGAGGCAATTTGTGGCTGAAAGAGAATAGTCTCTGAGATTCAATCTCTGAGTTCTCAAAGCTTTGCCCATATGCATGAATTACAAGTGTAAGGTGCACATTACAAAGCTGCAAGTTTATAGTCACTTTCATCTGAAGTTTTTTGATGTTCAATTCATTTGAAACTTACCCAACACTCTACATGTGATCTCTTCTATTTGTCTTCTACTGCTTTTTTTTCCTTTGTAGGGGGGAGCGGAGGACAGGGCCTCACTCTGTCACCCATGCTGGAGTGCAGTGGTATAATCATGGCTCATTGCAGCCTTGACTTCCTGGGATCAAGCAATCCATCCTTACAGCTCAGCCTCCCATAGCTGAGACTTGTATTTTTTGTAGACACCTGGGTTTCATCATGTTGTCTAGGCTGGTCTTGAACTCCTGGGCTCAAGGGATCCTCTTGCCTAGGCCTCCCAAAGTGCTGGGATTACAGGTATGAGCCACTGCGCCCGGACTTCTACCACTTTCAAACTTGCAATATTTAACTTTCTAACATGTCTTATACCTGCAAGTACGCATGTCTTAAACCCCCAAGCAAGCTCTTTGAGGGAAATGGCTTTATCATGTGCCTGACCCTATTCCTCACCGTGAAGCTCACAATGCTGTTAATCCACTACATTTTTGACTCTTCAACTCTCTTGGAATGCCCCTGGGATAAGCGTTCTGTAAATGGACACTCAACATGTTTATAGTGAAAATCTAATAGCTGAGAGCCCAGCCACTGTAAACACATTCTTTCTACTTTTGCAGGTCTGCAATCTAATGACAAGATTGCTTAGATTTAGAGAAGAAAACGTGTGGATTTCTTCTACAGTGTTGTAAGTATTAAAAGCCAGAAACGGAAAATTCTTATAATTTTATGCTGCATCACGATGCGCGGCCCCGGGTGATGTAGCTCCCAGTCCTTCGTACAAAGCTAAATACCAGCATTTAACTACCACCATCCCCAACCTGCACCCCAAGCACTGACACTTGAAGCCGAGTTGTGGTCGTACATCACCACACTCCCAGTATGTAAACCATGCAAACTCGGAGCTTCTCTGCAGGACAGGCCTACAAGGAGAGGAGAGGTGCCTCAGGAGGAGCAATCGCCGTAAGCAGTCAGAGACCTCTTCCTCAGACTTCCCCTTCCAAGGACAACCCGAAATAGCAGAAGCGCATTTGTACGTGGGCAGAGCCACATGCCCACAAGACAGGCACATGTGAACTGGAGGCATTCGGTACAAGGGAGCGAGGACACAGGGCACGTAGGGTGCTGAGGGTCCACCTCGCGGCCAAAGTATGTGTGCCAGTGAGTATGTGCGCGTGTGAGATCTACTCCAGAACCCGTGGCCGAGGACTGGCGCGGCCTCCTGGGCGAAGTCAAGCAGATGGCTTTGTTCCCTGAATGAGAATGCCGGAGCCGGGCTGGGAGCAAAGACGGCGGCGGGAAACCATCGTCTCCGCTGCGGCTCCGGCAGCACGCGAAACTCTCAATCAGCTTCTCTGGCACGAGCCGCCGGCTACACCAGCTGCGCGCAGTGGGGACAGCCCGGCTGCCTCGCGAGCACCGCCCGGAGAGGCCGCGCCGCGGGGCCCGCCGCGTCCCCCAGCCAGGGCGGGCGGCCACACGCGCCCGCCACTCGGCCGCGCAGGCAGCGCCACATTCCATTTAAAAATAACACCCACGTGCGCTGGTAAACAAGCGCGCGCGGCTCCTCGGGCCGCGCGCCCGGGTCCAGCGCGTGCGGCGCGCGCCCGCCCGCCTCCCGCACGTGTCTGCTGGCGCCGCTCAGTCCCCGCCCCCTTGGCGGGTCGCGCCCCGCCTCCGAGCCCCCAACCCCACCGCTCTGGGCCCTAGAGCCCCCTGCCAGCAGGCGCGCCCAGCCAAGTGCGTGGCAACTTTCCTCCCCGACGCCTCCTTGCCGCTGGTGTACCCACCGCCCCAGGTCGGCTCCCTTCCTCCGTTCCTCCCGTCCGCTGTCCTCTCGCATTCCCCCCCCCGGAACCCTCCCACCGTCAGCGCGCGAAGAATTGGTTTCTGGTGCGCCCTCTCCCTTTTTCCCTCTCCTCTCCTTCATGCCTTAGAATTTTACTCGATTGTTTATTATTTTCCGGGGGGCGGGGGCGGGGGGCGGAGAGGGGCGTCTGGGGCCTGGAGACTGGTGGCCGCGGCCAGTCAGCGCGCGGCGTGCTTTGACGAGTAAGCGGCGCAGCGAATGGCGACGCGACGGAGAGCTCCGGGGTCACGCGCGTGTGAAGACGATGACATCATCTGTTTGTACGCGTCGAACTAGCTTGGTGCAGGGGCGGGGTCGCGCGTCACTTGAGTGACGGGTGCTGCGCAAAGCCCGGAGCCCGGAGGTATAGCGGGACGGGCTGGCTCCTGCGTACGCTGGGCTGGACCTTTGTGTATGAGGGTCATTGCAGAGCCCGCTTCTACACTCTGCGCTATCTCTGGTGACTTAGAACTTTTTTTTTTTTTTTAAAGATATTTATGAACTACAGTGTCTATGCTTTTGGTGTGCATGTCGCGTGTACTGCATTCGTAGAGTACAAATAAACGATTTGGGGCACGGATCGTAGAATAAGGACTTGGGCAGATGTTTTTCTAAGCCTAAAGGAATCTGTCTTTTCTGAAAAGTAAAAAATGCACACTTAGCGGTTTTGCCGTCCTTTACAAATTAAGACTAAAATTATTTTTCCTTTCTCAATCTGCTCTTGAATGTAGGACGGGGGGGTAATTTGCATTTCTTCCGGAGTTAGTTACACCTCTCCCCCGTTTGCTATGAAACCCATGAAAAGTGAAACACGACTGTGGTCCACCGTCTAAGGTGAGAGACTCAGTGTAAACCTTTTGGTGCCTGATCGCATCTGTGAGCACTAGCTTATTGAAGTTGTGCAGGCACCAACATCTTCGCCGTTCAGTATTTCCACGCCGCTGTAACCCTGGCCATCTGCGGTCAGCATCTTATCTCGGGTGTTACCTGGTGTCGGGTTCTAACCGGGAACCGGACACCGTGGTGAGCCCAGAGCTCGGCGAGCGGACGCGCAGGCCGGGGACCCGTGGTGCCAGGCGCCCTGCCTGGAGTCGGAGAGGCCAAGCCGCTGCGTTCCTTGGAGCGTTGGGGGCTTCGCGCTCCTGCCACTCCCTCTTCTCCCTTCTCTCCGCTCTCGTCGTCTTCTCTCGGGCCAGAGCCGCGCTTTGTTGTCGTTGAGGCTCTCAGGAGGGAGGAGCAGCCCAGCGGGGACGACAGCGGGAGCCCGCCGAGTCCCGGCCCTCGGCGCGCGCCCGGACACCCACGCCCGCAGCCCCGCGGACCCGGGCCGCGCAGGCGTGCGCGAGCGCACACACGCGCACTCACGCACGCCCGCCGCGCGCCCAGCCTGCCGCCCAACCCTCCCCCTGGGCGGGGACCCGCCCGCCGTCAGCTTAGGTTGAGGCGCCCTGCGTGTGTCTATAACTTTGTGCTGCTGCCGCGGCCGCCCTGCTCGTGAAAGGGAGGAGGAGGAATGTGGAAGGCGGCGGCGCGCGAGCTGACAGGCGGTTCCTCGGGCGGGCTGCGGCGACGGCCCGAGCGCTTCTCCTTCGCCGAGGTTGCGCGCCCCCTCCTCGCCGTGCCCCGGGCCCGCGCGGGATCGTGCATCGTCCCGCCGCGTCCCTGAAGGGAAGGAAGCGAGGTAGGCGCCGGAGCCGTGCAGCGGGCGGCCGCCTTCCCGGTGACTCCGGATCTGCTTGCGAGCTGGGCCGGGCGCTTCCCTTTCCCCTCCCTGAGCCGCGGTTTGCGCGCCCCCCGTCTCGCCCGCTAGTGTTTTTAAAGGACTCGAGGGAAGGGGGAAACTGTCAAGATGGCAGCAGCGAGAGCAAGGAGGTGATGAACGTGCTGGTCCGGGTTTTCTGGCAGCCCGGGAGACTTGGCGCTTCCCGACCTGTTGGAAGATTTATGTGCCGACTCGCTCCCTCCCCCGGATCCTGACTGGGAAGGGGGCGGAGGGGACGACGTCCGCGAGAATACCAACCACTCAAAACCCCGAAGTGGCCGTCCCCTCTGGGCTCGACCCTCTGCGAACACCCGCTGGGGTGCTGCTCCCCCTTCTTCCCGTCTTTATTTTTTGGAAGTGACAAGGGCCCATCTGTCCCCAGACCCGCGTTCGTCCTCCGGCCCGCGGGCGAAGAGGGGAAAGGGAGCTGCCCGCGCAGTCCCCGGGCTCGGGCCACTCGGCTGATTGCGGGGTGACAGGGGGGTCGCGGAGGCGGCAGGGCCGGGAAAAGGGAAAAGAGCCGAAGACCACACAGACTTGAGCGGCGGCGCCGCGGGAGGCACTAGAGCGAGCCGGAGCGAAATATAAACAAACGCACGCACGCCCAAGCTTGGGCTCCGACCGCGGCTCGGCTGCGCCAGCACCGGCCGCTGCCCGCTTTAAAGGCGCGGCCGCCCCTCCCCCGGGTGCCCCTCCCCCTTCTCCCCGCCCCGCCGCCTGGCCCGGGAGGGACCTGCGGCTGGGCGGCGGGGGGAGGGGGTTGCCCCGCTCGAGGCCGTCGATTCGCTCGCAGCTCCCCCGCGGCCTGGCCGGGGGGCGGTGTCTGCTGCGCCAGGTTCGCTGGCCGCACGTCTCCAGGTCCGCCTGTTCCTGGTAGGCGGGCGCGGCGCGGCTGGGAGGCGGCAGCGGCGGGCGAGGACTCGCCGAGGACTGGGCTCCGGCCCGGGATAACCAACTCTCCTTCTCTCTCCTCTCGTGCTTCCCCAGGAGGCGGCGGCGGCGCCCACGTTCCTTCCCCGCCGCACCCCGCCCCGGCGCGAGAGGAGAGCGCGAGAGCCCCAGCCGCGGGCGGGCGGGCGGTGAAGATGGCAGAGGCACCGGCCTCCCCGGCCCCGCTCTCTCCGCTCGAAGTGGAGCTGGACCCGGAGTTCGAGCCCCAGAGCCGGCCGCGTTCCTGTACGTGGCCCCTGCAAAGGCCGGAGCTCCAAGCAAGCCCCGCTAAGCCCTCGGGGGAGACGGCTGCCGACTCCATGATCCCCGAGGAGGAGGACGATGAAGACGAGGAGGACGGCGGGGGCCGGGCCAGCTCGGCCATGGCGATCGGCGGTGGCGGGAGCGGCACCCTGGGCTCCGGGCTGCTCCTTGAGGACTCGGCCCGGCTGCTGGCACCGGGAGGGCAAGACCCCGGGTCTGGGCCAGCCCCCGCGGCGGGCGCGCTGAGCGGGGGTACGCAGGCACCGCTGCAGCCTCAGCAGCCTCTGCCACCGCCGCAGCCGGGGGCGGCTGGGGGCTCTGGGCAGCCGAGGAAATGCTCGTCGCGGCGGAACGCTTGGGGAAACCTGTCCTACGCGGACCTGATCACCCGCGCCATCGAGAGCTCTCCGGACAAACGGCTCACTCTGTCCCAGATCTACGAGTGGATGGTGCGCTGCGTGCCCTACTTCAAGGATAAGGGCGACAGCAACAGCTCGGCCGGCTGGAAGGTGCGTACCTACCCCTGGCTGGCGGCTGGACCCGCCGGGCCTCTTGCGCAGCGCGAGACGCGCCTTGGATTTGTTGGAGCGCGCCTGCGGGCTCCAGGGCAAGCGGGGTTGGCAGGGGGAGCCTCCGCTGTGAGGTTTTGGGGGTTCTCTTTGATCCCCGGAGTAAGGGCACCTGGGGACGGCCTCGGATGAGGGAAAGAGGCTCCCCACCCGCCTAGGGCATGGCCAGGTGAGGAGAAGGGGGCAGGGGACGCTGGCGAGGGAAGGGCGAACGGACAGGAGTACGTTTGCTGGATTCTCAGGACAGCGTCGAGGAGGTAGGTTCGCAGCCACTTTGGAGTAGTTTACCTTGGTGGGGATCTGTTTCGGGCACTGTGGGTGGAGTGAAGGATGTGGGGGAGTGTTGTGTATGCAGTGCCCGGAGGAAGGGTTGGATGTGTGGTTTTTAGTCTGTCACAGGAATATATTGTGTCGTCACTAGCTGAATGAGAACCCTTGGGGGTCCAAGTTTCAGCTTGCGGGTGTTAACTCCCACAGGCTCATCGATCCCATTAGAAAAAGCAGTGGTTGCAAACGTCTTCTGGACGGCTTTCTTTCCTTGCCTGCATTGACACCTTTTCTTCTCAGAGATATCACTCCAGTAAACCTACTCCTAACTAGCTTCTGAAATGTTCTGGGGCCTCGAACCGGCTGGCCTGGCCACCTCAATCCAGAGTGGCCGCACCCGCTGCTCCCGGAGAGGCCTGGACTCTGGCACTGTTGGGGGGAAGGGCTTGGGTATAGGGGACTAGGGGCCTGTGCCTCATTCACTCTGGCGGTTGGGAGGTTTGGGGGCTGGGCTGGGCCATTAATGGCTTCTACCTGTAAATGAACCCGAAGAGAGACTCTCTACTGTTCCTTTTCATTCTCTAGGGGCACGGGACACGTGGTAGGGAGAGAGGTGTGGAAAGACCTATGATGTAATGACTTCCTGCAGTTGGGTATCCAAAGAGATTTAACTCCTCTGCCCCTGCTGGGCTGCTGATATCCAGCTGCTTTGCTCTTCCTAGGCACCTCCCTTGCCCCTTCTCCCAAGATAGTAATGTGTCAGTCAGTACCAGGCCAAAAAGTCCTGTGCAATTGGAGATACACATCTCTCTTATCAGCTGCTCCTATTTGCAATTTAGCTTAGTTTTTCTTTCTTTTTTTTTTAGTGAAAAAAGTAGTTGCTTCCTCCTTTCCTTCCTTCATTGTCATTGGGGAGCACTCTGTCTTCCTGGGTTTCAGGAGGTATAAAAATAAGAACAGTTTAATCTTAGTGGAGAATTGAATTAAAGCACTGGAGAGGAGGCTGTATAGGAAAAAGCTGAAGAACTTAATGTAGAGAATGTTTTATTTTGCTTTCTGAAAGCCCTTGCAAAGTTAAATACGGCTTGTATCAGAGAGGCTTTATTTAGATACTGTAAAAGCAAAACGTGTGCTTTGATATTAATCTACAAATCTGTCTCATTTCTTTTATCAAATGCTAACATTATGAGTCTTATATTTGGTCTAATTTTATTATAAAAGAATGCCAGTTCTATGCTGTGAGAGTTCTTTACAGAAAGGATGAAAGTTCTGTAAATTGTCTTTACAGAAACACAATTCCATTTGAAAAGAGCACTAGTGCAATGTCTTTTAAAACTGAGTTGCCAAGTGGATGGGGAGGGTTAATCTCAGTGTATGGTATCAGGAAGAGGGTGAGTGGACATGATCTGAGGACATGAATTTGGGAGTTTGAAATCGTTTTTAGATTTCTCACACTTGAAATGTAGTCTTGCATGTTTGAATTTGGTGTAGAGAATATGTTAGTGAAAAGTTAGCTAACTTTTAAGTTAGTTAAAAAGTTAATGTAAGAAGGGGTTTTCACCTTTTCTGTGATTTTTAAGATTACAAAAATAATTTCACAAATAATATTTGTTGTTATTGTATTTATGCTTAAAGATAAGTTGAGTGAATTTTATGGGGAAAGATTTACATGAGAAATGGTATTACCAAAAGTAGCCACAAATTGAGATTGGGCTAGTTTTATTTTCATATAGTGTGTAGGACTCGCAATACAGATTTTGGGCCTAGTCATAAACTTTATGGTTTCATGTCATGACCATTTTTTTGTCTCATGGTTTCTTTTACCCCTTTCTGCTATCTTATCCCTCTTCAACTAAAATCTTATATACGTTTAATACAGGGCACACATTTTATGATTCTTTTTACCTTAACATTTTTTTTTTTTTTAACCAATTCCATTTCTGAGTGTCACATGGCAACTAATCCTTGAAGACTAAAGGGATATAATTTTGTTAGGGTTTTTATAAGATGACCTTCATCAAAAGATGCAGTTATGCAGGAACTTTCAAATCTTTGATGAGGGAGAAGGCCCTTTGAAATTGGGGCTGGTTTCATATTCTGATTATGACTAATAGGCAACCTTTTTTTTTGTGCTTGTGGTTTAGTGGGAGTGGAATAAGAGGGAAAAGGGAGAGGTCAGGGGCTAATTGTACCGATTTCCATGCATCCAGGTTTAGGAGTTGATTCTTGTCATGATTAGTCATTTTGGAATCACGCATGTGCATTTAAACCACACTAGTTTCATTCTGAATAATGTATGAGAATTTTTAACTTCCAAAATGTCTAGAATTCAGGTTAGCATCTCTTAGACGTGTGCGTAAAGGGCACAGTATGCAGACTCTAGGCCTTAACTTCTTTTGAGGCTATTTGGGCCATTGCATTATGAGACTTTGTAACCAAAATTATCACCCTAACATGATAAAATGAAAGAATTAGAAAAGAGGGTTTGGAGATCAGAATCTAAACCAATGGTTCTCGGCCCTGGTTGCATGTTTGAATTACCTTGGAACTTCTGAAAAGTACAAATACCCAGAGAATTTGATTGAATTTGGCTTGTGTGCAGCTTAGTATTGATTTTTTTTTTTTTTAAGTTTCTTAGGTATTTAAGTATTCTAACATATAACCAGGAAGAAATTTTCTGATCTAGTTCAACCCTTTATTTTTTTGGTGAAAAACCTGATATTTGGAGAAGTTAATGACTTTCTTAAGATCACACAACTAGTTAGTAGAGAGGTAATTAGTAGCCACAATTCTAGAGGATTTTGTTCTCCATTTTCTTCTTTAAATTGATCTTTTTTTAAAGGTCATTTTTTAGGTAATGGAGAGTCTTACATAAGTAGAGAGGTTGCTTTCCTGAAAGTCATATTTGCCTCTCAGTCTAAAAACATCTTATTATTTCAACATCAAAAGGATGGGCAAATGTAGATGGAGGCTGAGTGAGTGTATCATGTTTGTATAGCTGTCTGTGCCTGTCAGTAGGGTTACTTAGGAACTATGAAGTGATAAAAGAGGCAAGAAAGATAGCATTTTAACAAAAGGAGGAAGCACTTGGTTACTTAAATTTGTCAGATGCATACTGTGTCAGGGAGAAGGATGATGGCTATCTCGCAGGTTCCCTTACCTCAGGCATTAAAGTAGAAATGAATAATCAGATGTGGTTAAGAGGGGAAAAGGTTACATTTCCTTTAATTCAGATTAAGCTTGCACTGCACCCATGATTGAACAAGTGAGTTCTCTCAGTTCCTCTTGTCTTGGGGAGACCTCTGAGGACTCCAGGGTTTACCTGGAAGGCCTGTCTATCTGTCACTTATTTCCTTATACGCCCCACACACTTGCTTTTCCCATGGGTCAGGGCTTAATCAAATAAGCCGGACTGGAGTTTCTGTAGTGGTTCTCATAGTTTTCACAAATGTGAGGGATACTGTGTTAAGATTTCTGCTGCTGCTCCTCCAAAGGATAATTCTTCAAGAGTCTGAGTCTTCTTTCATGTAAGAATGTGTACTGTTATGGCTTCTTGCCAAGGTAAAAAGATGAGGACTGACCTGTCACATAATGCTTATTTATGTCCTCACTGTTTCTGTTCTTTAGATTAATACATCCAGTTCCTTTTCAACATACTGTATTAGGAAAATGTTATTTTAACGGCAGCTTTTTAAATTTTTTTCTAAATTTCAAAATGACTAAGTCATTTTGGCTTATAATTTTGACCTCAGTCACCTTTTGGAGCAACTCACCAAAAGGCCAGTTACGGTCGTGTGTGAAGAATCTGTCTGCTTGGCCCATGTTGCCAGAATGTCGTTTTGTAATTTCCTTTGGCAATAGTGTCTTCGTCAGTGATTCTCAACTAATATACTTCCTCTTTCTACAGCCCCAGTACACTAGAGGGACTGTTTTTCCTCTTTCTCAAAGCTGTGTCATTGACCTCTGAAGTGAAGAAATTGGCCCTTTTTGACTTTGATCTGTGAGTCCCATGTAACAGAGATACTTTAAAAAAGAAGCTAAGTGTGTGTTTTGATATGTTTGTCTCCTTCTTAGAAAATGAAATGAACTACAGCAGACTTATTTTTAGGAGATTTTAGGACGGTTCTCATTTTAAGAAAATGATACCATACAAGAACATCTTGTAGTTAAAGTTTTTAGTACTCTGTTGTGATTCTTACTTAAAATCTGCAAGATATTTTTATTTGGAAAATTAATGAAGAGGCCTTGTCTCACTAAGAAGTCATTTAATTTGGTCTCTCAAAAGTTTACCATCCTCACGGAAAATGCAAAGATAAGGCTGTTTAGGTTGGAGCCCAGGTGTTTGAGACCAGCCTGGGCATATAGCAAAACCCCGTCTTAATTTTTTTTTTTTTTTAAAGATTGTTTAGGCCTGTACATTCTGGTGGGTTGCCCCGCTTACCTGTAGCTGGGGCATCACATTCCAGATTCCCAGAGCTAAAGAGAATATGGAATTTATTTTGTTTGTATACCCACTTATTTTGCCTATGGGGACAGACTTGACCCTATTCTCAACTCCTCATTTCACTCCTTTTCCTGCATCACAAATTGATGGGGCCTGAGGAGCCACTTCACCTTTTTGGTGCTAAAAAAAAAAAAAAAAAAAAGAGCTGGGGATCATAAATACAAAGATGGGTTGATATCAGTGGGTGTTAGAGCTGGTATACAGTAAGTGAATAAAAGAGAAAAACCCTTTTTACCCATTTGCATCACATCCTGTTTCATGTATTCAACAAATGCTTATCAAAGACATGCTGCTTGCAGAGCATTCTGTCAGGACCTAGGGATATAGTGGTAGCACAAGGCAGATAAAGAAAGTTCCAGTTCACTCACGGGAGTTCCTATTTTGATCGAGGAGAAAGAGAATAAGCTGTGGCATATCTGTGCTTTGTGAACTTGTCATTGCTGCCTATTCCCATCACATTTTTTTACATCTGTATTTCTGCTTTCTGTAGTACTTCAACTCTGCTAAGAAGTTGCAGGCAAACGGCAAATTTGATGTCGGGCGTGGCTTGCAGCTGGCATTTAACTCTCTGCAGATCATTTTGAGCTTGCTTTGGAGATGCAAAGCCACCGTACCATGGCTCCTGTGGATTGGGTCTATTTGGGAGAAGCTTTGGTTTTCCAGGCTCCACCTGGATTAGATAGAGCACGTCTTTGGCCCTGGACTGATGTGGAATCCCCAGTTCTGTCTTCCAGGACTTGTAGATCTGGCCTTCCTCTGGAATGGATATGGAGCCTTGATGCCACTGACTCATCTGTATTACTTGTTGCCTAAAACTCAGAACTAAAAGAGATCTTAAAGATCATCTAACTACTTTATTTTGGAGGTTAGGAACATGTGAGTGACTGGTTCAGGGTTCCACAGCTAGCAGGGGTGGAGTTATGGGTGTGTCTAACTAGCGCAGTGACTCATGCCTATAATTTTAACACTTTGGGAGGCCAAGGCAGGAGGATTTCTTGAGGCCAGGAGTTTGAGACCAGCCTGGGCAACAAAATGAGACCTTGTCAGTACCAAAAAAAACCACACACACACACACACACACACACACACACACACATATATATGACATATAAAATTTATATATATTATATAAAAATGTATATTTTATATATATTAGATATATTATATATATGTTATATGTATTACATGTATATATTATGTATATATTACATATATATAATATATATTACATATATATATACTATATGTATGTATTAAGCCCAGTGCGGTCTCATGCCTGTAATCCTAGCACTTTGGGAGGCCGAGGCTGGTAGATACCTGAGGTCAGGAATTTGAGACCAGCCTGACCAACATGATGAAACCCTGTCTCTACTAAATACAAAAAATTAGCCAGGTGTGGTGGCACATGCCTGTAATCCCAGCTACTCGGGAGGCTAAGGCAGAATTGCTTGAACCCAGGAGGCGGAGGTTGCAGTGATCTGAGACTGCGCCATTGTACTCCAGCCTGGGCAACAAGAACGAAACTCCATCTTAAAAAAAAATTAGCTCGGTTGTGGGGGTGCATGCCTGTTGTCCCACCTACTTGAGAGACTGAGGCAGGAGAATCCCTTAATCCCAGGAGTTTGAGATTGCAGTGAGCATGACTGCACCACTGCACTCAGCCTGGGTGACAGAGTGAGACCTTCTTTTTTTTTTTAAAAAAAAAAAAAAAAAAAAGAGTGTCTCAGTACCACTGTACTACAGTGTCTGCTGCCTACCATTGTGGTTTCGCAGCTGTTCATGTCAGTGTTGTTTGCCTCAAGTTCTGCAAGCTCTTACTTCACTTGCTGTCTTCTGCTTCTCCTCCCCTCTTCTAGGCTGTCACACACTGGAGTCACTATGGTTCTCTTTATGTTCTCTGTCAGCACTCTCAACTTACCTTGCTAAAATGCCTTTTCTCTCAACACCACTTACCCTGCCCACCCCATGACTCCTACCTGTTTATTTTGTCATTTTCCTGTGACTCTTGAATATTTTTAAGTACAGTGTAAGAGGCTCGAAATTAGGGAATGTGTCTGCCAGACACTCACTTGAGTGTTTCTAATATTTGGAGCTACTTTTTGGTTTATGTAATCAGCCCATATGGATAACCTTAGTTTTGGGGCTGTGACTCTGAAAGGGGCTGATGTGGCTCAGGAATGAGCTGGTGTGGCCCAGGAATGAGCTGGTGTCATGGGTGAAGTCTTTTGGGTATTTGCAGCTCTGAAGGTGGCATCAGCCTTAGACCTCCTAGCATCAATGTTGATGTGATGTGGAGTAAACGTGAGATGATGCTGTGCTATCTGGGGTTTCTTGCAGTGCCTTGTTAACCAATGCATAAGTCGCTGAAAACTGTGTAAGTGTCCATCACTACCTACCACAGAAACTGAGGGAAGAGTGATCTTGGGATGACCTTGCATTAAGAGAAAAATGAAATCAAGTTTGCCCTCTGTATGTATACCCCACTGTATGCAACATCAACATGCGCTGTCCAAAAAGTCATCTTAGAATTGTTTTGCCCAAAGTTTATTTTACCCACTTTTAGGAAAAAAGCTGTTATGTAAAGCCTTAGTTGTTTGTAATGTTCTTCATTTTGTGGCAGAAGTCCCAAATGTACTTCAAGTTTTCTGTCCTTGGATTGGGAAATAGAAGTCATGTATGAAAGGAAAGGAGATAGCAGGCAGTCTTTGAGATGATCTATTTCCGGACCAGTCTGCAGCTTTTCCAAGTTAAGAGTTCTGAATAGGTTGTTAGGCTGGAGATTATGATAGACGACCCCAGTTCTGACTGCATCATTGCCCAGACAGACCCAGTATCTTTCACCATTTTATTCTTGACCAAATGACATTCATTTCCCAGTGTCTCAGTCTCCCTTAAAGGAAAAAGAACAATAGCAGGCATCCATAGAGTGCTGTGATGTATCACTCTTGGTAAAATGGAAATGTATGATTGGAGTGTGTTTCAAGCCAGGCTTTTCTACAGTTCGCTTGTTCTGCTTTTCACTCCTGATTTTTTGAGGTTTTGATCTTGAGACATTTTCTCTTCAGTGCCTCAGTTATTACTATAGAATAACATAGTAAGTGAAGAGGACTAACTTCTCTGCTGGGCTGTGGCTCTTCTAGTAATTCTGCCACTCCTGGGTCATTGCCTGAGGTGAGGAAGCCAGGTTATCTTCTTGAGACTCGTCACACCTTGGTGTCCAGATGTGCCCTAGGACTGCAGTGGAGAGGTGAGCACAGAGTAAGGAAAACATGTGGCACATGTGTAGGGAGCAAGGCTGGAATAAGAAGTAAACTCTCCCCCAAACAGACAAACAGCATACATTAGCTTCATTCTGGGGTGAACCTGTAGTAAATCCAAGAGAGATATGTTGGGCAGTTTTCAGTATGTGTTAGGGTATTCCTTTGAAGACCATTAGGGGTTGGGGGGCAGGTAGAAGAATCTACGTCACATTTTCCCTTATGTATTTTTATCTTAAATTTTTAAATTTTTTATTTGAGACAAGGCCTCGCTCTATCACCCAGGCTGGAGTGCAGTGGCACAATCATAGGTCTCTACAGCTCCAAACTCCTGACTCACTCTGTAGAGAGCTATGATTCTTCTGCCTCAGCCACCCCAGTAGCTGGGACTACTAATGAGCGCCACCACATCCAGCTAATTTTATGATTTTTTTGTAGAGATATGAGGTCACTTTGTTGCCCAGGCTGATCTCAAACTCCTGGGCTCAAGCGGTCCTCCTGCTTTGGCTTCCCAAAGTGCTGGGATTATAAATGTAAGCCACTGTACCCAGGCTTTCTTATATTTTAGATGTCTAGTGAAGTTAATAAAGGTAGCCCTTGAAGCTATTGAGAGTTTACTCAGAGCCAGCAGAGGGAGTACACAAGTCTTAAAGCTGATCTCAAGTATTTTTTTCTCTCCACTCTGCTAAAATAATACCTTGATTTTTTTTTTTTTTTTTAAAAGAACTCTGAATAGTGTTTCCATGTAAGTTTATTGTCATCATCAGAAAAGGATAGTTTGGCAGAGCATGTGTGGAGATTAAAAACTTAAAGCAAGTGTTTTAAAGGAAATCTTGGTCTTCTAAGACCCATGGTTTACTTCTCATTCCTAGATCATTAAATGGGAGTGCTTTTAGCTGAAAAATATCCTCCCCTGCCTTTCATCTTTTTGCTACTCAATTCTTGATACCGTATGTTCATTTATACCTATGACCAAATTTTTACGGAGAAGTCAAGTGTCTGGATCAGTGGGATGTTCTGTGTTTTAGTGCTATTTTAATTAAGACTTTTGATATTTTCCAAATCTTCACAGTTCCTCATGGGTGAGAGAAATGTATGTGTGTACATTTCTCTCAGGTAAGAGAGAAATGTAAGGTAAAAGTAAGAGCAACATTATTTCCAACTCAAAAATGAGTAGTCATGGATCTACAGGAGACTACCATAACTGTGAACTTCTTGTAATTCTGCAATGCTATAATTTGTCCCCTCCCTCCTCTATGCCCATATTTTGGTGGTGGGGATTTATTTTTTACATGGCGGTTGGAGTGGGTTGAATAGTGTTTCTCTAAAATTCATGTCTTCCTGGAACTTCAGAATGGTGACCTTATTGGGAAATAGGATCTTTCCAGAAGTAAAGTGAAGTCATATCGGCTTAGGGCAGGTCCTAAATCCAATGACTGGTGTGTATAAGAAGAGGAGAAAATACACAGAGACCCAAATAAGGCCGTGGGAAGTTGGAGACAAAGATTAGAGTGATGCAGTTATAAGCCAAAGAACACCAAGGATTGCCAGGAGCTGCCAGAAGCTGGAAGGGGCAAGAAAATATCCTCCGTTAGAACCTTCTCAGGGAGCATGGCTTTGCCAACATCTTGATTTTGGACCTCTAGCCTCCAGAACTGAGAGAGAGTGAACTTTTGTTGTTTTAAGCCCTTAAATTTGTGATAATTCGATATGGCAGTCCCAAGAAACTAGCCTAACAGCCTCGGGATAGAAGAGTGGGAATGGCAGAGTTGCAGATGGAGAAGAATAAAAAGACTTTATTTAGATGCAGATTAAAGTGTTAATAATCATTTATAGGCTACTTTCTTGTCAATTACATTTCTTCTTTTTTTATTCTGCAGCAAGGACAGAGGGAGGCATGAATTTTCCTTGATTTCCCAGTTAGAGCTACTAGAACATGTCCCTCTCTCACATTTTGGATAAGGTGTGTCCTTCCCCCTAGTCCTTTCCTTACTGAATTTTTTTTTCTGCCTATTTTGTGAACTGACGGTATGGCTGTGCTTGTTGATTGTGGACTTGAGGTTTACAGTAAGTTTGTGAAGTCTGGCCGAGGGCTTTGGTCTAATTGAGTCAGTCTTTGAGGGGAGGGGAAGGGAAGGAGAAACCAAGGATCCTCGGTGGGAGAATAATGTGGAAGAAGAAGGCTCCTTTTGGCCATGTCAAGGCTTGAGCAGATAGCTGCATACCATGTTCACTGCCATTGGTGATGGTGGTAAGGCTAATCCAGATCTCTCTGGAGTCCTGTCAGTGTGTCCTATGCTTGATTCAAACCTTTCAAAGTCTCACACGCTTGGTACTTCAGGCTCACTTCCCCTCTGTTTTATATTTACATCCGAAAAACCAGCTCTTCTGATGAAGCACAGAACATAGAGTGGTTGTCCTCATAGGAGCAGCAGCAGCAGCAGTAGCTGTAGATATCTGGTTGGTACCCAGTAGGTGTTTGGCTCAAAATGTTTAGACATTTAAGAATCAGTTACATCTGTTTGTTTTCATATTTTAAAATCGTATTTTTGGAGAGGGGTGTCCGGGTTAGGTTAGAGATACAGTTTGGTTTTCATGATTAAAAGGAGTCTATACAAAACATTTTCTGGCTTATTTATAATAGTAATGACAATAATAATAGCTATGATTTATTGAGCCCTTACTATGTGCCAATTGCTTAACTACATTTTTTTACGTTTAGTATTGATCCTGTAGTTTAAAGAGAAGGAAATGGTTCATGAAGGTTAAAGTAACTTGCTTGGGATCCAAACCCAGGGCTCTCTGACTTGGGAGCTTCTGACTTTCCTAGTATGCTTTCCTGTCTTTTGGAGTGTGTGTGGGACTTTGGGTGGGGTACAGCAAGAAATTAAAGAGCTGTCCTTTAAAAAGTTTCTACTCTGTGCCGCATTCTTCATCTCTGTCCCCAGGAATCCCCACCTTAATTAATGCTTTTGAGTTCGTCTTGAATGATCATTTTCAGAGTCGTGCCGACTCTGAGTAACAGCGTCTCTCTGTGTGCTGGTGGGAAGTGGACTTGGCTTCATGATTTAGGCTCCTTTCCTTGATTTTTGTATGAGCTAAATAACTTTTAAGAATTAGCATATACATGGGTCTTTAATGGGAGAGTAGGAATGGCTTGAGAATTCTGTCAGAAACCTGTTGGTTTGGTGAGTCTGCATTTCTCTTCGGTCACTACCAGGTGTGACCATGGTTTACTATGGGTCAGATGCACAGAATACTATTTATAATAATAGAGTGACGCATGGTAGGTAGAAATCTTTTGGGATGGGCCCTTATCGCAGAAGTTTCTATGTTGGGACAGTAGGATATCTGTGCTTTTATAGGCTTCAAGCAGATAGATGAATGCAGACAGCAACATCAAGAAAAGCAGATTTTAGGAAAAAAAAAACACATTTACAAGGAGTTCTTGGCAGAAGTTTTGCTGCTGAATCAGAACTCATAATTAATGATATTAAAAATATTGTGTGAGGTGGTCGTCTCTTTGCAGTGCAGTTACTAACAGTTTTAAAGGCAGGCTGCCAAGACAGAAACAGAAAATGTTGCATAATCCAAGTTGCTGGCCAGGTTAGTGTTTATCTCTACTGAAGAGCCTACTGCTTTTGTCTTCAAGGTAAAAATATGTATGAGTAAGTCCTAAGATGGTGGTTTTAATTGGCCACAGGAAGGCAGTACCTATGTGCCCTAAGATAAAATGTAGCTAACAGAATGCTAATATTTCCATATTGTTCTGTTTATGTTGGAAAAAAAATTACAGAACTCTCAATTTCATAGTAGAGAAGGGTAAGTAGTGTCTGGATAATGTCCGAAGGATAAACTGAAACTCGTATGATAAACGTGAGCAGGCAGAACGCTGCTACCTGATAACCGCGTATAACAGCATGCAGGGGAGGATGGTGCGGCTGGAGGCTGCTGCAGTAGAAGGTGGCAGTGCCACTGTGGACTTTTAAAGGGACAACTCTGGGTACAAACCTGAAGTTTAAGGAGGGCATAAAATTATATACATTTGAGTTTGTCTCCTTGAAAACTGGTTCTCTCTTTTTACTGCATTAAAAAGATCAAGTGGATAGTTGAGTCATTAATTCAGGTAATTCACATTACAAAACTGCTTTTTTCCTGAGTGTCCTAATCATTGATTTTTAAAAATGATATTTCTTTGATCGTAAATCATCTTCATAATGGCTTTGGTTCCATATTTCATATTAAGCTTGGGCTGAGTGATGTTTAAAGCCTCCTGCTCACCCTCCTCCTGTTTCTTCCTATTTTATTTTACTTAATACCTTAAAAAAAGATGTAGATTAATTTTCTTCTGATACCATGATGGTTTCATAGAGTAAAACACTTTTTCTAGATCTCTTTCATTTGAACTTTTCCTGTTGATAAATCGCTGAAAAAAAAGATCTACCTAATTTAAAAGCATTGTGATGGGTCTTCCAGAGTTTTTACCTTACATGTAGCTACTCTAGGACTTACCATCAACATTTATTTCCAAACCAAGGACTTGTTAATCCCTTCCTTCATATTTTTGCATCTGAGTCTGAATTAGGTACGGGTTTTTGTCTTTGTTTTTTCAGTTAGAAAAACTTCAGTTGGTAGGATGAGAAGGGACATATCTTACTCACTTTCAGTACAGTCCCATTAACAGCATTAATGTGCCGTGTACGAATATACTTATGCAGATTGAGGCCCACAAACTAGTAACATTTTGGGCAAGATAATTTTAAGTAAAAATGGAAGCTCTGACGCTGCTCCTTTTTAATTTTCTTTAATAATGAACAGTTTCTGTAATCCCAGTACTTTGGGAGGCCGAGGCGGGTGGATCACGAGGTCAAGAGATCGAGACCATCCTGGTCAACATGGTGAAACCCCGTCTCTACTAAAAATACAAAAAATCAGCTGGGCATGGTGGCACATGCCTGTAATCCCAGCTACTCAGGAGGCTGAGGCAGGAGAATTGCCTGAACCCAGGAGGCGGAGGTTGCGGTGAGCCGAGATTGCGCCATTGCACTCCAGCCTGGGTAACAAGAGTGAAACTCCGTCTCAAAAAAAAAAAAAAAAAAAAAAATAATGATCAGTTTTAAATTTCTTTAATAATGATCAGTTAGATGCATCATTTATGTAACCCTGAGAAGCCTGGAATTGACTTATGAAAATGTCGTAGGCCTGATTAAAGTTATCTTCAAGCTGATACCAGTGTAAGCATGTTTGCTTTAGAACACATGGACTCTTAAGCTCCTAATAGATAATTTTCTAGGTGAGCTAGTATACTGTTTCTTGAAATTAGTGGCCTAAATCAGCCCTTCTATCTCCAAGCCTGTCTAATAAAGATAAGTTTACAGCCTTCTTTTTGAATAGATGCATGTTCTCTGCTGAACTGAATTATCTAAATCAGTCCTGTTTAGTCTCCTCCCCTTCCAAGAAAGATCCTTATTTCATACTGAAAGACTAGGTGATTTGGGCCATATTTTAGGTTTTGTCATTTGTTAAGGTCAAGTTCAGCATTTGACTGGACATCATTTAGTAGATGTTCCTTGGGAAGAGACTTATTGGGAAGAGAAGTTTATTCCAATAGTCTCATAAAATCAGTGAATGCTTCAAGTTAATTTATTAGCAGCCAGTGCTGAATAAGCAAGGTACCACGTGTTAAATAAGAAGGGTAACAGGTGGTGCTAGTGAAAAGTATGTCTTCTAAGTTGGCTTTGAAATCAATTGTTGACCAGATGAATGTTTCAGTCAAAAATTACGATTCTTGTTTTTAAGATGCAGTTTTAGCCACATCTACGTTTTTTCATCCACCAAAAAAAATTTAAATGGATGAATCTGTTTAGCTTTTAATGCAGTGGAAATACATCTGGATTTTTATCTCTTGGCTCCCAGTGTTTGCCCTATTGATGTGAGCAGAGATGATTTTCACCTGACGTCTTTGTTGCCTGCCTGGAGAGTCCCTGCTCTTTCCATTGACTGAGTTCTTCTAACTAGTTTCTTTTGTGTTCATTGTTGTGCCTTAAACAGGATCATAAAGCTTTCAAAAAATTTTTTTTTTAGCTTGTTACCTCACGTGTCTGTGCTGGTCAAGAAGGAAGAGAAAAAAATACCAAGGTTTTATCATTTGCATCGCATGTTTTTACAGCTTTGAAAACCCATTTGTCAGTGAGGTTACTGGGAGGATGATTTCAGCTACTGAGTGCTCTGAGAGTTACTTCTTTAATCTCTTCCCTCCCCATTTAAAAAACAGTTTTTTTTGATGGGGAAGAAATTATATATATATATATATATTTTTTTTTTTTTGATATATGATTTCAAAGTTAAACTTTTAGTTGATTTGTGAAAAACTAAAAGTTCTTTGCCTCAGGTTTCTCAGTAACTTCTGAAAAAAAATAGTATACCTTGTTAAGAGGATTTCCTGGTATGTTCTTTGGACCGTTACCAAGTCTTTGGCACATGAGGGTACTTCCTTGATCATCTAGCTATTTCTGATTTTTGAACCTGAGACAGCCAACATTGGGTTGATCCCTAGATCAATCTCACGAATCTAACAGATTAATCTCTCTTTCACTTGTCCTGGTCATTCCTGGTTGCTGTCCCATTCTGTTCTTTTCCTTTTATATCTACTACGCATTGTCTGAAGAGGGCTTATTCCCCTTGTCTTTCCTATCCACCAGTCACCTTTCTCCTACATCAGTGGTTTTTAACCCTGGCTGCATTTTAGAATCACCTGAAGAGCTTTCAAAACCACCAGTGTCTAGGTACCATCCTAAGGTAGTTAGGTCAGAATCTCTAGGTATGAGGACTGGGCATCTGTATTTTTTAAGCTTCCCAGGTGGTGATAATGTATAGCCAGAATTGAGTATCACTATCTTAGAGAAATTAGATTTTGGCTGTGGAAGTTATCAGCTATTTTGGTAATGACTTTTAGACCTGTTTCAGCCCTCTACTCCATAGGAAGCTCCACATGACAAGGAATGCTATAAAGTTGGAATTAAAGAGGATGGTTGGCTTCTAAGGACAAGAGCATTATTATCACTTAACTGTGTTTAACCTGCGGGCTCCTCCTCCTCTTTAGTATAAATGCATGTGATATCTTTAGTTTCCAACTCCGACTCATTTTTCTAGTCTCTACTGAACCTTAGTTAACTTATTTTGAAGTTTTCAGCAATTTTAAAGAAGAGATGGTGCTGTTTTAAGTCATTGCATGAGACTTAAAAACTGAGGTGCATAAGCTTAGTATTCTTTTGTGCAACCTAATCTGATATACCAGCAGGTCCCACCATATCCTGATGTTTTAGAGTAATGGTTCTCCAAGTGATTCCCTAGCACAGCAGTGTCAACATCACCTAGGAACTTTCTGGGAATGAAGATCCTCAGGCTCACCCCACACAGACTAAATCAGAAACTCTTTAACAAGCCTTATAGGCGATTAGAGGTTCTGAAACCTCAGCTTTTTAAGTCATTTGCTAAGTCTGTAGAATTATTCTGGTAATAGGAGGAAATAATCTTGTATCTCATGCCATCTTGGCTTCAGAATCCTGACAAGATTGGAGGAAAAAATGTGGTATCTGATGAAATATAACAAAGTTCTAGCCCCTTGAGTATTCTGGACTTCCCACAGATCTGTGTTGCTGTGTAGCCTTCTATACAAGGCAAGGATAGTCACCTTTCGGGATCACAACAGTAAAGAATCCTCTCAGGTGTGTAGAGGAAACCAAATGGGGTTCACCTTAGTGCATGTATTGTGTTCACAGAACTTATGTTTAGGTTGGATTCGTGGCTTTTTTTGTATTTGTATATGATCTTTTTCTCTTGTTTGTTTTGGTCTTTTGAGGACATGCCTAGTTTTAAAACCATCAGACAGGGGAGTAGTTGCACTGACTCATCCCCAGACGGATATGGGACATGTGAAAGAAAGATAAGATAAAAATGTGCTGGGTGTAATCAGTGTGAGAGTGTCAGTGCAGTGAAGGGGAGAGTGACATGGCTCTTGTGATGGAGTCAGGGGTAAGGCAGGACATCCACTTTGGCTGAGGATCCTAAAAGGCATATGACCTCTCCCACCACAGGTGGAGCCAGGTACAAATCCAAACAAGTATTGCTGTTTGTCAGTATCATTGGATTCTGTAGTCCATTAAGCAGGGCCTCATGATCAGCTAGCCATATCAAACCCAGCTGGTGGCTTTAGGAATATAATTAGTGCAAAACGCACCAGGTTGGCTAGTTGTGGGTGTTCATGTCAGGACTTTTTACCACCTGCTTCAGAACGTTGCCTGAGATTCATAAACACTAACAACAACAATAACAACAAACTTCACCAGGATTACTTTGGATTACAATTCATTTTGCTGTTAGTGGCATTCCTTTTCCTACATGAAGCCATATCCAAGATGTTATGGCTTGAGTGCTGAGCCTCTGAGGTGCAGCGATCTGGGTTTTCTTCTTGGAGTGGGTAGGGCAGGCCAGTCACTTTCCTCAGATTCACCAAGATTCTTGGGAAGGCTCAAAAAGGTAGGTTCAGTGTTGGAACAACATCAGAAGGTCCACAAGGAAGGGAAAGCTGCATTGAGGGACTTCTGTCTGGGGTCAGAGTTTGGAGGAAAGTCCAAAATATTGTGCTGGTATTACTGCTCATCTGCGTGAAAAATAAAAAGTGTCTCCATTTATTTTTTCTGAGATAAATAGTGAAGATAAAGCTTTCTTAATATTTTAAGATGTGCCATTACCTGTGAGCAGCATTCCAAATTGGACTCCGGGAGAGTGCTAGGGACTTGTACACACTGGAAGTCAGATACAACTGGTGGGCACTGGAAGTGCTGGGGACAGTAGGATCCTTTCCAGAGCTGCCACCACACACAGGTGAAATGTGTAAACAAACATCAGTTGCTCTTCCATTTTGATTTCCCCAAAGCATGAGCCTTTGCTTGCATTTTCTGGAGGCAAGGAGCGAGGCTATCTTGAAAGGATCTGGCACCAGGGTCACTTCTGCAGAGGAGAAAAATGTCTGGTAGCAGTCCAGGAATAAAGCCTATCTGGGAGCAGTCCAGAAAGCTTGTCTCCCAGCCCAGAGGAACCCCCAGTCCTCGGCCCCTGTGTCCCAGACCTGGAGATAATGAGAAACATCACCTGCTTGACCCCTCTTTGAACATTTCCTTACGGAGGCTATAGGGGAGGTCTTTGGTTTTGAGACAGTCAGTGTCCTGACTTCTATATGCTGGTGCATTGCAGAGTTGTAGTTGAAGGTGGAAAACTTTTAATTCCCTTCTGCCCAAAAGAGACAAAAAGGGCTAAATCTTCCTTCTGTGTTAGTATGAATGGGTGTGATATGTACAGTCATAACCTAAGATTTATCATTTTCATGGCTATAACTAAAAGCTACTGTTAATTGAACATTTATTAGCAGTGTGTTAGACACTGTTAAGCTTTATGCATATTAGCTCTTCCTCTTTTTTTTTTGAGATGGAGTCTCACTCTGTTGCCCAGGTTGGAGTGCAGTGGCACAATCTTGGCTCACTGCAACCTCCGCCTTCCATGTTCAAGCAATTCTCCTGCCTCAGCCTCCCAAGTAGCTGGGACTATAGGCGTGTGCCGCCTTGCCTGGCTAATTTTTTTTCTATTTTTAGTAGAGATGGTGCTTCACTATGTTGGCCATGCTGATCTTGAACTCTTAACCTCATGACCCGCCCACCTCAACCTCCCAAAGTGCTGGGATTACAGGTGTGACCCACCATGCCGGGCCTTAGATCTTCCTCTTTATGCATGAGGAAACTGAGGTACAAAATGGCTAAGTGACTTGGCTGAGGCCATATAGTTGGTAAGTGATAGAAATGGGATTCCTGTATCAATATGTCTCCACTTTGACTAAGTAAACTCCAAAGTCAATTTATCCAAGCTTTAGGGATCTTGATTTCATAATACTGCCTGAGACCTCACTGGCTTGTTCTTTTCCATCATATTTCTCATTTTAGTTTTAAAGAAGAGAAAGGAAGGGAGTTTGCATGATCCGTTAGAATTGAGACAGATATGTTCTACCTAGCTGTTACTGTTTCAGAACCCATAGAAAGAACAGACTTGAGTGTTAGTTTGTAGACAAGCATTCACATTGAACACAAAAGGCTTTTCAGACTTGCACTCTTGTCAAGTGTGATTATTCTTAGGGATGGGACACTTCAAACTGCTTTTTCAGGCTCTATAGCAGATGTAAATGATATTCCAGGAAGGGTGACCCAGCTCATTTTTTGCAGGTTCAGAAATGAGACACATAGATGAGTTTGCTCTAAACTGCATTTAAACTTTCCTGCAGTCATTGCTTTCTCTCCCTCCCTCCGACTCTCTTGTGGAAGTTGAAGCAACCTAATTGTATATCATCTTTTGGTGAACAGCCACATTGTGCTTGGAAGCCAGTGGGTCATTTGGGTCTAGTTTTCTTCTTTGGATCTGCTTTGTAGTTGAAATTAGGCTCAGGACATTGTGTATGGTGGTTTAAGAAGGTGACTGCAGCCGGCAGGTGTTGAAAGACGGAAGCAGCAGGAGGAGGCCGAATTGTGGAGGACAAGGTTGATAACTGGATTGGCAAATGGGGATTGAGGAATATGGAAGGTGGCCCAGTAAAAACACCTTGGCAGAAGCTGGAGAGTTGTAGTTGTGTGATTATGATGAAATATTAGGGGCGATGGCTGGGTTTAGGGAGAGTTAAGCCATTATGAAATTTCTTCAAAGAACATTATTAGACAACACATATGTACTCTTGGTTAAGGGACACCATTAATGAACACACTTTATAATTTAAAATGCTAGCAGAATTTGCTTTCAGTCTCAGTCACGGAACCATTGAGACACTTTGGGGAGGCAAGCGAACCATTGCACTTCTTCCTATGCTGGAAGGAAAAAGAGAAAAGCAAAGTTATTTCGTGGTTTTGGAATATTTTTTTAAAAAGTTTGTGTTTTGATAGTGCCTTCCAACGAGTTCAGAATTATGAGGCACTTCTTTGTCAAGGTGAGAGAGGCATTTTGAACTAAATCTCCCAAAGTCTTCAGTGTTTGATGGGCAAAGAAACGAGAGGAAAGAAATAGGAAACTGCCATGCCATCTTTCCCCCATTATCGCCCTTTTATGAAAAATGATCTGTGGCTTGCTGCCAACACTTTGTTTAAAAAAACTTGGTTGTCTGGTATTTCTCATCTGCATGAAAAATAAAAAGTGTCTACATTTTTTTCTGAGATAAATGGTAACGATAAAGCTTTCTTAACATTTTAAAATATAGGCTGCATACCCTCCAAGAAAAAAGCCCTGCAAACAATGTCAGCTGTTTTTGGAATATTATATAAATAGTTTTAACTGTCATATAGGGACAACATATTTTTCCTGCACTCCTAACCCTCACAGGAAAAAGGACATTGGCTCTTTCTTCATTGGCTTGGTGTAGGCCATTTATTTACTAGCCACCTAAGTAAGTGCCTACCAGCTGCTTTTTGGTGAAATCTAGGGATCATCCTAAACATCTTGTTTACTAGATGTGGGAAGCAGGCCCAGTGGGCTTGGACTGAATGGAAGTAAGAGTCTAGCATGTACTAAGAAGCCCAAGATTCCCAGCCCTGTGTTGTGCCCTGTGTTGTACCAGGAGGCAGATTTTCATCTGTGGAGTCACCTGGGAATCTTTATATCCAGTTCTAAGGACTGAGTAACATCCTTTTTCTCAGGCCAGACCAGTAACATTTTTTAAACAGTTGCTGGACTTTTAAAATAAAAATTTTGTGTTTTCTGGCATGTAAACAGAGATGTCCTAAAAGAAAACAAATGAACCATTTGTCAGATAATTCTGGTTACCTTAATCCCTTTGTTAGGTTTTTATCATGGAGATGGTAGGTGACAGCTTTGAAGGATGTTAAGCAGTGGGGCTATTTTTTTTTTTTTCCAAGGAGACAATTCTTAGGACAGACTGAGTATTTTTTCCTCTTGTTTTTGAGCGTATAGCTGTAAATTAAGATAGGAAAGCTGACTCTGACCCAGGAAGTATAGGATGGTAGGCCAGTACACTTGCAGGGTCTGTTATTTAGACCCATGTTGAGTGTAACTGCCTTCCATGTTACCCTCAGTACCTAGACCCCCTTCTCATCAGCCCTGCTTTTTGTCCCTAATGTTTCCTGTTCATCTCACCTGGACTGCTTCTTGAGGGATTTTCTAGAGGAAGGATTAATCTGAGATGCAAATTAATGCCAAATTGATGATGTAACTCCTGAGTCCTGAAACTCAATGTCTTGGATGTCATCTGGCTTACTCCTTAATTTTCTGGATGAGGATATTAAAGATCAAAGATGTAAAGGAGCTTACTTGAAACCACCCAGCAAGGCCACCCTTACCTATGAACTGACTCCATGGTCACCACCATTCTTACTGAGGAAGATCTGCTACTGTCTCATGAGCATCTGTAATGTGCCTGGATACAGTTCTCGCTTCACACCTCACCACCTTATTTTCTAGTGAGGAACTAGGCTTTTTATTTTACTTTGGCTGGTGTTAGGGGCATTTGGCGAAAAGGTAGCTATGGGAGACTTCAAGCAGCCAAAATACTACCTAATAAACCTCTGGACCTTGAAAAAGAACTGCTTGTGGTAGCCCTGTTGTCCAGAGTGATAGGGCCTGAGTTTTCTGAGTGGTTGTAACTTTGATGGTTGTGACTTTGGGAAAGAAGTATATTGCATGTAATGTTTCCAAGAATTAGTTACTCTGAGCCAGAGGACTGTGGGCACATAAGCTGAATCAGTGGCTTTCATGGGCAGCAGTTGACTGCAGGAGAAATTTGCAGTTTCACCAGTCTTATTGCTGGGCAGCCCATACATTAAATAGTGTTTGGTTCTTTTGGATATCTTTTATTGAGAATTAAGCCCCAAAGCAGCTTTCTGTATCTATTAAAGTCTGATTGATAATGCTAAGCTTTTCTTTAAGCACTGGAGAAATTTGGCAGTCTCTGGAATAATAATTTGTTTGGCTTTGGCACTGATAGTTGAAGTGCCACTTCTAGTCACTTTTAATGTTACCGAGATTTCAGTCTCAGTGCCGATTATTGAAAGGTTTGTGGCAAATAAGATTTCAATGCTGTGGTGAAGCAATCTATGTGTGCTTTAAAGGTAAATAAAAATAGAGCACATTTTCTGAGTATAATTCTCGTAGACAGAGTTTTATTGGCCACCCAGATGGTTGGAAGTTCTGGTCCCTCAGCTGTATGGGTTGGTGGCAGTGGTTCTGGCTTCTGAAGCTTGTGTTGGTCCAGGCCTAAACTCAGGGAAAAGTATACATGTTGAGGGCTCATGCGACTTGATCATATGGGGGTGTGCTTCATAGGTCACAGGCATGGTTATTCATCCATTTATTTTCATTCCGCCAGCATGGCAATGCATGAAATAAAGATGGACATACAAGTGAGCATTGCTTCTGATGAGTCTGCAGGATAGTGAGTGGTAGGGATATGCAAACAGAAAGTTGCGATATTTCTTGGGAGATGCCACTAATCCTCCTTGTCTAGAAAGAAGGGAAGTCTTGCTGAGCTGTGCATTCTGGCATGTATCTCTGCCATCATTCATTATTTTTTACCTCTGATAATGAAATTTCTGACAATACAGGGTGTCGTTGGAGTTCATATTCTTTTGTTGATAAAAGTATTACTGTAATCAAAGAATTCCTTGCAGAAGTTTTGCAACCCTCAAGGAAAAGTGATAAAAAACAGACCCTGCATGATAGATTGCAGGGTTCAGGGAGGTGGGAGTTGTCCTTCCTTTCGCCTTGGCTTTGCTTTTGTTTGTGTAACCGTGAAAGGATACTGAGTCTGCTTTTTGTAAAGGAGATAACTTGGCTCATCCCTAACATGCAGAGTGTTCGGTGAATTAACAAGTGGAAGGCACGTAATAATATGTGGTACTTATGTAGTATTTTGATGATTTCACCTAGAATCTTGCCATCTGGAAACTTGCATTTACTAGGATGTAGAGCCAATTTTGGATGATACGGAGTCCAGTGTGTATTTAAAATGGGTTAGATTTTCATTTGGCTAAAATCTAGGAGGTTGTAGACTAATAGAATAACAATAGTGATAGCTTTTCCTAAGGAGCTCTGAATGGCCTCAGGAGCACTCTAGTGGGAGGTAAAAGACAGGAATCTTATCTTATTTCAAAGCAATGCAGTTGAAACATGGTAGCCTGCACCGGGTGGTAGAGCTGGCCTCTTTTGAAATGAGAAGTTGAATTCCTGATCTATGGCTTTGGCACTTGGTTTGCCACCAAGAATTGCTATCTCCAAAATCTCCAAGCCATGAAGAATCTTTGCCATCTTATTTCCCAGCTCCTAGGGAGCAGAGGTTTCCCACTTGGAGTTTAGATTTTGCTGAAAGCACCAAAATCCAGGCCTCAAAGATGTCAAAGTGGATCAGGGCCTGGGGACCAGCTGTGCACTTTTGAGATTGGAGCCCAGTTGGCAGGGAGGCCATGGCTCCTTCACCATCCAGGAGGGCCCTCTGCCTGCTTCCTCAGCACTTCAGCAGAATGAGGCTGGGCTCTTTATTCCAAGACAGCTGGGAGTCTCTGCAAGGTGTGCCCCATGCTTTTCTTCAATGTAGAGATGCCTTTTACCTCCCATTAGAGTGTTTCAGGGGCTATTTAGGTGCCTTAGGAAAAGGTATCATTATTATTATTCCATTAGTCTTATGTAACCCTCTAGGTTTTAGCTAAGTGAAACTCTAAACCATTTAAAACACACTGGGCTCAGTAGCATCCAAAATTGGTCTGTGCTTAGAGGCTTCTGCAGAGTGGTGGGTATGCTGCCCCAGTAGCTGTCACTCTGGCTACTGCCCTTATATCTCCTTCAAGGGTATATGGGAGAGAAATGAGGGGCACATGCCTAAGGTTGCCTTCTACAACATTCTTATCCCACTTTCTCAGCAGGTTTCCTACTTTTTCATTGCCTCTAAAACAGACACAGATCTGCCATTCCTGGAAGGCCTCAAACCTCTGGAAAAGCAAAGATCACTTTTCCCCCAAAGATGTTAATTCCAAACGTGTTTGTTTATGTTCCTCCTTGGAATGACAGCTTACAAAAATATGTACAGTATTAAGGGATGAAGCTTCAGGGTAAAGGACAATATAGTACTTGACAGGTACTAGAATTAGGTCACACATTTCACTCTTGAGTTTCATAGCAGCGGGAGCAAAAAGGGACATAAGATTAGCTTCCAAACTTGTAACTGCCTTTAAATAAAAACAGAAACAGTGTGTCTTTTTCTGTTACTCAGAAACTTTTTCTCTTGGGACATCATAAAGAGAACACTGATCTAATAAACGACATTCTCCTACTTGAAATTTGGTTCTCTAAGGTAATGAGCCAGTCCGTTAGTTTCAGTGTTTGTTCCTCAGTGGTGCATTTATGTCCATCTTTCTGGCCTTATGAATATTTTTTTTTTTTTTTTTTTTTTTTTTTTTTACATAATATGAGTTAGACTGAGTATGAATGGCTCCAGACTTAGGAGTGACTGGCACTTACAGATGAAGCAGTATGGATTAGTTTCTTTGGGAAGGTGGTTGGAAGAGTCCATGGGAGGAAACCCCAGACAGGTAGGAAAACTGAGGAAGCAGAAGAGGTGGGCAGAAGACAAAAACCCTGACATAAGAAATTGTCAATATTGAGAAGTAGCAGGGACGTAGCAGAAGGAGATGGTTGCGAGGAATACCAGGGGGCTGGTATGTAGTTGGTATCCAACAGCAGTGCATTGGTGTACTTAAACCTCTAGTCTGGCATGAGACCAGACTCTTGTTCTCATGAAGTAGGGCATCAGGGAATGGGAGTTAATGAGGAAATTGCATTAACATTTATTGAGCATCATTCTCACAATAAACCTGAAGGGTAGATATTATTATTTTTTAGTAGAGATGAGGTCTTGCTGTGTTGCCCAGGCTGGTCTTGAAGTCCTGGGCTCAAGCAGTCCTCTTACCCTGGTCTCCCAAAATGCTGGGAATATAGGTGTGAGCCACCGTGCCAGGCCTATTTGTTTTTAATTTATGAAGAAACTGAGATTAACAGCTGGGTCTGGCCCATGATTGGTTCAGTAGGTATTTGGTGGACCAAGTTGACCAAGCTCATCCAGCTTCTGAGTGGCAGAGTGAATATAAACGTATCCTGCTCACTCCATTTCCTAGTTTCCTCACCTCTACCAGGGTCTCTGTTGCTCAGAACAAAAGCCTAGGGCTGGGACAAGCCTCTGGGTGACAGATGAAGGGATTTTGCTGATCTCTGGGGCAGCATTGGTCCCGAATTGCTCAAGGGAGTAAGATGGTTTCATTGAGGAGCATCACATGGGGGATTGATGGGAATAGGTGTCAGGCAGCCAGCAGAAGTTTTGTGTACCTACCTGTGGCACATATATTATGCAGATTTATACAAAAGTGTATATAGGTGTATACACACACACACATACGTACACACAAATGCACACACACATACACAAACACAGACACACACTTGTTCTACAGCTTGCTTTTGAAGTGAGAGCCCTGGCTCAGTGTTGGCCTTGTTTTTTCTCCCCTCCGTTTTAGACCAGTATGTGTTCCTGCAAACAGACAAGGCATTGTTTAAAGCATAGTGTACTCTCCTGCTTTTGCATTGTCATCAGAAACCCATGACGAAATGTTTAATTTTTCCAAGAGGTTATCTGTACTAGTTGACTTCCCTGATGGTACATTTGGTTCTGGAACCTTAAACTTTTCTTTTGCCTACCTGTGTTAAGTCAGCCATAGGACACACATAAATATTTTTATAGAAAACTTAAGGATTCTTTAGCTTTGAGATGACTCAGACCCATGTTTCCAAACTGAGCCATGCGCTAGAGAAGGGCTCCCCCAATCCTCCTTCCTCCTCTAGCTTCTTGTCTGTGTAGCCGTCCTTCTTAATACCCACTGTTTGCAGTCAGGCAAAAGGAAACTGCTTCCTGAGTATAAGCTTCCATCTAAAAGTGAATATAATTTAAAAGGCAACTTTAAGTTAACAGCTCTAAGTTCTGTGATAATCTGCCAACCAGTTGCATTGTTTATGATGTCATTTAAGAGTGTGTTTTATCCTCTTTAAGTTGATAAATTCAAGAAAGATACATAAAATGTGTGTGTTTTTTAAGATTATTTTGAGCCATTCAATATATTTAAAAATTCACTTTTTATTCTTCTCTGCACTTGGTCCTGTTCTTTTGCTAGTTTTCTGATTCATTTGCATGGACTATCGATTGGATGTTGCATTTTTTTTTAAAAGCTAAAGGTAAATAGAGGTAGTTGTACAGTTACATTTGTTTAATGAGCTTTTACATTTTAAAACTTTGAAATAATCCCAGCACTTTGGGAGGCTGAGGCCGGTAGATCAACTAAGGTCAGGAGCTTCAGACCAAGCCTGGCCAACATGGTGAAACTCCATCTCTACTAAAAATACAAAAAAAATTAGCTGGGCATGGTGGCAGGCCCCTGTAATCCCAGCTACTCAGGAAGCTGAGGTAAGAGAATCGCTTGAACCCAGGAGGCAGAGGTTGCAGTGAGCCGAGATTGTGCCACTGCACTCTAGCCTGAACATCAAGAGCGAAACTCCGTTTCAAAAAAAAAAAAAAAAAAAACTTTTAGTTAATGTTTTACTATTTCAGAAATTCAACTATAGTTATAAAATTATAAAGAATGTATTTGTTATATAAAGTGAGATATGCGTGCAGAGACACAGACCTTGGTCTTCCCTTCTCTCTCTGGGCTACTGCTTCTACTTTATATCCCCTAGACTCCTTAAAATATCTAGGCACACTAAACTGTTTTTGTGGTGAGTCAAGCTGCAGTGCCTTCCTGGCTGGGAAACAGTGGGCTGGGCCTCCTAGAATATAGTAGGCTAGAGAAACAGAGAAAATACAGCTTGACTGGTGCCTTGCCCTCTCACTCCAAGCCTCAGCAGGATTCTAGAGCTTTAGCATGCTTTCTGCTGTGCTGGGATTATTTTCTACAACTAGGTAAAAAACGTACAAAACTCCACTTGGTTTGTTCTGGAGTATCTGGAATATGGAAAGGCTTGAAGGAATACTTAGACTTTTTGATGGAAAGTAATGACCTTAGTTGTTCAGTATTTATTAGTTAAGTACAGGTTCTGCAGTATAGCATTTAAAAATGGATCTTCCTCAGGATTTCTTAAGACAAAATAGTGTGTTTGGTCCAGGGTGGTAGAGAAGTTTGATCCAAATCCGTTTGAAGGAGGAGCGTGGAGGCTGTCATGGAGTCCTGTGGATTGTTCTGCAAGTAGTTGTTTTCCATGTTCCAGTTTTACTTAACTTCAGAAAATTATTGTTTTTGAAAATAAAGAAAAAATCTAAGTGGTAGAAAGAAATATAGGCTGTATTTAAACTGGCCTTTATAATTTTTTCCTGGGCACACACAGCCCACATTTTGGAGTTCTGTGACGTAAGCACCCCTTGCTCCGGAGCTGGGAGTCTTGACTGGGCCAGGCCTTGGCTGCCCTGGGCTACACAGACACAAGCACAACCCGGATCTTTGTTTACTTCCTCTCCAAGTGCTGGGGACATTCAGTACTAAGAAGGGCTGTGTGCTTGCACAAACACTCCTGCCAGCGTTCTCTCAGCCCTGCCATTCCTGACTGTCTTGGAAAGTGCTTCGTTTAAGGCAGGCTTTTGTTCTTAGAGTGCATGCATTATTCCCCAGCCAGGCAGCCTTTTCCAGGTTTCTAGTGCAGACTTGCAGGCCCACTCCCCTGCAGCCTAGCCCACAGGTGGAACCTTATCTTTAGCTGCCTTTAAGAGCAGGAGGAGGAGTTAGGCAGGGGTGACTGGCTGTTCATGTGAATTTCTGTGACTAATGTCTCTGAAGAAAGCAATGCCTTCTTATGCTTATGAGAAATTTAGGGGACTTTTGGATTATATAGTGTTGCCGTTTGCTGATTCTAAGATAGAGCCTTCCAATTGCAAGTATGTTAAACACACACACACACACACACACACACACACACACACCCCCTACTGAATGTTAGTCAAGCTTAAGAGTGAATCTGCAGTTTCATGAATAATCAAAATAAAAGCCTGCTGCCAGGATGAACTGTTGCAAAAGCAGGTGCTATTTTTTTCAAGAAACTTTTTTACCCACTATCATGCTGTTGGTATTAAGAGAGTTTTTCTTAAAGGATATCATGTTTAGTACATTGTCTTAATAAAATAAAAACTCATGTTTAAACACGAGTATGCAGACAAACACAGGCACATAGCTGTGTAAAGTTAAACGTGAAGACTGGAACTCATTAACAGGATTTAATTTCAATGTTTTTGTTTTATTTTGAGACAGGTTCACTCTGTCATATGGGCTGGAGTGCAGCAGCATGCTCACCGAAGTCTGGAACTCCTGGGCTCAAAGGATCCTCTCACCTCAGCCTCCTGAGTAGTTGAGACTATAAGCATGAGCCACCATGCCCAGCCCCCACTTTTTTTTTTTTGAGAAATAATACAGATTGAGCATCCCTAATTTGAAAATTTGAAATCCAAAATGCTCCAAAATCTGAATCTTTTTGAGCGTTGACATGACACATGGAAGTGGGAAATTTCACATCCAATCTCATGTGAGGGGTTGCAGTCAAAACCTTGTTGTGTGCACAAAATTATTTAAAATATTATATAAATTTATCTTCAGGCTATGTGTATAAGGTGTATATGAAACATAAGTGAATTTCCTGTTGAGACTTGGGTCCTATCCGTAAGATATTTTATTTATGTATATGCAGATATTCCTAAATCTGAAGAAATCTGAAATCTAAAACACTTCCAAGTATGTTGGATGAGGGAATAGGCTCTTAAATAAAAAGGAACATGCCACAGATACATATATAACTCATTATTAGAGGAAAGAAAAGAAGTAATGGATAGACAAAAGAAAAGAACTTAGAGCTTACTCTGGCCAAGAATTATGAATCAAGAATTGAGACTGATGTTCTTGTCAGAATTTTGGGTACCTTGCTTGCAAATACGGTTTTAAAAATACACAACTTTTCTCATTTTAGTATTGGGATTGTGGCTCTTTTTTGAGCCTCATATGACAGCGCTCAGATAGGAGATAACCTTAGAGCTCATCCTAGGTTAGCTGCCTTCCTTGACAGCAGACGAAACTGAGGCCCAGTGCTTGGTGGTGGGCTCAGAGTGCCAAACCAGCTGGGTGAGGCAGTGTAGACAGACAAGTGCCTTCTCACTGTAGGCCTCCTCCTTTAGAAGATGTTGCTACCTGCCCTTGTGACTATTGTAAAGATCTATTTGAGACATGGGTGGGGTAATGGGGGCTAGGGAGTGTTTACAGCATCTCATTTCACATTCCAGGTGTAGCTGGGACTCATCTGGTGACCTTTCAGAAACTGTTTTTATTTTTATACCCCACGTTGGGATAAGCATGGTCCATTGACATTGAGAATTACCAGGCCTGTTATAGACAGGCAGCCATCTGAAACGACTAGGTTTATACTTCTTATCTGTTAGAACAGAGTTTCCCAAGTTGTATTCCCTTGGAAACACTAGTAGTCGTGCATGATTTGGGCAGTTAGGTTTCATAAAATTTAAATGGTCTATTTATTTTCTTTTCCAAGCAGAACTGCTCAGGGCAGTCCCATCTCAAGGGAAATCCCATCATATCCTTCTGGTGGTGGGGTAACTGGAAGTCAGCATGAAATACAAAATTCTGAATAATCAGGAAAAAGCAGAAGAGTCGGAACCCAAATTAAACTGAAGTCCTAAATAAAGTTCACTTTTTGGTCAGGCATTCAGGAAGCAGCATGTGAAAATTTGCTTGGATACAGTTTCCTCAAAGTTCTTCAGCAGCTTGAAATAACATCTTGAGCTGGCTGTAAACAAAAATTCTTAAGTTACCGTTTTTCTTACCATTCGATTGAACCAGTTGTTGTATAGGGAGGTGACACAAAACAAAACTTTGTGTTTCTGAAGCCAAGATTTTGGGATCATACTTTATGCAGAATTACTTATAAGTTCTGATTACTTTGAGAGAAAAATATTACAGTATCCTTAGAAAGTTTTATGTATATGTTTTAAAGCTAAGCACCACCCTCTTTTTACTAAAAAAAAAAAAAAAAAGTATAGAAAATAGCGATATGTTAATACAAAGGGAATACGGCTCTTCAGTGAAAAGGAACATGCCACAGATACATAGCATGAATGAATGTCAAAAATATTCTGAGAGAAAAATGCCTTTCTGTGGAATTCTAGAAAAGGCAAAACTAACTTATGGCAACAGGAAGCAGATCAATGATTGCCGGGGGCAATGGGGATTGGAGGAGATTGACCGCAAAAGGGCAGAAGGGAACTTTTCAGAGAAACATGAAATTTTTAATATCTTTATTGTGGTGGTGCTTACACTGGTGTAAATACAGTTGCCCAAATTCATATAAGCATATGGTTAAAATTAGGTGCGTTTTTTTGGTATGTAAGTTGTACCTCATAAAGCTGATTCAAACCAAAAAAAAAAAAAAAAAAAATGGGTTAGAAGATAAGGCTGTGGTTGGAATTTTTTTGTGTAACTTAAGGCCAAATAGTCCATTTATGCCCATTTTTACAGTATTGTAAGCTGTGCCTTTTGTATTCACATTTCTCCAGTTACTCCTTTATTCATCATCACTTAGGAGGCTTCCCATCTCGTCTGCCTTCCTCCTAGCTCCATGATTTGAGCCGTAGAAGTTCTTGGCTTTCAGTAACCTCACAGTCCTTGTTAGTCACAAGCAAGAATGCATTTTAAATTCACTTCAAATTATTTTTTAAGTAGGGCTTCTGGTGGTTTTCTGGAATGGAGGCGTGGTGGAAGCTTGAGTGTATGAGTGTGGGAAGAGGCTGGGTGTTCCTCAGATCATTGTACCATGCTTCCTCACACCTGTCCAAGCTTCTGTGCAAATACTGAAAGAAAGTATCATGAATTTTGCTGCTGGCATTTGTTGGCCACAGCTGTGGCTTCAGGTTGCACATTTGGTGTGGTTTCAGTCTCTGAGAAGCCATTGGTTGGGAGGGTGCCGAGAATGGTTGGTGTGGGTAGTATTTGAGTGCCTAAGGGGAAGAAGATGATTCCTAGTGCTTTCATTGGTCTCCAGTCTTTGTCTCAATCCCATTACAATTTAGAGAGGCATTTTCCCAGTGTGTCAACAGAGAGATGGATGCATGCTTAAGAATGCATAATTTAGTGGGCAGTTTGAACATCTAGCTATTGGGAATATTGTTGAGTGTTTGTGTTTAGAGTTCAAGTCCTCCATGTCTAGTCAGCATTAGCCTATAAGAAAGAACTACTTGTTCTTAATGGATCATGTTAGCTGGACTTGGTGCAAGTGTTTTTTCTTAGAAGGGAGGATTACACATTAGAGTAACAAGATGTTCTTTTATTTCCTAGTTTATCAAAAGATTGTGAAATAGGGTGTGCAGATATTTTAGGTCTTACTGTTTTTTAAATAGATGAGCTTGAAAGAGTGAGGAAAGGTTGTATCAGGTTAATTGGGCTTAAGAAAAGCTAAATACTTGGTGGGAGAAAGAAGAGTAAATACTTTTTTCCTTTACTGTTTCTTATTTTTTTTTTCTGTTTTGGTTTTTGAGACGAGAACCTCGCTCTGTCTCCCAGGTTGAAGTGCAGTGGCATGATCTAAGCTCATTGCAACCTCTGCCTCTTGGGTTCAAGCGATTCTCCTGCTTCAGCGTCCTGAGTAGCTGGGATTATAGGCGCCTGTCACCATGACCAGCTCATTTTTATATTTTTAGTAGAGATAGGGTTTCACCATGTTGCCCAAGCTGATCTCTTAACTCCTGGCCTCAAGTGATCCTCCCACCTTGGCCTCCCAAAGTGCTGGGATTACAGGTGTGAGCCACCGAACCCAGCCCTTTTGCTGTGTTTTTCTTTTCTTTTCTTCTCGTTTTTAGACAGGCACACTGTGTCGCCCAGTCTGGAGTGCAGTGGCACAATCTCGGCTCACTGCAACGTTTGTCTCCTGGGTTTAAGTAATTCTCTTGCCTCAGCCTCTGGAGTAGCTGGGATTACAGGCATGTGCCACCACACCCAGCTAATATTTGTATTTTTTTAGTAGAGACAGGGTTTCACCACATTGGCCAGGTTGGTCTTGAACGCCTGACCTCAAGTGATCTGCCCACCTCGGCCTCCCAAAGTCTTGGAATTACAGGCATGAGCCACTGTGACTGGCTTTTTCTGTGTATTTCTTTTGGGCATCCTTTGGATTTGTGTTTGTGTAAACTTTGAGTTTCCTTAAAACTACTAAAGCAGGGAGGAGAAGATGTGTGCTAATACTCTTTTTCTGTGTTTCTTGTTTTTCCGTCCCCCAAAAGTTGTGGAATTAATTTTAAGTAGAAGGAAAAGGGCAGCTTGAGATGCTTAAATTTGACTTAAGTTTTAACTGAAGTTTGTTTGCAAAAAGATGAAAACAGGTGGATAACTTTAGAGGAAAAAAAAATGGAGAGTCTCTGGTCTTCTCCTTCCTCTTCTAGGGAGAGTTGTAGGACAAAAGGCTTATTTCATAATCCGAAGGTTTGGAAGCCAAATAAAGAAAACGAAACTGTGAAGATACCATAGTAGTTTTGGTTTCTTATTAGTAGAATAAAGGTGTGATTTGGCCCTATGGACCAAGGCAGCAGCTGCAGAGTTCCCAGGGTTTCTCGAAGGTCAGAGGCATGCAGCATTTTCTTTCATCTTTCCCCACCTCAGCCACCTCTCCCTCCTGCCTTTGCCTTCCACTGATGCTTTTGGGCTTGCTTGGGCCACATTGTTTTGCTTTGCTGCCTTTTGAACTCTAAAAATACAGGTCACAAATCCAAGGTCTGCCTTGCAGACAGTGGCCCTGGTCTTCCCGGGCCCCTTGTGCCCCATGGGGCTGTGTGTCTGGTGTGTCTCAGTGACCCAGTTGATATAGGGCAGGATGGCCACGCACTGGCATGCCTGCTTATTCCCAAATCAGGCCTTGTTGAATGTGGCAGAGCTCCAGCTCTTTCCAAATATGACTCCTGCCAGTCCCTATGCTGTGAGATAAGAATGAGCAACACCTAAGCAAAGTTTTGTAGGCAGCTCTCCCTTCCTTTATGTTCTTATATAACCTTTTCGGCACGTGTGTTGGTACTTACGTGTCAGGGACAATGTGTGATTTTGGTGGAGATGCTTATAATCTGAAGTATTTTCATGGTGGTTCCCCAAACAACACTAGGAAGAAGTAAGATTTCAGTTTATCCTCCTAATATTTTAATGCTGTATTCAAGAATAGATTTTTCCCTCCCAGGTGTGACTTCTACTCTTTCTGCTCCCCCTCCCCCAAGCAGCTAGATTTTGCAAACCCTCATCAAGCCACAGGTTGTCAAGGCCTGAAACATTCTTATTTCTGTTGAGCTTATGAAAGGTGTGAGCATAATTGTATTTTTAGGTAGTGATGTGGAATGCAAATTGAGTTTTCAAAAATACTGGGAAGTACTTCTGAAGAAGGTAGAGAGAAAAAACTTTTCATTGTAACTGTGACCTCTCCATTCTTCAGCTTAAGCTAAATTTAATGATACATAGAAAAAGTTTGGGGCTTATTATATTGAATTCATTTCCCAAGCATACTCATTGTTTTGTAAGAAATACACAGTTTTTGTTTTTTAAAAACTCAGCTAAGCTACTGGGTACATGGGACCCCTTTGCCCTTTCATCATTGAGACCATTTACATAAGTTTTTGTTGTTTCTGTAACTTTTATTACTTTATGTTTTCTCTCATAGAAGTATATGTTTCTGGAGGGGAGGCAATTTGTTAATACAAATTCTAAATATAGATTGTTTACTCTAGAAAAGAAAGGGTAAAAGAAAGCAAAAACCATACAGAACTGCCTTCCTACATTTTCCATTCCTAAGACTTTAGGATAAAATCTCCTCTCCTATTTTAAGTCACTGCTGTCTAAGGGAGTTTTTTTTTGCATACAACATGAAATTAGTGACCTCTGTGTTTGCACGTGGTTATGAGGGGCTTAATGGTGTTCAGATGCCAGGCTGCCATTTTGCCTTGTTAGTGATGAGTTTGATAATTCTGCCAGAAATGGATTTTTACATTGATGGGTCAAGTATAGGATATTTTGGGATTGTAAGAAACATTTTAGTGGTGGCAGCCCTGGTCCCTCCCCTTCATTCTCTCAGACTGCCCAGATACTGCTTCTCTCCTGTCCTTTTTGTTTAAACTTTTCATTCTTATTTTTTTCTTCCTAAAATGTTCCTTTACTTTGAAGAATGCCCCCAAAATTTATAACCTGTCAGTGTGCATTATTTTCCCATGAAGATCAAATGCTTTATTTTCTACCTTTCTCTTCTCCATCCTAGTATACCTTAGCATTAAAAGCATTTTTATAATACTATTTTTGCTATTGTTTGCCAGCGGATTTTGAGGAATAATGGACCTCTTTGAGGAAATTTGTGTTGCCTGTTCTCTAAAAAAAATGTGGTTACCTAAGACATTTTGCATGTGATTTGCATATGATTTCAGGGGCTTATGGACTCACTAAGTCTCATCCATGGACTCCTGGTTAATGCCCTAAATGAAAAAAAAAGTTCAGAGTAAAAGTAGGAATGTGGACTCAGAGGTATGGGGGGAAAATGTACAGATTACTTGAAAAGTTATGGGTTGGTGAATGAACATCTCATGTATGTTTTGTAAGTAGGGAAAGAACACTCTTGTTTGTCAAGGGAATGAGAAAGTTGAAGCAAGAAATGGAAATCAGAGATGGGGCACTAAGAAGAAGCAACATTTAGAGGAAGGTGGAAGGTAAATAAATGTGTATCTGTTCATAGGCAAAGTTACAGGGAATTTGGGAGAATCCAGAACACTAGCCTAATTGTATCTGTCCATAGGCAAAGTTACAGGGAATTTGGGAGAATCCAGAACACTAGCCTAATTAAACACTTTGTTTAAAAAGTGATCTGTGATTTTAAAAAAGGATCTGAAAATATTTAATATACACTGTCACTCTTTGGGAACTTCAAGATGTGTACCAGCAGATTGAAGCCCCTGAGAAGTCCTACAGTAACGAAACCTGTTTTGTGTTGTTTAACCCAGCATATCCCAAACAGTTTCAGCTCAAAGGGATTTGTTTTTTTTTTTTAAATAGAAAACAGTTATCAACAGAACATACTTTGAGAAATAAACTATTGGACTAAATAAATTAGAGTCTTTTCTAACTCTTTAGAGTCTGAAGTATGAATGATATACTGAACCAAAATAAGCAGAGAAAATCCCAAAGGACTGGAGAGAAAATTTTCTCTGGAGATGGCAGCAGCTAAGTGAGAACAGAACTTGGCCATGCAGTTGTGTCTTAACTTGTACCAAAAGGGAAGTGCCAGAATGCAGATGATGCCACTGGGCTATATTAGAGACACATCAGCTCAGAGGTTGTGTAACTTGTTTCCATGGTTAGATGAGAAAGAGAGCCAGACCTAAGAGTGTCCACTTGAGCCATTAGAAACAGTGTCACCCCAGAGATTTACTCTTTTCAACTTCTATGTCCCCATTAAATCCAGAAGCACACCAGGCCGAGAATGGGCAATGGGCTTAAGCACAAAGAGATTGCTTATGATTCTGAACATGGAAGGCATTTTTCTTTTCAGCTATGAGGATGCTCATTTAAGAGAAATTGCTTTCTTATTAAACAGAATGATTGTGCTTTTTAAAATTGATCAGAACATCCCCATGCTGCCTTGTGGTATTTGTACCCATTATGGATAATGACTATGTAAAATTATGGATTCTGTGGGCTAAATTTAAGCTGGCAGTACAGGGCAAAAGAGTACTTTGATTCCATTACACATTGCGTTATCAGTCTCCAGAGTCCACGGAGTTAGGTACTCCATGTTTTAATATCTTTCAATAATTTTTTTATACTGATCCTCTGCTGGCTTTGGTGACTTATACTGTAGGACCTCTATGTGGCTGTCTTCAGCCATAGCATGTGAGGTGGCCAGAGAGCTAGTTCAGGAACAAATAGCTATTTCATGTTTCCTCCAAGTTTTAATAAGAACTTAGGTCTACCTGGCTCTTGAGATGTATCACAGAGTTCATCACATGCCACCTATTGTAGTACTAAAAGAGGTACTAAAATTAGAATTCATGCTTTTGGTGTTTTAAAATTAGCAATTCTTTTCCCTTTGTTGAAGCTATGTATATTTGTTAAATAGTGTCTTTTAAACCCGTAAATTCTAAGCTAGAATTGATGAACATTCAGATTAAAGTAAGTGAGAAAAAAAAAAACAACAAAATTCCTCTCGTGAAGTTTGAGGTTCCCAGTTATTTAGTGGGGCATGTGTCTTCCATTAAAGATATAGTTCGCATGCAATTAATAATGTACAACACTGTGGGTTCTCTCTGCTTTCATCCTTGCCTTCTTCCTCCCTACTCTTCCCTCTTCCATCTCCCTCCATTTGGGGAGAGAAAAGTCCCATGCATCTTTCTGCTCTTTCTAGAATTTGTTCATTGGTAGTTTCTTCATCAACTTGAGTCATCTCAGCCCTAGAGGGGGAATGGATTGACTGAATTCTGCTGACTTGTTGCTACCCAGCTCTGCTGATAGGGACATTTGCAGGGTGGGGATGACAGGGGATTACCAAGCAGTTGCTGAGTGATAAACTGAACTGAGGTGGCCACAAGCAGGATACATAAAAAAGAGCCACTGGCACGCACTGACCCATTGCTTTGAACCAGCTGTCTATGCTGGGCCTTAATGGGAAATGGGGAAAAAAGAAAAAAATCTAGAGCTTTCTCTTGAACAAAGTTAAGCACAACATGAGTCAGAAACATAATTCCAAATGGTTTGGGGCTGAACAGATTTTGTTGGGGGGAGGGGAATGTTACACATTTTATGGTGATTGACTTACTGGAAATTCACCATCATGGAAACAGAAATTTAGGGAAAAATTCTAAGTGTATTCTGGGAAACCTCTCATTCATGAAATTGGTTTGGCAGACAAATGGCTTCCAGGAATGCCTAACCAGGGCATTGCTTTATATGGCAAGATGTGGATGGTTGATAACCTGTTGACCTAGTGGTCATTGGAGACTGCCCACCCAGGGCAGCGGTCTCTGTATACTACTCTACCTTCTTCATGCTGACTTAGCGTGATGGCCAGCAGGGAGTAGCTCTGATTCTTGTCTGGGCGTATTCTTTCTCTTTCCCTTTTCTTTTTTTATGCAACGAATAAAAGGATTGCTAACAGTTATTACATAGGAAACTGGAGATGTAAACAGAGTTCATTAGAAAATGGGATGAGAGCTGTTTTTGCTTCTAGATCACAGTAACTTTGTGAGAGTAAGCTGTTTTTTATTCCCTGTTCTCCATCTTCTTTTTACTTTGTTATTAGTCCTGTTAATAAGTAAATGACCCTTCTGAAACGAAACAAGGTTGGGACTGCTCTTTAAAAACATAACCTTTTTATTAGGATTTTCTTTAACATAGGCTAATTTTATTAAAATAATAGAAATCTAGCTAGTTATTAACTTTGTTGCTTATCTAGGACCAAGAAATATATTAACTTTTATACATCTCTGTTCTCAGCTGTGTCTAGAATGTTGTATATGTATATAGTTTGTGGATTTATGTTTTGAATACATTATTTCTTATTGGAATGGTGCTCAACATTTTATTTAGGAAGCAGCATAGTCGAAGATTATTGGCTTTTCATAATGCTCTCCTAATGACCCCTCACTCAGTATGTGCTTTGCCCTGGGGCTCAGTGAGAGTGTTGTGTTTCCACAAACATGCTTCCTCATGGTCTTTTCTCTCATGGTCAGTCACAGAGGCTTTCCCAGGCTTAGTGTGCCAACTTCTGACTGCAAATGTGTCTCATTTTCTAAAATCCTTCCCCCATTCTTCCTTAAGAAAAAATCTTAGTCTATTAAAAATCTGCCTCACAAACATAGAAATGCTTCAGAGTAAGTATCTGAGCAGCAGGCCTACCCCATGTCTACCATATATCATGGTTTCTGTTAAGGGCCATCCCATTTCTTCAGACAGATCCTTCTTCTTCCTCCCATCCCACTTACTTTTCACTTGGCAAGTTGGATTGTCCGGTCTCAAGTTTCCTTCCAGAATAGAACCATATTTCAGCAAAATATTGGGTGGCTGGTTCTTTTCTTCAAGATCTACCTGTGCCTGTATTGGTCCTTTATGTGAGGAAAGTTGAGTTGCTGCCTGGTACCACTTGCCCATAGATCTGAGGAGTAAGCAGGTTTTAATGGACTAAGTTGTTTTTTTTTCTTTTTTCTTTTTTCTTTTTTTTTTAATAAGGAGGCTGGGAGAAGGATTTTAGAAAACTAGTTCCATTGGCCTGCAGTTAGAAGTTGGAACACTGAACCTGGGAAAGCTTCTGTGGTGGCTGACCATGAGGAAAAAGACTACCTTAGTGACTACTGATGTAATCTGGTTTGTGTTACCTGGGAGGACTAGCTTCACACAAATTGATGTTCCTTAGATATAAACCTTTACAGCTTTTATTTCCTCCCATTGTAAAAGTATGTGTGGGCCGGGCCTGGTGGCTTATGCCTGTAATCCCAGCACTTTGGGAGGCAGGCGGATCATCTGAGGTCAGGAGTTCGAGACCATCCTGGCCAACATGGTGAAACCCCATCTCTACTAAAAATACAAAAAATTAGCCGGGTGTGGTAGCATGCACCTGTAATCCTAGCTGCTTCAGAGGCTGGGGCAGGAGGATTGCTTGAACCAGGGAGGCAAAAGTTGCAGTGAGCCGAGATTGCACCATTGTACTCCAGCCTGGGTAACAAGAGCAAAACTCCGTCTCAAAAAAAAAAAAAAAGTATGTGTGTTTATTTTGGAAAATTTAGAAGCCAGAGATCACAAAATGAAAACAACCTATAATTCTGCAGTCAGTTATTGTTATTTTTTTGGTGCATATTTCCTGGTTGGTTGACTGGGATGATAGATAAGATTTTAAAATCTGGTTTTCACTTAAGCCTCAAGGACTTTGTGGTTGAATGTCGTGGCTAATTTTTATAAGGGAAGAAGGATTATGAATACTTTTATGCCATAAATAATCATCAATGACTTTAAACATCTCATTTTTAAGTAATTATAGATTCACATGCAGTTGTGGGAAATAATAGAGATATCCCGTGTATCATTATCGAGTTCCCCTCATGGTAATATATTGCAAAACTATAGTTCACACAACCAAGATATACTGACATTGATACGGTCAAGATACAGAACATTTCTTATCACCATAAGGATCCTTCCTATTGCTTTTTTTTTTTCAAAAAATGTTTTTATTATTTTATTTTTGAGACAGAGTTTTGCTCTGCCACCTAGGCTGGAGTGCAGTGGCATGATCTCCGCTCACTATAGCCTCCGCCTCCTGAGTTCAAACAATTCTCCTGCCTCAGCCTCCCAAGTAGCTGGGCTTACAGGTGCCCGCCACCTTGCCTGGCTAATTTTTGTATTGTTAGTAGAGACGGGTTTCACCATGTTGGCCAGGCTGGTCTTAAACTCCCAATCTCAGGTGACCCACCTGCATTGGCCCCAAAGAGCTGGTATGACTGGCGTGACCCGCTGCGCCCAGCCCCCTCCTATTGCTGTTTTATAGCAACAGCTACCACCTTTCCCTACCTAACTTGACCCCAGCAACCATTAATCTTCTCTCATTTCAAGAATGTTACGTAAGTGATGATGTTATATCATCCAGTATGTGGACTTTGGAGATTGGCTTTTTCCATTAAGCCTAATTTCCTGGAGATTTATCCAAGTTGTTACACTTATCAGTAGGGTGTTTCTATTTGTTACCCAGTAGGGTATCACTGTATGGCTAGGTTACATTTTATGTATCCACTCATCACATGGATGATCACATGGATATTTGGGTTGTTTTCAGTTTTGGGCTATTTTGAATAAAGGTTTGTGCGGTGAGTATGTACAGGTTTTTGTGTGAACATAAATTTTCATTTTTCTGGGATAAATGTCCAATGACTTCATTTTAATGATGGCAAAATATTTCACTGTATGAAATAAATATTTCATTAATTTAGGCGATTACTTCTTAATGGGTTGTTAAGGACTTTTCCCCCTAGGTTTTCTCCTGTTATAAATATCACAGATAAAAATATTTTGGGTAAATCTTAATGTATTATCTACTCTTACTTCTAGAAGTGGAATTGATGTCTGAGAACATACAACATTTTAAAGCTTTGCTTTTTCTAGTACCTCTTGTTTTTCTTTTCTAAAAACTTCCTAAACTCCTACCATCAATGTATGAAAGTGCCCATTTCTCATACTCTTGCCAACACAGAGCATTATTACTTTAAAAAATCTTTGTGGCCAGGCATGGTGGCTCACGCCTGTAATCCCAGCACTTAGGGGAGGCCAAGGTGAGTGGATCATGAGGTCAAGAGATTGAGACCATCCTGGCCAATATAGTGAAACCTCGTCTCTACTAAAAATACAAAAAAAAGTAGCTGGGCATGGTGGTGTGCGCCTGTAGTCCCAGCTACTTGGGAGGCTGAGGAAGGAGAATTGCTTGAACCCAGGAGGTGGAGGTTGCAGTGAGCTGAGATCGTGCCACTGGACTCCAGCCTGGCGACAGAGCAAGACTCCATCTCGAAAAAAAAAAAAAATCTTTGTGAGTTTCTGCCATACCCCTGTAGCAGCAAAACCTAAAGCTCCACTGTGAGTTTTCCAATCCCACTTGGCCTAAGGAGATCTTTCAGAATAACAGAGATACCACCAAGATCTTGTTTTTGCATAAAGTTTTGGACTGTACAGTTTCATAGGACCTCAGAGGATTTGGTCTAGAATAGGTGTGAAGAATCAAAAGAAATTACTGAGTCTGCCTGTTTTATGTGTTGCTGGTGTCTCTTATTTTTCCCTCATATTCATCTGGAAGGAGAGAAGTGTGCTGTCATAAGCAATAGCATTAAAACCAAAAATAGTAGTAACCTTTTATTAACAAAGGTTATTATTTTTGATAATTGATATAAATAGCTTTTTATAAAGCGTGATTAATATAAGCAATTTAGGTTATTGTATACATGTGTCTCTGTGTGTTATGCATTATAGGAACCTATTTGAAGCTCTTAGAGCTGAGAATTAAGTGGTCTTTTAATGGAACTGCTAAGAGAAGATAGAATTGGGAAATACTTTTCTTCCCTCTTTATGCTAAAGTGTTTTAGTGTTTCTGTCTGTGACTAGGCAGTGACTTTAAAAGGATAAGATATAGTTAATAACATGTCTACCAAAACCTGGAAAATATACTGTATTTTCTGAGATAAAATCTTTGAATTGAAAATTACTTTCTGGTGGAATATGGGAAACTGACATTTATTCATTCTAAAACTTTTTTTTCTCACTTTTTGTGTTTTGATCTGTAGTTATTTTTTTCTTCTTTACCTGTGGTACCATTTTTAAGGTAAATGAGGCCAGTTTCTGCAAAAAAATGGTTGCATTGTTTATCACTTCAGTAGAAGGTAGGATGATTTCAGATGAGGTTGTGCTCAGTAACTTCTCCGGTGCTAAATTAGTGTCCTGTGACAAAGATCCCATTCTTACAAATAAATGAATAAAGGACACTGGCAGAATCTGGCATTTCTCTTTTTAAAAGTGTATAATAAATTATTTTTCATTCAGTTATTTAAGTACCTTCTACATGTTTGTAGCTGAAGACTAATGAGTATAATTAAACAAGTGAATCAAGTAAAGCATCAACCATGAAAACTTTTTCTTTCTCAGGGATGATAAAGAACCCTCCTTTCTTTCCTTGTCATCTTTTCCAGGTTGTCATGATTCTTTACGGCATTGGTGATCTGAACTTTAAGTGTCTAGAAAGTTTACACACATTTTGGCCTAAGAAAGAAAGTACAGTATTAAATAGCAAGTTGAGGATCTCTGGGTATTAAATATAACCTAATTTCCAGAGGATGACTTGATATAAAGAGGATGGGACCCTGCTGACAGGGGAGAGGATGGAATCATTGGTGTTCTACCCCAAGGTAGAACATCATCTTTCAACTAATCCTGGACAGGTAATATTTAACAGCAATGTGCCATTGCCTGAAATGAGTAGAAATGTTATATGACTTATTAGTATGTAATATTACTTTTGACATTGACATTTGTGAACAAGGAATAATCAGTTTGCTTATTTGTTCATTATTATGCCTGAACAAGAAATAAATGCTACAGTGTTAGAGTCTCTACTAGAACTGAATTTGAACAACAGCTTGTGAATGCAGCCAAAGAAAACAGCCAGTTTGGATGTTTCAGGCCCCTCAACTTTTTGAGGGTTTTTTTTTCCCTTGTTGCTTTCTTGCTTTTCAGTTTGTTTGGTTTGGACCCTTTGTAAAAGTATCGGAAGGATTGCCTAAGCTCAAGTTTATCCCTATGGAGATGCGTTCACATGGGGCATCTGAATGTCATGGGGGTGTGGTGATTCTAAGCCTTCCCCTGTTTTGTGACATGGCTCACTTACACAGTGTGAAGGTCCTATAAGAATAGAGAAAAAGGTATTTGAAGTCAGATGTTTCTGTTTTGCAAATTTACTTTATACCGTTCCACCACAGGACTGTGGCCTCTTGGCTTTATTAATTTTTATTTTTAAGCTTATGGTGTTGCTTAGGCCAAAGTAAACTTTTTAGTTGAGATCAATGAAGTTCCTAGTCACACTCTCTTATGGCTATCCTTATATACAGTAGAAATTTTTTTTCTTTTTTGCGATTTCGAAAACTATTAATAATTTTTGAGCATTCAGTATGTGTCCGACACTGTACTATGTCTTTTACTTACAGTATTTCTAATCTACACTTTGGAAGTTGCTCATTTCTCAGAAGAAGAAACAGGCTTAGCGCAATTAAAAGCTTGACTAAAATGACACTTTGGTAAATAAGAGTGGATTACAAGTCTGATTTTCTTTATTTTATAAATGGTTTAGAGATGATTGGAATTATCCTAGAAGGGAATGATTTGTTTGTTTTTGTTTTGTGTTAGCACAGGACATGTCAGGATGTTTCTTGTTTTGATTACCTGCTTAGATAAAGTAAGGGTCCAGGCCAGGGGACTGAATGGTTGGTACTGAGAAGGATGTGTGGAAATGCAGCATGAGGCAAATTCACATGTAGGACAGCAAATTAGACGAAAATTAAGTTGAAAGGAGAAGTCACAAGATCCAATTATTTTGTTCAATGTGGTGCTTTCAAATTACTCAAAAGACCAAAAAAAAAAAAAAAGTTTTATTTTGTCATGTGAGCATGTGATCCTGCGTAGTTAATTGCTTTGCAAATTGTCATTGGTAAAATGCTCTGGAGGTTTTTGTGTAAGAGTTACAAGTAAATTAAAATAGTAAGAAACTTTGGTGAGAAACAGAACAATTATAATTTAAAAGAGGTGGGGCAGGATGAGAAAACAACTAATTTGGTATTGAGGGTTTAAAGACTGGAGTTTTGTGCAGTATGCTAGGAGACTCTTCAGAGCCTCTTCCCTGCTTGTCAATAATATTCTTGTCAGTTAATGCCTAATTGCTGCTCTTGCCTAGAAATCCAGAAGCTCTGGAGATGAGGTCTCTGTGAATCCAGTTCCACAGTATATCAGACCCTTTGTTCACCCCACAGACTGTACCCTTCCTAAAGGCGGTTCGTTGGCAAAGTCTGTCTGGTAGGGTGGTGTTTTCTGCATAGTAATCAGGCCTCTGCAATTGTGATATCCCTCCCCTTTCCTCTAAACTCTTTGGATTCTTGACACACATGGCAGTGCCACTGGTATAACAAAAAATCAAAAGGAGAAAAGGAGAAAATGTCTTCCCGAGTTTGATTTGTCTGCACAGTCTTGCCAGGCTATGACTAAGTCTTATCTACAGGAGACTCCATGAAAAACCTTCTCCTCTTCCCAGGAAGCAGCCTTGTGAACAAGCAGGCTCAGAAAGCTAGGGACTGACAAACTTTTCTAGTCCTTTTCCAGACCGTTCTGCTTTTTACCAAGAGTTTAGTGACAGGACTACCTGTTTTAAATAGATAAAATGTGTATTTTGATCACCTTTAGCACATGCTACTTTGCACAGCTCTTTTTAAAGCCTTACGTAATCTACCTATCTGACCACTGTTGTGTGTGATTTTCATTTTTGTTGCCTGATGTGACAGGCGGGGTTGAGGGTAGGAGTCCAGAGAAAGTTGAAGAAGACAGTGCTGGCTCTGCCACCAGATGTGTTTTTTTTCTTGTTTGTTTTTGTTTTGTTATGTGTAAAAAAAAAGAAAAACCAGATAAACCTTTGGGATATTAGGATATTTTGGAGCAAGGTGTTGTCACTGTTTCTCAGACTTGGGGAATTGAGAATGCATAGACCTTTTAATTACTGACTTGCATGTTTTGACTTTCATACCTGAAAGGTCATCAAAGAATTTTTATCCCAAATTGAAATTCTGTAGAAGAATAATGTTTCAGCTGGGCGCAGTGGCTCAAGCCTGTAATCCCAGCATATTGGAAGGCCAAAGTGGGCAGATCACTTGAGCCTAGGAGTTCACGACCAGCCTGGGCAACATGGCAAAGTCCCATCTCTAGTAAAACAAAAATTAGCTAGGCATGGTGTCACGTACCTTTGGTTCCAACTACTTGGGAGGCTGAGGCACGAAAATTGCTTGAACTCAGGAGGTGAAGGTTGCAGTGAGCAGAGATCCCACCACTGCACTACAGCATGGGTGACAGAGCGAGGCTGTCTCAAAGAAAAAAAAAAAAGAAGAAAAAGAAAAAGATTTTCTGTATTCCCTTCAGAAACTTGCTTCACTGATACTTTCTTTTCTGATCCTGGAAAGGTTACGTGTCTTGAAAATGGGATTGTAAAATGTGTTTGTTTCTACCTGTTTTTCTTGCTCTGTTCAGATTCCTAGATGATTATGGATGCATTCTTTTCAGTCTCTAAAGTCTGAGGGAGCCCCTGTATCCTAATTTTTCTGCCAGCTGACATGTAGTAGAATATAAGCATCCCCCTGCCTTTAGGGACTTGCAGATTATATTCTTTGGATGGCTTATTTCAGATGCTAAGGACAAAATTTATTCATTCACTCAAATATTTATTGATGCTTACTATGTGCTAGCTCCTGTTAGAGGGTTGGGGAGTAAATACATCAGTGAACAAAAGATAAAATCTCCCTGCCTAGAAGATCCCATCTTAATAGAAATGTATGTTCTTTAACAGATTATTATCCTGGAATAATTAATGTTTATCATTGCCAGTTTCTTCAGAGCAGTGGCATTTGACCTTGCCCCTAGTTACTGCCATTTTCAAGGACCTTGGGGATTGTAGAATGGTAGAGTTGAAAGACAGGTGGAAATTCTGGTCCAGTTCCCTCATTTTATTCATCAGAAGTAATGTACAAATTCATATGCATACTCCCAGTGGGCCTTAAGATCACCTCAAGTTTCTCTCTGTCTCGAACTGAAGTACCTGTTTTATACTCAATCATCTTTAGAATACTTGAGTGAGATTTCTAGTTCAGCCCTTTGGAAAACTGATGCTTGGATAAATTAAGTGACACTCTTACATTGTTTAAAGATGATTGAGAATTGGTTATCAGTGGCCTATTTTCTGGTCTTACAAGTAGTTCGCCAAAGAGGCTAATTTCTAACTGGGAATTGTCTTTTGTTCCAGAGGGAAATGTAACATCAACTAGGTTGGAGGCACAATCCTAAATAGAGGGATACTCAGAGAACTTTGCAGAACTTTTTGGGTTAAAAAACCAACTGCTCTTTTCTGGTGCTACTGCAGTTTCTCTATCAAAAACAAAATCCAGAAACAAAAATACTCTGACAGAAACCAGGAAACCAAATATTCTACCTGCTACCCAACTCTATGGTTCCTGAACAGAGTGTACCATTTAGGATCCCGTTTAGCTGTCTTTGGGTTTATTTGAAAACTACTCCATTGTGGTTACAAGTGGAAAACAATTTAAAGGCTCTTCTTTGGCCTTGGTACTTTTATAGGGTTTCACATTTCTAATAATAAACTCTTCAGAAAGTTTGAAGAAATATTTTATTCTCAGAGAGGGGTTGGGGTAAGCTTAACTTCTTATTTTTCTCTATCCCTCCCCTCCCAAAGTCAGAAAACTGGCCCTAAATTCCTGGGATAGATTTGTTTCAACCTCAGGACAGTTGCTTAAGCAGGTAAGTATAGAACATGTTTCCTTTTGTTAACACTGAGGTTGCCACAGTACTTAGCTAGCTGTGGAGGTTTGTGAGCTGAACCTCAAGCTATTAAGAATGCCTTTGTTTGGTTTTGCCTTAATCCAAATGGACAGTTAACCAGAGGACATGATGTAGAAGAGGTTATTGTAGGTTAGTTCTTAAAGGTCTTTAAGATCAGCCTATGGTAATTTACATTCAGTACAGCTATGGTTTATAACTGGTAAGCTGAGTAAATGGATTATCTCTAAGCCTTACTATTTTTAACCCTACCCCCCAAATACGTAAATGGTGAATTGTCACGTCACTTCCAAAAGGTTTTATTTTAGTGAGTGTTTAGAGACTAGACAGATTTCACTTTGTTCCTGGAGAAGTAAATGAGAGGGAATGATTGTGGTGACTGAGGGCACTGTCTGCTTTTGTGGGAGAGGTACTAGGATGTTTCACACCTGGTTGCTGATGGGCCTGGGTTCTAGGCCAGGTTTAGATGCTTAGTATCTGAGTCACCTAGGGCAAAGTTGTAAAGCCCTGCTCTTGATCTCTCAGCTTTAAAATTAGCCAAAATGCAATTTGCCCTATTACTTTTCAAAGTGGTGATGAAAAGACACTAGTGAGGTTACAGGTGGTATTGTTAAGAAGGGAAGCAGGAAGACTGAGCATCAGATAGGCCTGTGAATTTGTTTCTCGCCGCATCTCTCTTTATGTAACACAATGGATCGCCTGTAAGCCTAAGGTATTTGTGTTTCTGGGTTAGCCACTTGTGCCACAAAGTGACCTCTCTTAAACTGGAAAGCAGTTTGGAGTTCTCACCTGTTTCTTCAGGACATATAATTACAGATCTTAGAGTTGTAGTTAGGGCTTTATATCTCACATATGAATATGCTGCTAACACGCTGGAGGACTTAACTGTTAACAGCAGTGCTCCTTCTTGCCTAGACTAGAGTTCTCTCATTAAACTCAGGAGATATGCCTGTTGAATTTTTGAAAAAAATGTACACATACATGCACATATATGTACATTTTGGAAAAGAAAACAGTTGGGGGAGACCTGTCACCACTCAACTTACATGAGTTCCTTCAGATTTGGTCATATATGCATGTTTGTTTGCTTAGCTACAGTAAGAGATTTTTGGCACTTTGCTTTGTATCCTCTTCCACTCCCCATATATAGGCTTTACAGTGGGTATTTAAAATAATTGCTTGAATAGGACAAGGGTTGAGTGGATTTATAATTTATTTATTTCCCCATTGGAGAGCCCTTGGTTTTTTTCTTATTTTAATATTCTTTAATATTATAGTTATTGTTTTTGTAATTCAAAAATAAAAAGACAATCTAAGAGTCCTACAAGTTGCTTAGATTTCTGTTAATAATTATGGACTCCTGATCAGGAACGCAGAGTAAACTGGCCATGGGGAAATTTGCCTCACAAGAAACTCAATAGAATTAAAAGGAGAGGATTCAGTGTTCTTAAGTACAAATGAAAGTCATGGGACTGGACCTCTCAGCTTCATACGCTGAGACTCTTCACCTTTCGGCCCTGAGAGGAAAAAAGAATGGAGCTTTCTGGGTTCTGTGTGCCTCTCTGTGTTTTGTGTTTTAAGAGAGAATGCATTTACACACTCTGTTGTCTTTGCAAGAAGATAGAAGTGATAGGACAGGGACTGGGTGAAGTCTGAGGCATGTAAATACAGTTGAAAATAATGTAGCAAGCAGCCTTCCCCATTTCTTATTGCTCACACCTTTTGTTCCTGTTCTTCCTTCCACATCTTATAATCCGGAAAAGATAAAAACTCTTTTCCTATAATCCTGCTGTTTTTGTGGCGATTGGATAATTTTACAGTGATACAAAATTGCCTTCCTATTTTTAAACTCTGGTGATTTATTTTGAAATTTACCTGTGGAAAACAATCATAGTTATTAAAGTGGTAATTTGAAAACACTAAAATTTATCAACTTAAGTATATAATTTGAGTTTTAGTGAATGTGTACACATTCACTAACACCACCATCATGATAAAACATTTCAAACATTTCATCACAAAAATTCCCTTATGGCTTATTTTCATGAGTTCGTCTTCCTCCCCTCACTTACCCGCAACTGCTGAGCTGCTTTTTCCCTTTTCTAGAATTTTGTATAAATGGAGAGTCATACTGTATGTAGCCCTTTGTGTTAGCATCTTTTACTTAGTAGAGTGCATTTGAGATTCATCCATGCCTTTTATCAGTGGGCCATTCTTTTAATTGCTGACAAGTGTGCCATTGTAGTATGGATATTCTGTTACAGAAATGTACCACAATATTTTATCCATTCACCAGGGGATAGACGTTTGGGTTGTTTCCAGTTTTTGACAATTATGAATAAAACTGCTATTATTATCTATGTTCAAGACTTTCAGGGATATATTTATTCATTTATTTGTGATAAATGCCTAGGAATAGGACTGCTGGATGATAAGTACAGTGTATATTTAACTTTATAAGAAACCGCCAAACTGTTTTCCAGAGTGGATGTACTATTTTGCATTTTTGTCAGCAGTGTATGAGAGTTCTACTTATTTCACATTCTCTCCAACACATGTAATTGCCAGTATTTTTACTTTTATCCATTGTAGAATGTAATGAGTATGTAGTGGTAGATATCTCATTGTAATTTTAAGTTGCATTTACTTAATGATTAATAATGTTATACATCTGTTCATATGCTAATTTGTAAATTGTATATCTTTGATCAAGTGTCTATTGAAATCTTTTGCCTTTTTTAAGAAAAATAGGATTACTGTATTTGCACTATTCAGTTAGGAATTACTTATGTATTCTGAATATACACTTTTTATCAGAAATAAGTATTGCAGGTATTTGTTCCTGTTTGTGGATTGCTTATTCATTTTGTTAACACCATCTTAACAACTGAAGAGTTAAGTTTTAGCTCTTAAGTCTTTGATCCATTTGGAGATAATTTTAATATTTTGTGTAAGAGTCTAGATTCATTTATCCATTGAACTTCCTTGACACCTTTGTATATTTCTAGACCCTCTGTTCTATTGATTACATGTTTTGTTTTTTTTTTCTTATACTGTTACCACATTGGCCTTTATTACTGTAGCTTTATTTCATCAGGTAGTGTAACTCTTCCAATTCAGTTCTTTTTCAAAATCATTTGGACTGTTCTAGATGTAGTTATCTTGAATTTCTCTCAGCAGTGTTTTATATGTTGTAAAAACACAATTCTTACATACCTTTTGTGAAATGTATTCCAGAAACTTTATATTTTGATGCTATTGTAAATGGTATTTTAAAAATTAATTTCCAATTGTTTAGGATGTAGGAATATACTTAATTGGGCTTTGTGTATTGACCTTAACTCTTGTAACTTTGCTAAACTCATGTATTAGTTGTAATACCCTTTTTGTAGATTCCTTAGGATTTTTTTACATTGATGATCATGTCTGTAAATAAAGTTTTCTTCATTTCTAATATATACTGTATACCTTTTATTTCTTTTTCTTGCCTTATTTCACTAGCCAGGACCTCTAGTACATTGTTGAATAGCAGTGGTGAAAGCAAAGATCCTATTTTTCCCGTCTTAAGGGGAAAGCATTCAGTCTTTCACTGTTAAGTATGATATTAGGTGTAAGTTTGTCACATATTTCCTTTATCAGGCTTAGATAGTTTTCTCTATTCCTATGTGTTGAGTACTTTTTGTTTTTTAAATTATGAGTGGGTATTGAATTTTGCCAGATGCTTTCTCCTCACCCGTTGAGATGATCAGATGGTTTTTATTTTTTAGTCTTTTAATATGATTAAATACATTGACTGATTTGCAATGTTAAACCAACCTTACATTCTTGGGATAAATCCCACTTGGTCATGATATGTTGTCATCAGATCCAAGTAGCTAAAATTTTGTTAAGGATTTTTCTGTCTGTCTTCATGAAGAATATTGATCTATGAATTTTTTATATCTTTGCCTGATCTTGGTACCAGGATGATGGTGGTCTCGTAACATGAGCTGGAAAGTGTTTTCTGTTCTGCTTTTTGGTAGCACTGTACTATCTCTTCCTTAAATGTTTGGTAGAATTCAGCAGCAGTGAAGCCATCAGAGCCTAGAGTTTGTGTGTGAAAAAATGTTTAACCGCTAATTCATTTCATAGATACTGTGCTGTTGGCTTGTCTGTTTCTTCTTGAGTTTTGGTACTTTGTGTCTTTTAAGGAATTTGTCCATTTTATTTAAGTTGTCTAATTTATGGGTATAAAGTCATTTATAATGTTCCCTTATTATCCTTTCAATAGATATATCATCTGTAGTGATTTTATTTTCATTCCTGATGTTGATCATTTGTCTTAACTCCCTTTCCCCCTCATTCCTTATCTGTTTAGTACCTTACAATTTTATTGATCTTTTAAAAGAATTAACATTTGATGCCACTGATTTTCCCCCCTCTATTTTATGTTTTTACTTCCATTGATTTTTTTCCTTTCTTTCTCTCTCTCTCTCTCCCTCCCTCCCTCCCTTCTTTCTTTTCTTTTTCTTTCCTTTCTTTCTTTCTTTTCTTTCTTTCCTTTCTTTCTTTTCTTTATCTTTTTCTTTTTCTTTCGAGATGGAGTCTCAGTCTGTTGCCCAGGCTGGAGTGCAGTGGCACAATCTTGGCTCACAGCAACCTCTGCTCCCTGGGTTTAAGCTATTCTCCTGCTTCAGCCTCCCTAGTAGCTGGGATTACAGGCGCCTGCCTATACCCTGTACCCTGCCCATGTTTTGTGTGTGTTTTTAGTAGAGACGTGGTTTCACTATCTTGGCCAAGCTGGTCTTCAACTCCTGACTGTTTGATTCACCCACCTTGACCTCCCAAAGTGTTGGGATTACGGGCGTGAGCCACCGCACCTGGCCCTTTCTTGCTCTTTTTATTTCTTTCCTTCTGCATGTTACAGGTTTAATTTGCTCTTTTTCTGGCATCTTGAGGTGAAACCTTATATCGTTTACTTGAGACCTTCCTTCCTAATATAAATGTTAAAAGCTATACGTTCTTTGCTACAGCTGCTTTAGCTACATCCAATGAAGTTTGTTTTTGCATTCAGTTCAAAATTGTTTCCATTTTACCTGTAATTACCTCTTTGGTCTGTGGTTTGTTTAGAAGTAAATTTTTAAATTTCCAAGTATTGGGAGGATTTTCTGGATATTTTTCTATTATTGTTCTCTAAATTCTTTTGTGGTTGGAGAATCTATTTTGTGTTCTTTAAAAATTGTTGAGATTTGTTTTATGGCCAAGAATATGGTCTGTCTTATTGAATGTTTTCCGTGTACTTAAAAAGAAAGTGTTTACTGCTGTTTGGGGGTGATTTGTTCTGTAAATGTCAATTAGGTCAAGTTAGTCAAGTTAATTTTCTCACTATGTGTTGTATCAGTTACTGTGAAAGGAATGTCGAAATGTCCAGCTGTAATTGTGGATTTGTCTCCTTCAATTCTATTAGCTTTTGCTTCATGTTTTTAACAAACTTTAATTGAAAAATAATAATTGTATACTGCTTTATGTATTTTGAAAATCTATTAGGCAGTTAAACATTTCAGGTTGTTATATCCGCTTGATACATTGACTATTCTATTATGAATTGTCTGTCTTCATCTTTGGCGATATTTGTTGTTGAAATCTGTTAATTAATAACTGTTAATAATATAGTTACTCCAGCTTTCTTTTGATTACTATTTGTGTGACAGATCTTTTATCTTTGTACTTTTAATCTATCTGTGCCTTTATATTTAAAGTGGATTCTGTGCAGATAGCAAATTGTTGGATGTTTCTGTTTTTGTTATTTTTTAATCCAATCTGACAATCTCTGTCTTTTATTTGGAGGGTTTTTTGTTGTTTTGGGTTTTTTTGTTTTTCTTCAAAGACCACTTGATATAATGTAATTATATTTGGGTTTAAATCTGTTACCTTGCTATGAGTTTTCTGTTTGTCCCGTTTGTTTTTTGTGTCCTGTTCTCCCTATTCTTGCCTTCTCTTAAGTTAGGTGGTTTTGTTTGGGCTTGACAAATCCATGCTATCTCTACTGTTGGCTTATTAGGTACATCTCTTTGTTATTTTTTAATGGTTGCTCTAGGATTTACACATTTTTAACGGATCATAGTCAGTCTTCTGCCACTTTACATGAAGTGTAAAATCTTTGAAACAGTACACAGCCATTTTTCCCTTACTATTCTTAGTGCTGTTTTACTTATACATATGTTATAAGCCCCAGAATATATGGTTATTTTTGCTTTAAATAGTCATTATCTTTTAAAAAGATTGAAGATAAGAAAATATTATTTATATTTACTCACATATTGATCATTTCCTGCTCTTCATTCCTTTGTTTAAGTTCAAATGTCCCTCTGGTATCATTTTCTCTCTGCTTGATGAAACTGCTTTTTAAAACATCTCTTTCAGTGTACCAGTGCGGGCATTGATTCTCATTTTTGTTTATCTGAAAAAGTCTATTTTGTCTTCATTTTTGAAAGTCATTTCTATTAGGTACAGATTTCTAGATTGGTAACTTTATTTCCCTCTCTTAGTAAAGATGCTCCTCCATTGTCTTACATAGTCTCTGAAAAGTGATTTGCTCATTCTATCTTTATTTCTCTTAATGTCTTTTTTCTTCTGATACTTTTTAAGTATTTTTCTTTGTATCACTGGTTTTGATTATTATGATGTACCCTTATTTAATTACATCTGTTCCTTTTGGAGTTTAGTTTTTCTTGGAACTGAGTGTTTACAGTTTGTTATAAAAAAATTTAAAATCCAGCTATTATTTCTTCAGATTTTTTTTCTGTCCTCTCCCTCTTTCCTCTTCTTTTATGATGTCAGTTACACATGTGTTAGATAATTGGATATTGTCCCCACAGGTCACTGGATGCTCTTAGTTTCTTTTTCAGTCTTTCCCTGTGCTTCACTTGGGTTAGTTGCTATTGTTGTGTCTTAAAGTTTACTGATCTTTCTGCAGTGTTTAATTTGCTGTTAATCCCATCCAGTGTATTTTTAAATTCAGATGTTTTATTTTTCTTTACTGGAAGTACCACTGGATTTATTTCTTTCGTGTCTTCCATTTTCCTGCCTCTTTCTTTTCCCTTCCACCTTCTTACTACATACAGTATATTTATAACTTTTTTTTTCTTTGAGAAAGAGCCTCACTGTATCACCCAGGCTGGAGTGCAGTGGTGCGATCTCAGCTTACTGCAACCTCTGCCTCCCGGGTTCAAGCCATTCTCCTACCTCAGCCTCTTGAGTAGCTAGGATTACAGGCGTGTGCCACCATGCCCAGCTAATGTTTGTATTTTTTGGTAGAGAAGGGGTTTCACCATGTTGGCCAGGCTGGTCTCAACTCCTGGTCTCAAGTAATCTGCCCGCCTCGTCTTCCCAAAGTGCTGGGATTACAGATTTGAGCCACTGCACCTGGCCATATTTATAACTTTTAACAGCTTTGTTGAGACATAATTCACACTGCCATATAATTTACCAATTTAAAGTGTGCAAATTAATGGTTTTTAGTATATTCACAAAGTTGTGCAACTATCTGTTGTGCAATCACAATCTAATCTTAGAATACTTTCATCACCCACAAAGAAACCTCATATCCATTAGCGGTCACTTCCCATGTACCCTACTCCTTTTCAGCTTATATTGTTATGAAATATATAGTGTATAGGGGCTGTTCTGGACATTTCATATCAATGGAATCATATAATATGTAGTATTTTGTGATTGCCTTCTTTCACTTACTATGATGTTTTCCGGTTGATCCATGTTGGTAGTATTTATCAGTACTTAATTTCTTTTTATTGCTAAATAATCCATCATTTAGATATAGATAGATATATTTTATTCATCAGTTACTGGGCATTGGAATTGTTTTCAGTTTTTAGTTATGAATAATGCTGCTGGGAACATTTGTTACCAGTTTTTATGTGGACATATTATTTTCACGTCTTAGGGTATATGCCTTGGAGGGAATTGCTGGGTCATGTGGTAACTTTCTTTAACCTTTTGAGGAACTGTCAAACTGTTTTTTAAAGAAGCTGCACTGTTATAATAGCTTGTTCAATGCCCTTGTCTGCTAGTCCCATCATCTCTTCTCGTTTCTAGGTCTATTTATTGATTATTTTCATTCATATGGGTCATAATTTTCCTGTTCCTTTGCTATGCCTGGGTAATTTTTCCTTGTATACCAGGCAGTATGAATTTTACATAGGTTTTCTTTTTTTCATATTAAATAAGAAGTTTATTTAAACAGCAAGATGCTTGACTTAAAGAGAAAACTATATAGGATTCTTTTTTTTTCTTTAATTTATCCCTAGTTAAAAACAGACTGCCCTACCTGTAATAGCTACATACAAAAAGTTATAAAATTGTCCTTGATTTTATAATGATAAATGAAAAACATTAAAATTCTCCAGTTGAACAAGGTATGCAAGGACTTTTATTTTATTTTTGTTGTTAAAACAGTGAGAGCAAAATAACTTACCAGAATATGAAGAGCAGAATGAACATGCCACTAATGGAGAATGGGAATATTTTTACAGAATCAGTATTTTTCCTCATCCCATCTCCACTTGATGTCAATCAAAACATGACATTGGCTGTTTAGTTAAAAAAAAATACAATATGCTTGTGCACATCTACCAGTTACTTTTATATACAATAAAGGAATGGGAAAGGGGGAAATGAACGAACAGAGAAAACTATACTGTAGTAGTCAGGAATGTGGTGGAACCAAATTGCAGTTTTCTAATTGAGAATGTATTCTTGGTCTGCAAGAACAGAGCTCTGGAATAAAGAAGCAGGTTCCCTTCTCAGTAGACACCTCCCATCTACACATCAGTTGTATCTTCATCTTCCATTTCCACTGTGCAGGTGTGTCTGTTTCATTGATTGATTGCGGGTCAAATCAGAGTCTGATCTGCCTCATTGACAATCCCTGTCATTCATAATAGGCTCTTATTAGTTTGCTAAGTGGTATATGTCTCTTAATCTTAAACTGCACCAGAGAACCATCCTGTCCCGCCACCTTCAGATTAATATGACCGCTGTTCTCAGTCTTGACTCCTTCCTGGAGCTTTTTGTCAGCCATGACCAGTGCTGGAGTCTCCTCAGCTGCTGTTTCACAATAAGAGCTACCAGGTTCACACTGAAAGAGCGCATAAGCAGCACCAGGAGCCACAGAAGAAGGAGGCAGCAGCAACAGACAAGGGAGAGTGAATTTTACTTCATTGCGTGCTAGATTTTGTTGTATTCTTTTCAAAAGCGCTAGGCTTTGTTCTGGCATGCAGTTAAGTTACTTGGAATCACTTGTACCGGCTTGAAGCTAGCATGTAAACTTTGTTAGGATGGCTCCAGAGCAGTCATGAGGGATAATGTAGCCCCAGTACTTAGCTGCCATAAGGCAATATTCTTCTGAGGACTTTACCTGATGTCATGTGCCTGGTGAATTATTTTTGGTTTTGCTGCTGATGGAAAAATGAACTATTGTTAGCTTTATTAGGACTTCTTACAAAGAAGTCCTAGTCTGAACTCTAGAACTTCTTAGGCCAACTAACTACTTTTTGGTGCTTCTATTCCCAACTTTCAGTAGTTTCCTTTCACACATGTGTAGATCAATCTAAGACTCTAGGAACCGACCCTCTGTGCTGCCCTCTCCTTCTGGGTGTTCTGCCGTTTCAATTCTAGCCATTTTGTATGTGGCTTCCCTGATTACTAATCTGTGTTACCTCTACTCAGTGAGATTGACATTCTCTGTGTTCCCCTTTCTCTTTGCTGTGGCTTGGACACTACTTCCTGGCAATAAGTTCAGGCAAATAAGTTCAAGGCTGGCCTCATTCGTTTCACTGTTCTCAGAAATTAAGTCCTAACTGCCTGTTGTCCAATGTCTGAAAACAGTTGTCTCATGTGTTTTGTCTGGTTTTCTAGTTATTCCTCCATCATAGATGGAATCCATAATAAATATGATGCCAATGCCAAAATCCGCTACTATATTAACTCTTTAAAGCAGAGCCTATATAGGAAGAGCAAAAAAGAAGTCAGTGTATCTGTGGGGGCAAGGCAGGAAGTATTCTGCCTATGTAACACAGACATGGTATCTTCATGTTTATTTTCAAACTTAGGACTTCTGTGATTTGAAGAAGAGACACCTGAATTTTGAATATGCTAGTCTTTGTTGGAATAATTGCCTCTTCTCATTCTTTAGTCATCCAAATAATATTTATTAAATACCCACTGAGTGCCTGGTGCCCTGGTAGGCATTACTTCTCTTTATTCCTACTTCTTAACAGTTGGAATATGCCAAACAAATGAAATAAAAATAGGTTTCCTATTCTTGTTATAGGTTGGATTCTTGGATTTATCTCCGAAGCTTTGACATTCAGAAACTGAAAGTGGAATATAGTGTATTCTCAGATGTAAAGTTGATCTCATTTCCTCACTGGCCATCTGTTTATTTGCATCTAAGAATAACAAAACTTTCATACTCTTATCTGTATTTTTTAATTACTAAAAATAATGAATGGGCCGTACCATGCTTGCCCCACTTTTGAAACAATTCCTTCTATAGACTGTTGCAGTAGGAAGTTAATACCCCTGATTAAGAATAAAGACCAGACCTACATAAGCATATGTTGTATTGGTGTATCTGAAGTCATGAGGATGTGATTAATGGTCCTTAAGGGTTTTAATTTGGCGTGTCTTACTCCTAAATCTCACTTAAGCTTGGTTGCAAAGCCTGGCAAATAAGTCTTCTGTACATAGCAAGCTAAGACGTGGCACCACCTTCTTGAGGTTTCATATCCTAAACCTGTCTGGGTTCCTTACAGGTTAAATTCACAGGGTAGGGCCAAGCTTGATTTGCTGTAGTTACAGTGAATGGTCACAGATCCATTTTTAGTGCAGAAGCATTAAATAACTCTTTGTCCAAGAGCATGGTACCTTCCCCAAACCAATTCTAACAGTGTCCTCTGTTAGATCTTTAAGTTAATAAATTATTTTATTAGATTTTTGGGTCAGAAAAACAGACCGTGCTTGTACTCAGGAGCCCAGAAATAAACAGTATCATTGACTAATTCCTGTCTTCGAGGTCTTAACATGGTTTTTACATGTGGAACATTTTTCCTTAACGCTTTAATGTTTTATATTTTTATCTATCCTTTTCCTTAAATAGGAGGGAGAAAAAAATTTTAGTAGGAAAATATCTGGTGGTAAGTGGCATCTTTTTATTCCATGTGGGATGCAGAAGTTTCCCCTAAAAACTAAAGTTACCTGCTTTTTGCAAATAGGACCCCTGTATTTCTCCCATAGTACTTTATAGATGGTATAGGGCTGTATGCAAAAAAATGGGGTTGATGTGTGATGGTTTTCTGGTGGAGCTAATTAGTATTATGAAGCCATGCTTCTGATTGTGAGAATGAGAACATCAAGTCTTTATCTTGGAAAGAAAGAATAATTTGTTTATAGTAATAACAATTTTCTTTTATTTTTCTTTTTCTTAGTCAATAGCACCTGCTGTTGGCAGCTTATTATGAAAAAATTTCAAATTGTAGTTTTTAACCTGGAGTGGGAGTAGGGAGAACAAAATTAAGATTGTAAATGTTTTTACTTGTTAAAAGTTTTATTTGATACAGAGCCTATACTGGTGTTTTTATTGCATAGTTTTTTATTACTGACATTCAATACCTATAGCCTTTCACAGTATTCAAAATGAAGGCATTTCTTACATGTTTCAGTGAATGATACAACCAAAAATATTAAAATGCATATTTAAGTCTTATTTAAAGCCCCATTTCAAAGGAGGATTTTGAGAATAGTTAGTATTTTAATTGTTAAAGTTAGATAATTTTGTTTGGATGGAAAAATCTATGTTCCTGTGAAATTGGGGTTTATGAAATAAGATTGGAAAAAACTAAGAGTATGTAATTGGTCACATGTTGTACTGTTGCGTGAATCACCAAACCAGTGTAATCACCATTAAGCACTTTAAAAGCCATGCTTGTATGTCCTTGCTCTGCCTGCAGAGCTAGGAGTACCCACGAGGAGCGGCAGTTCATTCAGGCTGTAGTCATTGGGGTGACTCATGGAACCCCAGTCTGTGTGAGTGAGCCCGCTGCCTTGCCAGCTGCCTGCTGTGTGAGTCTTAAAGACATCAGATGTCATCCAGCCACAGAGACTTCTTGGTCATTCTTAAGGCCATGGCAGGAGGCACAGTTTAAAATCCAATTCACAAGGCAACGTCCAGAAGAAAGAATCAAGTATGTGTATATTGCATGATATACCTCAACTATTGCAGTGAAAAATTATTGGAATGAGTCTTTCACCATGTTTTTCTTCAGCCTAATACAAGAGTTTGGAAGGAGTGGATGGATCATTAAAATGAAAATGCCTGAAAAAGTGAAATTCAAACCTAGGATCAAATTAAGGGTTCTGCATCTCCTAACTTTGTAAAGTGTAAAAGCCATTTCAGTGTTCTGATGATGGAATGCAGGAGATTGTATGTATGAATGTTTTCCTGGGATTTGGGTATGTAGCATTCACTAGACCCTCCAAGGGGTCCATGACTCCAAAAGAACAATGATCCACTGACCTAAGAAGATGGGGCTGGGAGCAGTAGCTCACGCCTGTAATCCCAGCACTTTGGGAGGTCGAGGTGGGCGGATCACCAGGTCAAGAGATAAGACCATGCTGGCCAACATGGTGAAACCCCGTCTCTACTAAAAAATACAAAAATTAGCTGAGTGTGGTGGTGGGCACCTGAAGTCCCAGCTGCTCGGGAGGCTGAGGCAGGAGAATTGCCTGAACCTGGGAGATGGAGGTTGCAGTGAGCCGAGGTCGCGTCACTGCACACCAGCCTGGAGACAGAGTGAGACTCTGTCTCAAAAAAAAAAAAAAAAAAAAAAAAGGATATGATTGTGAAAATGAATTTTTAAGCCCACTAAAAAGGAAGACACTTATTTCTGGAAGAAGAAAGAGCATTTATTGGCCTTCATCTTTGCCTGCCTGCAGCACCCCATTCACTCCAACCCCACAATCCTTTTTAAGAAAGTCTTTGGTTTCTCTTGTGGGCAATAACATTTCCAATAGCTGGTTAAGTTGCTGTGAGACATGGAATTAGTTTTTAAAGAACTTTTTGCCCTGGAAGCACTTTCTTCCCTCCTTTGCCGTGCCTGGTCTTTGGCTTTCCTTTGAGATCCCAGTGGTGACCAGCCTCAGCACCCTGCCCTTCTCCAGTCTTACAGTGTTGTGGTCTTCAGTGCAGTATTGCACGGGGGTTAGAAGCATACATTTGGAGTTAAAGAAATCTATATTTGAATCCCAGCTCCCCCATTTACCAGCTGTGTGACCTTAGATAGATCACTTCGTCTCTTTGAACCTCAATTTTTTTTTTCAGTTATATAATGGGGATATTAATTTTCCCTATATTGTAGGGTTGTTATACAGATTAAAATAGATAATGGATATAAAGTGCTGCACAGCATAGAGCTTGGCAAATTGTAAGCTTCCAATAAACCTTAGCCGTTGCTATTAGGTGGTGATGAAGATGTTAATGGATATGTATTTAATCTTTTCTCTTCCAACTTGATTGTCAGCAACTTGAAGGCAAGAATGTTTTACTTTTTTTGTGTAATATCCAGATCTCCTAGAATAGTAATTGTTGGTTTCTCTTTAAACATGGTTTCAAGTCCCTTTGAGGCCACCAACAATGTCCCTCCACTTGCATTAACCCTCTCAGAGACATGATAGGTTTGTGTCTCACCTATTTCAGTTTTTCTACATCGGACACCAGGGCACGTGGCCAAATACTCCTAGAAACCTTCCTCAACCGAATTGCTGGAATTTTTGGCTTCATTTCATTGGGCAGGTCCAATTTGACCCTTTGATTATGAATGTTTGGTTTGGTTTAGCCTTTCTAAAGTCCTATTAGCTTTTTACAATGTCAAGTCAGTATCCCATGGATAAGACAGCTTTGAATTTGCTTCTGTTCCTTTGTAAATGGAGGGAGAGGCAGCTTCAGGTCCTCTGCTATGAATGATGAGTCCGCTGTCTTGTATGTATTCTGTTTCCTATTGCAGCATTCTCCATTCTCATCTTACACCTCAGCCTTGCCCCAGAGTGCTCCCGGTCTTACTTTTCCCTCCAAGAATATGGGAATTTACAAAGAGTATATGCAAAGGTGGTATCTTAACCTGATGATTCTCAAGGGGTTTGGGGAGGAGGAAAGCATGTAGTTTTGCCTCTAGGGAATATTTAGGCACTTGGATTGTCACAACAGCGGTGGAGGAAGAGTGGTGCTGCTGGAGTCTAGTGGGTAGAGGCCAGGTATGCTGCTAAATGTCCTGCAGTGCACAGGAGAGGCCTACAGCAGATGTGTCCAGCTCAAAATACTAGTAGTGCCAAGGCTGAGAAACCTAAGTGAAGCCTCACAGCGGGTATGGTTCATTTCAGAAGTATGTTGGGGAGAAGATTGAAGGCAAGCTATCTATGGCTCTCCTGAAATCAGGCCACATAATTACTTGCCAGGTAGGTAGTGCCTAGTGACAGGGATGTACTAGAAAGAATTCCTCTTGATTTGGCCTCAGGTCTTGTGCCGTCACGTTCATGTGACATTAGGGGAGGCTGTGGACCAGAGGCAGCTAAAGAGTAACTGACAAGTTTTGTATGGAGAGTTGGGAAGACAGAAGCAGGGGCAGCCAGGCGCGGTGGCTCACACCTGTAATTCCAGTACTTTGGGAGACTGAGGTGGGTGGATCACTTGAGATCAGGCATTTGAGACCAGCTTAGCCTGGCCAACATGATGAAACCCCGTCTCAACTAAAAATACAAAAAAAATTAGCCAGGTGTGGCAGCACACACCTGTCATCCCAGGTTCTCTGGATGCTGAGGCAGGCGAGTCACTTGAACCCAGGAAGCAGAGGTTACAGTGAGCACAGATCGTACAACTGCACTCCAGCCTGGTGACAGAGCAAGACTCTGTCTCAAAAAAAAAAAAAAGGGGGGAGCCAGGGGTATCTGAGACTTAATTTCTTCTTGGAGAGCTGGAGGGTGAGGAGAGCGCAGCTTTCTATCTTGCGTTATACCTGAGAGTCTATTCAAATCAGAATGGGCAGGGAGGGAGAGGGGATCTATCCAGACATTTCCCTTTAGGGTCAAATGAGAGGAAGGAGTCCTTGCCCTTTTGAGAATTATTATGAGCATCCAGTTGAGTTAAGAATTTGTTTTCCCTCACCAATATACATATATATTTTTGGTGTTTTTTTCTTTTTTTAACATCTCTGTTTCCCTCCCCTTTTTGTTGTTGTTCTTGTCCTCCTCCCACTCCAACTACCACACAGATCCTGACCAGAGCCTTTCTGCCCCTCTAGGGAAGGGGCCAATGTGAGGAACTCGGACTGGACGCCCCCTTCCCTGTTGCTGTGCTCATCTTCCACATCAGTTTCTACTGATCCCATGTGAATCAGTTGTCTTCCTCATTTATTCTGAGCAAAGGTGGCAGCAGCAATAGCAGAAGACGTAGATGGAGTGACTCATTTTGCATAATGTCTGCGAGAGAGCTGGGCCTCCCGTGTACTGTCACTCTCATTCAGGCATAACTTCAGAAACTTGATTCTTTTGGAATTGTGCATAAGAGGGCCTTTAAAAAAAAAAAATTGGAAGAGTTTTCCTTCCTGAGCTTCAGTGGAAGCAGCAGGAGGGTAGGCCACCTCCAGGACAGTAGGAGAGCCAGGATGGACCCTCTGTGTCATTGTTCTCCTTCTCATCCTGGACATATTATAGGACTACAGCATGCCTCAGAAGCCTGCCAGAACCTGGTGATGGTTTCCAACATCTAGGTTTGGGGAGGACTGTGGTGATGTACTAGGGTTAGCCATCAGGAAGGGGTGGGAAAGAGACAGCAGGAGCCATAGTCTGTCTTCTCAGGAGCCTACTCTGATTAGCTTGTAAGTTGGCTTCCTTTCATGATTTCTGGGTTATTGGTGAGTGGGTAGGCGTTATAAGATCCTTTGTTGGTGAGTAGAAGATACTGTGGCAGTTAGGTTTTAGTGAACCCACCAGCACATGTAAATCTTTCCTTTTTAATGTGTCACCTCCTCAGTTTGGGTGGAGAAGCTTGCCATCCCCAGGTTTATCCCTAAGCATTGTGGTAGGCTCAGGACTAACAGACAGTACTAGCTCAGCCCCATTGAGGGCCCCCAGGCCTGGCTTCAGCTTTGGGAAAGCTTGTTTTCTCCTTGGGCAGGCCGTGTCAAGACGTTTTGCTCCTGGGTGTTTGATGTACTATACAAAGCCGCATGGGAAGGCAAAGGAATACACCCTTTTGTAGAAATGACAGTTGTAACAAATCAAGTATATACCAGTTTGTGCTGTGTGTCAAGGAGTAATTCATCTCAGCTGCTAAAATAGAGGAGGGTAAGGAAATTCAGGTCTTTAGCTGTGGGTTCATAAACTGGACTTAACAAGAAGAGCCTTCTTCCTCTTATGATGCTAACTGCTCTTAATATTTTTTTCTTTATAAACAGTTGAAATAAGAGTTTTCTCCTTTCATCTAAGAAATATAGAACAATCTGCAAGTTTTCTTGGTTGTTTGTTAAATGGACTTAGAAATGATCAAGAAATTCATATTCCTCAGTGAAATTAGGTATTGTTAATGGACAGGTAGCAGTCCTTGTTGGCACCAAATTTTGGCATCTGAATTGCATATATAAACCGTGTCAGGAATATCATAAAATCATGTTGAGGCTGCAGGGACAAGGAAATTTCATTCTTCTCATGAATCTGTTTGATATTTTGGGGATGTCTTGAGAGAAAAATTCTTTGACTTGTTAGTGAGCAAGGTCTAAGCTTGTAAACCCAGGTCACATTGTACCCTGGGCATTCCAAAGATTTATCCTGCATCTGAGCAAAGACTTTTGAAGCCTTTGTTTGCAGGAATTTTAGGGTGTATCTCTTTGCTTGTTCAGATAAGACTTTTTTTAAGATAGAATAATGGTTTAAAAAAACCTCTTGGTTTACTCTAGAAAGATGCAGCATTTTCAGAACAAATCCAAGGAAGTCCAAATGAGGATCAGGTTTTATAATTATATTTTAATATGTGAAGGGAGAAACCTGTTTTATCAGGCCAGTAGATTTTTTGCGTAATAAAATTGTGGCAAGAGGAAAGCTATGGGCCTAGCTGGAATGGATGCAATTTTTAGAAAAGATTATTTGTAGTTGTCGGTTACATCCTTGCATGTGGACTTTGAAATAAGAAATTAAATTACCACTTCATTTTTACAAGAAATAATCCAAATGTAAAAAGTTAAAGTTCATATTGCACTTTGGTAAAGCTTTAGATGTATTTTATATTTCTTAAAATAAACTTTTTTTTCTATGCATAAAAGCGGAGGTCAAATGAATTACTAGTGCATCCGTAACTGAGTGGAAATGGGTGCTGGTGTTTCATATATACGTATAATTTTTTTTTCCAGTTGCTTAACTTTTTTTTTTTTAAAGAGTCTCATTGTGTTGCCCTGGTTGGGGTGTAGTGGCACAAGCATAGCTCATTGCAACTTTGAACTCTACCTGAGCCTCTGAAGTAACTGGGATTACAGGCACAAGCCACTGTGCTCAGTTCCTTTTTTTTTTTTTTTTGTAAAGAGATGGGATATTGCTGTGTTGCGAAGGCTGCTGTTGAACTCATGGGCTCAAATGATCTTTTTTCTCAGCCTCCCAAGCAGCTGAAATTATAGGTGCAAGCCACCGCACCTGGCTGTTTGACATTTTTATAGACTCATACTAAAAAGTTTATTCATTGAATGTGTACCATGTGCATAGGCTTAAATTTATCTGATGTTTGTTATAATTTAAACAAGTGTTGATAAAACTATGTAAAATGAATTACTGTATACTTGCCATTATGTTTTTATCTTAATAATCGTTACATAGTTTCTATGAAAAGTTCAGTTACTTAACATTTCCATGCTTTTTGTGTTTGCTCTATTTAATCTTAACAAAGTGATTGAAGTAATAATTATCTTAAGTCATTAAATTGGTGATCCCCCTTTTGTATAGTCAAATTTAATTTCACTCTTTAAAATTGAAAACTAGTGGAAATTCTAGGTTGATCACAGGACCACAGTTAAAGGTGCCTTCATATATCTTGTATATCTGTCTTCACTGTATTAATTATTTGCATTTATCAATAAATTTTAACTTTTAAAAGATTTGATGATTTAAAAAATGATGATGGAAGGAATTATTTCTCTAAAACTAAAGAAATCCTTGCCCTGGGAAGCTGTAGCGAGAAGAGTTCTAAGCTCTGCTGCCTGTGTCAGTGTTCTCTGGCGAGAACTCTCATGAGTCAACTTTGCTGTCTTGGAAGGATGCTGTGATGTGGAGTCAGGAGGCCAGGACCCACCCCTACCCTTCCTATCACCTGCCACCTGTGTGGCCTTGAGTGGGCCAACAACTTTGCCAGGAGTCATTGGCCTTATCTTTAAAATGAAAGAGCATTGGCATGCCCTGACTTGTTTAAGTGAGATTATGTAGCGTTAGTAGGGTCCCCCCCGCCCTGCAGGTGCTCAGTACATTGAGGTTTCTTTCCCTGCCTCATGCCTCCTTGCAAGAAAAGCCAGAGCACTTTGACTTAGAATTGTGTCTGAATTCAGCTAGTGTGTTGCATAAGCTTGGTTATCTGCTTTTCCTCTTAGTTCTTCCTAGGTAGAGGTGAGGGTGGGGAGAGGGAGCTTCATGCAGAGGAAATAGTCTGAGCCTATTTAGTGTAGGAGCACACTTCAGTGTGATCATGGGACATCTAGAAAAGGTTAGATTATATCTAGTACACACTTTTTAAACAGCTACCATTTTAATATTTTGGCACTGGGAAATGTATTAGTTGAAAATCTCACTTATGAATGATCCTTTTATTTTTCTGTGGTAACAAGACAGGTAAGGTGTATAGGTTGGCCCAGACTCATTGCTCCTCACTGACTGCCAGACTCACAGTTGAGAGTCTGATCTCAGAGGATGCAGGTTGTGCTGCTAGCCCAGATACCTATGGCACCCTGTCCTAGCAAGTGGCCACTGTTTTCTGGAATCTGTCACTACCTTAAGGGAAGCCTCATTATTTTAATCCTTATTCCTAGCCATGTATCAGAGATAGACAGGCAGGTTGTTGATTTTTGAGATGAAGAACAACTATATGGCCCAGGAGAGAAAGAGGAAATCGGCCTGTAAGTTACAGTGGTACAGTGCTCTGCCTTCTCAGATTATTTTGTGTCCAGGAATCGTTGATTATATAGCTTATTTTTTTTCAGCCCATACCCATTCTGCATATTTCAGAGTGAAATATCCTATGAGGACAATCTTATTAAATCACTAGTCTGAAATTTTATGTTCCCTAGTTGGCCGTGCCAGTATTTTGGTTAGGGTTTTAGGTGATTTTTATATCCACTATAAACTTGGATATAACTTACCATTAACCAGATACTTAAAACCAGGGTTATCTCCCAAGGTTTCACATTGGAAGTAGTGTGTGAGCTGAGCCTTGAAGGGTGACACCAAGTTTTTTTAGATGAAATGGATGGATAAGCTAGCTAAAGGGCTTGTTTTTGACCTTGTAGGGCAGGGGTTGTTGTAGATGCTCTCTTGTCTATTGACATACTGATTGATGGTGGCTTCTAAGGTCTCTTCTGAGTCAGTAGGAGTAGGGGCTCCTAATTGTCACGGATACCAGGCAGGGGAATGGAGCAAGATTTGGCAGTCCAGCTGCTGTGAGTTTACTCTCTAGTGGCTTGGAAATGGGAAGTAAAGGAATGTGATCTTAGGTGAGACTATTTAAGACTGTCCTAGTCTGCCCTCACATATACTTGGAAGGGACACATACAGGCTGGTCAGGCTCTCTTGGGACCTGGACAGAGCAGTGGAACTGGGAGTGAGAACCCCCCCGCACCTGAATCTGTTGCATATCACACAATACTCAATCATTTATTGATGACTGCCTGGCTGGCTCATAATACTGATGGCCGAATAGGGGTGTGAAAAGTGGTCTCTGTTCTCAAGAGCATCCAGTCTTATTAGAGAAATAATGTAAAAAAAGAAAAGGGAGGGGGGTAAAATAAACAAAAGCCCAGGTATCAAATTTTCCAGTCTTGTTGAAGAAATAATGCAAAAATAAGGGTAAAATAAAAGAAGCAAAAGCTCAGGCAATAAATTTGCAGTATAGCTCAGTGACTAAGGACAGAGTACCTTGCAGGGGTGTTCATTATTTTGGCTTCCCTGGGCCACATTGGAAGAATTGTCTTGGTCCACACATAAAATACACTAGCATTAATAATAGCTGATAGCTAAAAAAGAAAAAAAATGCAAAAAAAATCTCATAATCCTTTAAGAAACTTTACAAATTTGTGTTGGGCCACACTCAAAGCCATCCTGGGCTGAGAGTTGGACAAGTTTGGTTTAAATCCTCTGGCTTATCAGCTGTTTGACCCTGGGCAAGTGACTTAGCACCTTCTTCCATTGGTTTGCTGGTCTGTTAGAGTATCATGTACTTTATAGGGCTATTGTGAGGATTAAATGAGTCAGTATATGCATATTTAAGGTGCTTAGAACAGAGTTTGGCACATAGTAAGTGCCAAATAATTACATATAATTATTACTTTGGAGATAGAGTCCCTAAGCCTACTTTGTGTTTGTAATAACAACTTCATAGCATTGTTCAGGTTTAGTGAAGTCATGTCGGTAAAAGCGTCTGGAAAAAAGCCTGGCAGAGACCAAGTGCTCAGTAACCAGCAGTCGTTATCATTCTTACTATTCAACATTTGCCCGTTGGTGTGAGTTTATTTGGTTCTCCCTCCACAGAGATAGGGGAAGATACAATGTACTTTACCCATCGATTTTTGCTTTTGGTTTCAGAATCCAGTTTTCAAAACAAAATATGCATTTGTTAATAGGCTACTCCTTTGCCAAGAAAAATGATAAAATTACCTGCTGGGCAGAGATAGCAAGGGGAGAGATGCCAGATGTAGGTGATGGGGAGGATGGCAGCAAATCACACTGCCACGTGTGTACCTATGCAACAATCTTGCATGCTCTTGACAATGTACCCCAAAACCTAAAATGCAATAAAATAAATAAATGGGAAAAAAAATTACCTTTGTGTACTCTTCTCCCCCAAAAGCCCTGTATGAATGTGTCTCTGTCTGCGTGCATTTAAGTATTAACAGAGATAAACATGAGCTCAGCAGGGGCTTTCTAATGGCTAATCCACTGTAACCCATTTAAAAAATCTTTTTCTCCCACACAAGAAAAAGAACTAGTAGGGAAAGGTCATTTTGGTGGTTATTTGAAAGGAGTGTCACTCAGGAATTTGGGGGAAACAAGAGTGGTGTCTCACCATTGAGTTTTTTGCTTGGTGGGTGCCTCTTTTCCAGGTCCATTTGCTGAATCCAGGAGGTGGGGTGGAGACGGGGAGCGGGTAGGGGATGCCATCAAAGTTCTAAGCAAGTTCAGCAGTGTTGAAAGAATTTAAACCCACTCTGCAGCCGCTATAGCTAGACAGCACTCTACCCTGAAATACTATGGAGAGGACATCCTTTCCCACTAGACACTGACAGCCAAAGACAAAAGATGGGAAGAAACTTGGGTGGATGAAAACACTTTACACAGTAAGATCTTGGCGGTCTCCTGACCTTTAGGGACCTTTGAACTTCTGGAGTTAAGATGAAGGCATGGACAGTCTTTTTTTTTTTTTTTTTTTTTTTTTTTTTGACAGACCTGGGTTCTGTTGAAACCTCCTTAGGAGCTTACTGGGTGAAATCCAGCAAGTTCTGTAACCTCTCTCTGCCCCCATATTTCCTAGCAAAAAGTAAATTTAAAATGACCTATTACTATTGGTGGTGGTGGTGTGGTGACCACCAGCAACAATCAGAGGGTGGTGGACAGGTGAGGAAGCAACATTCTTAAGAGAGAGATGGAAATTGTCCTCTGGATCATAGAGGACCCATCTGAGATCATCTCCCAGTTCAGTTCTGTAGGAAAGGCAGGTAAGATTGAGAATAAGGGTTATGTAATTTTTAGGTACCTTCTTCCTCCTGGGGCTCTTAAGATCTGAATCACTGTGGATTCAAGTAGGTTAGGGAAAGGCTACCAGTGGGGAGAGGTCTGGTAGTTTGGGGTGTTAATTTAGGGGGAGGTTTTTTGTTTGCCATTTTTTTCTTTTTCTGTCTTAGACACTATGTTGAACTTTGTTGGAATTGTGAAGTCAAAGGATGATAATATCGTAAGCAAATATTTTATTTTCAGAAAGAATTAGCTAATATTTATTAGCTAATATTTTTGCTTTATAGTAAAACTTCTCCTTCAGCAGAATTATTTATAATCTTTTTTTCTTTTTTTTTTTTTTTTCCTGACAGGAGATAATACTAAGTAAAAAAGGTATCTATCTTTTATGTGGTGTTCTCTGGCTTTTTATGAATAAAGTAGCACTTGTCTTTAAGTACCTCTGATAGGAATTTAGATAGGCCAGTGAAAGATCTTTTTCCTCCACAAATTCCTGTGGCCTTGATGGTGAACCCGTGATCAAAAGATTAGAAATACTGACTCTGAAATTGATTCAGATACATTTTCTTAGTTATATAAATTCTGTACTTTTGGCCCTGAGATAGAACAAGCCCACTTGAAGCTCTGGGGACGTTCTTACTACTTCCAAGTTATCCTTGAAGGTCTTAAAATTTTTTTTTTTTTTTTTTTGCCATTTTTAATATCAAAATGTTTTTAAACATGACCAATTCTTTTCTACTATATTGGTCTAAACTCTATGTTACCCCTTCCTGAGAGAAGATAGTTTCCTCTGATTTTGTCTAGACTACAAGTGGCTTCAGAGAAACAGGCATCTAGGTATAGCATGGAAAGGGGAAGGTCTGGTGGATAAGAAAGGTTTTAGAGGACACAAGTAATACTGGGGACAGCTGTGGAACAAAGAGTGAGAAAGGTCTGAAGAGGAGGGTACAAGGAAGACAGAAACAGGGAAGAGCAGGCTGGAAGAGAAAGAAGGGGAGAAGGCAGAATGGTGAAAATGGGGAATAAGGAGCAACCTTGAGAGGACAGAGGGTGCCAGGTAGGAGTAGGGAGGATAAGTGGGTAAAGAGAGAATGCATTCAACTGATGGGTGAGGAGGCAGTGCCTGAGGTGTCTTTGTGGCTGTGAGACTTTCAAAGGAATTTGAACATTTGAGGTGTTAAGGGTAGCATTGCGGACCTGACTGAGCAAGGGAGCTGTTGGGCATTTGTATATAATGGGATCACCTGAACTTTTGGGCTTTGGAGTGGGAGGAAATAGCAGAAGGAAGCTTTGCCTAGCCTTTTATGTTAATTTTCTTGTTACCTTGTGAGAGGGCCTGTCCTTGTTGGGTCATTTAGTTCTACCAATCTACCTCCTTTCTCTAAGTTGTCTCAACTCATGTATAAGTCTGACCACTTCTCTCTATAACTACCTCTTTGTAACATGTTTCTCTTTAAATATTTAAAAAAAAAAAAAGGTTTTTTTAAGGGAAGAAGGAAAAACTATATTAGACCTTCTCAGACTGTGCTGCCCTTTCTAACTATTTTCTCTGCTTGCCACCAAGGATCATTGTACTCCTTCTCAACCAGTCATTACTGAAAGGCTATTAATTAATTTAGTAGAAGGCAAAAAATAATCTTGGGTTCCTTTATTGCTTCTCATTCCATGGAGAGTTTTTTCTTTTTGTTTGTTTTAACATGTCTAAATGTCTAAGCCTATTTATTTTAGACATTTTTATAGTAGTTTTTCTAAAATGTATTGAATTATACTGCTTTCCTAAACTTAGCCTGGAACTTAATCATGGACCATCAGTATTTTCCAAATCAACTGGTTTTTAGAAGACTGAAGTAGTTAGGATTGTGAGTACATTTGTTCACATTCATTTGAGTATGTTTTATGTGATGAGTACCTGGGGAAATAGTGGCGAGCAAGACAGATACTGTCTCTGCATGTTGCAGTTTAGTCTATAAAGTCTGAATGGTGATGATCTGAACCAGCACAGTGTGGAAGGTGCTGGTCTGTGTTCTGGATGATTTAGGTTACCAAGCCATCTCCAAATAAATGGACTATTGCTGTTTAGGGCCCTGACGTATATATACACTTGGTTATTTCTACCTCTGGTCTACAATTGTCTACCCTGCAATCCATATGCAGTTCTGGGTTTTATTTTCTAGGAGGTGGAGGGAGGAAAAGAGGTGAGGATTTGTGTGAAGACAGGCTAGTGTTGGTCCAGGTTTTTTCTGCTTTCTGAATTATCCTATGATCTTTGAAAACACATTGTTTTTTTTGCTGACATTTCTCCCCACCCGCCTTCTGAGGACTTTAAAGCAAATCCCAGGCTTCAGATATTTCACTTCTGTATAGTTCATTGTGCACCTCAGAAGAACATGGGCATATGCTTAATTGACCAGGGTCATTTTCACACCTAACTATAGATACCATATTTTGTTGTATCACCTAATGGCCACTGTATAATTTTTTAAATTTCTTCCTTGTATACAATACATGTTTTTTATAGTTTTATTAGAATCAGGATTCACATGTGGGATTTGGATATTATGTCTCTTAAACAAGAGCAGTTTCCTGCTCTACCTCTCCCCACCTTTTCCATGCCATTGACTTTTGCAGAAACTGGGTCAGTTGTCCTGCAGAATGTCCCACATTCTGGATATATCCGTTTTCTTGTGGTATCATTATCTGGTTCCTCTACCGCCTGAATTTCCTTAAACTGGAAATTAACTCTAAAGGCTTTATTGGACTCAGGTTAGCCTTTTTAGTGAGGTATGGTATGTGCTTCACATTGTATCATACCAAGGAAAGACTCCTTAATTTAACTAAGTAAAAATAAAAAAATACTAGTGAGCACTGAGTTTTTTTTAGACATGGTGCTAGGCACTGTGGGGACTACAGAGATTAGCAAAGTGTAGTCCCAGCTGCCTTAAATTCATTTTTGGAAGCAGACCATGACCAACAGCATGACAGAGGATAAGTAAGGTATAGCTGGGGAATAGGAGAGGTCAACAGTTAGCCAGTCTCTCCGTATCTGAGAGACTGCCCATGAAGCCTGTGGCATCTTAGCAGTCTGAAAAAACACAAAAATGTATTACTTCGCCAAGTAGTAGCAACTGTGCTCTTTTTAAAACTAGTTTTATCTCATATAATTCTTGAGTAATTTCTCTCTCTCTCCCTAACCCACTGTGCATTGCATTATTTGAGGCATCACAATATGGCTGCATATGCCTTTTCATGTACCTGGGTGAGGATAGAACCTGTGAAAATCCCTCCTCCTTCCCAGATTTAGTCAGTGAGACATACCAAAGGCAAGTGAAGCTCATGATAAAAGAGAAAGCCGGCACTGCGTTTGAACCAGTGATCCACTGGTGTCAGCTGGCAGTGTTTTATTGGGTCATCCTGCCTGATCCTTGTAAATGTAGATAGAGAGACCAAGTACAGTGTAGAAAATGTCAACTTCCTGCTGGATCCCTAAGTGTTTTTTCCTCTTCTTTTGGAGGGGTAGATGGGAGAGATTTTCGCTTTACAAAGAATGAAGCTGGACCTTTAAATGGTTTGTGTGTGCTTTATAAAACTTTTTTTAAAAACTCATGAAATCCTATGTTACTATATTACAGTTTTTACTTGTATCTTGTCTACCCAGTTACCACAACTTAATAACTTTTTTTTCCATGAGCAAGTAAAAGTTCAGCTGGAATGTGTCTTCTTAATTGAAGGTTCATAAGCCAAGAATTTAGGCAAAAGAGGAAATTCTTCTCAATATTCAAAATATAAAACTCTGAGGAGCATCTTGTTGACGGGTATATTTTAACATTTAGCATAGTGCTGGGTACTCAGTGCTCCATAAATACTGATTGGATGAATAAAATGCGATATTGAGGCAGTGGCGTTTATTCTCATTTATAAGTTACAAGTAAACAGTGTGATCACAGTGAAAAATCCTTAACCTGCTTTGCATAAGGAACTTTCACTTGTGCACTAGAGAGAGAGGGAATGTGGGTATGAGTGGGAGTGTGTGTGTATGTGGCACTGGCAAATAGAAGAGAAGGATTTGTCTTATTTGCTGATGTTTCTTTTAAAAAAAATTGTTTATGATCAAGAACATAGCACTTAAGATATATCCAACCTAAAAAACTGCTGAGTAAAATTCTGGATTTTGTCCTTGAAAGAAAAATGGCATTTCCTGCATAAAAAACAGTTTCTATTATAAATGACAAAAAAATTGTTAGGGAGCTGAGCTTTGATGCATTTACTACATGAAGGTCAAATACTTAGGTCATTATAATTCTGCCCCCTTTTGTGCTTGCAGTACAATGAAGCTCTTTGACATGGCGCTACCACATTCTCAAGATGAAGGAAGGTCACGTGTTTTCATGCATCAAGAGCATGATCTACTCTTTTTCGGTTCTCTGTTAGAAGTGGCTGTTGAGAGTGAAGTTGAGGGGAGAAACTGGACTAATGAATGGCTTTTGTCTACCTTTGTACTATTTTTTACTTTTCTTGCACAGAAGTCAATTTGATTGTGACCTCTTAAAAGGAAAAGTTGAATGCCAAAAAAGAGAGAAAAGTTTAAAAAAAGCTGAGAACCAACTGCCCAGAGGAATCCACAGACAACTTTCAGTCTGGCTCAGTTACCCAGATTTTTATCGCATACTTGCTAGCAGAGTTTTGATTGCCTCCAAACCTCAAACGAGTGTGTGGCTTCTTTATATTCCATGGAACTGGTCCTTTTGTTATTAAGGAGGCCTTGTGAGTTATTATTAGGCCTTGGAGCCAGTTCATCTGGGCCCAATATGTGGTTTCATTTATTGACTATTGACCTTGGAGGAATTATTTAACTCCGCTGTGCCACAGTTTCCCCATCTGTAAAATGAGTTAATTTGCAACAGGAGACATGCAAAAAATGCCTGACACAAAGAAAGCACTTGGTAAACATTAGCAACTGCTGACGTGTGTGTGTGAATTTATCAAGAGATGCAGTTCAGGTATTGAGTACATGAAGGAGGGTGAGAATATGTGTTTTTTAAACTTAAGCAAAAAACACAAGTATGTAACAATACAGTAGTATACCTTTTATATAAAGTTTTAAAATATGCAAGCAGTATTATGTATTTTATATATATGTTTATATACTTTATATATATTGATAGATGCATTGTGTGTGTGTATATTCATGTAATAATTTAAAATTTCATAGAAATAATAAATATGATGGGCATGATGGCTCACACCTGTAATCCCAGCACTTGGGAGGCGGAGGCAGGCAGATCACTTGAAGCCAGGAGTTCAAGACCAGTCCGGCCAACATGGCGAAACCCTGTCTCTACCAAAAATACAAAAATTAGCTGGGTGTGATGGTGGGCGCCGATAATCCCAGTTACTTGGGAGGCTGAGGCATGAGAATTGCTTGAACCCAAAAGGTTGCAGTGAGCCGACATCATGACACCGCACTCCGGCCTGGGCGACAGAGTGAGACTCCATCTCAAAAAAATAGTAATTAATAGCTTTAGGATAGTGGTAGTGGTTACCTCTGAGAAAGGTAGAAGAGAGATGGAATGAGGAGAAAATACAAAGGGTATTTTACCCGTATCTGGAATATTTTGTTTATTAAAAAAAAATTGAAGCAAATACGGCACAGTACTAAGATTTGCTAAAGTTGAGCTTTGGGCGTGTAGGTGTTTGTTATATTCTGTGTAATTTTGTTTGTTTAAACTATATCACGGTAAAAAGAATAAAATGTCATGCTTCTATAACATGAAGTGTCTTTAGACACATTAGGAGCTGAGCTGCAGGAGGTGCTGGGAGGTGCCTTTTCTGCTAGAGAGGCACATCCTGTCAGCATTGCACCGCGGGGTGGGGGTGGCGAAACAATTGGCTTCTCGTATAGTTGCATAATAGGGGGAAGCCCTCGTGGTTAGTAGAGGTGGATGGAGGTAAGGTTGTATGAATTACGGGCAGTTAGATACCACAGAATTTGTGTTTTCTGGACCATGCTGACCTACTGCCTCTGTCAGAGGGATTTGGGCTGGGTCATAGATGATGAGTTTGTTACGATGACTGGAGGAAGACTTTTAGGAAGCAAAGCTTTTGTGTGTAGGAACTGGTTTCTTTGATAAGACTTCTTAGAAAAAAAAAAAAAAAAAGGCATTCTACTCCTGATTGGTTGTCTGTGTGGTAATCTTGTCAGTCTTCCCGCATAAAGCGGGATTAAGCTTGTCACTCTTCAACTAGGGAAGCAAGCCCTCCATCTGGGGAGTGAGAAGACAGATTGTTTTGAGGGCTAGGTTCCTGGGCTGCTTCTGAAAGGTGACTAGCACCTCTGTGCCTCCCCCTGCTTCTGGGGAGGACAACCTGGAGATTGAAGTGATCCTTGTGCCCAGGTCCCAGTCTGTGTGTTACGTAGTATAAAGATTTTGTTTATAGATGTTGGGGGTAGTGAGCTTGTGCAGTGTGCACATATCAAGTATTATTTTGATCTCTCAGGGAATACAGATGTAAGATGTCCACATCTTTGGTATTTATTCGCTAGATCTCTAAAGAGGAGATCATTGTTTCATATGTTCTGGAGAGCTCATTTAGCAGAGAGAAAGGATAAATCCAGCATCCTTACAGGTTAAACATTCTGGAATAGAACAAACCTGTGTTGAGCCCAGTGGAACTGAGCGGGGTGAGGGGTGCATGACACAAGAGACGAAGCATCTCAGAGACTGTTTTTTCAGCACTCATGTGCTAGTATCCTGGATTCTCAGGAAGGCCGTGACTAGACCAGACTAGCCCCTTACCACTTCCCCACTCTGCATCCTGGGAAGTGGCCTCCTCATTTAAATAGGGATAGAGGTCTCCAGGGTGTGCTCTGGAAGTTTGTGAGGATGAGAATTGGAGAATAAGGGAGCTTCCTTTGATACATGCCAGGTGAGAAACCACAGAAAGCAAAGACCAGCCAGCCTGGCAGCCACTCATGAGAGCTGTGTTCTGGAACAGGACTCTCACTTCATGTTTTGTGTCCATTCAGCCTCAATTGCATTCCCTGGAAGAATTTAAGAGGGTACAGGACCCTGGCACCTGAGCAGCTCTGCAGTGTCCTCCCAGGCGGTCCCACTGAATCCCCTCTGTTTAAATCCTGCTGTCCAGAATAAGGAGGCCATGTAAATGGCAGATTTTTCTGACATGTAGGAATGGACTGGGAGAGATGCAGACTTTTGCAGAGGAAGGGAGTTTCTGGGTGTTGGGCAGTCATATTGCCTCCGTCCTTTATTTTAGTTTACAACTTTATATCTTCCCTTAGTGAGGTTTTCCTCACAACTGGAAAGACATAAATTGAGGTATTGAGGAAACACACAGAAATAGAGAGGCTATTTTTCTGTTACCTGCTTTTGTCTTCTTTAATTGCTTATCTAGTTAACACCACTTGAAAAAACTGCGTTACATTTAAGTTTGATGAGCTCTTTGTGAACATGTCAGTCAGTAGTTTCTTGAGGTGCTGCTGGGTTCAGTGACGCAATACAGAACACAAAGCCAGAAACCAACCTAGAAACTAGGCACAGGGCTTTGTACCAGAGTCCTGCTTAACCTTATTACAGCTAAGTGTCAAAATCCAGCCCATGGTTCTTCCCCAGAATACTGGGGGGCAAAGCTGGCTCAATAATAGAAAGATATAGTTAGCCTCTGAGTGTTTTATGGGTGTGTATATAAAAACAATATTAGATGAGTTAAACCTATACAGGTTTATTATGCATGTCAGACCCCTGATAATGATAGGAAGTGTTCATTTTTCTTTTTCTTTTTCTTTTTTTTTTTTGAGATGGAGTCTCGCTCTGTTGCCGGGCTGGGGTGCAGTGGTGCAATCTCCGCCTCCCAGGTTCAAGTGATTTCGCTGCCTCAGCCTCCCTAATAGCTGGGACTACAGGCATGCACCACCACGCCCAGCTAATTTTTTGTATTTTGGTAGAGACAGGGTTTCACCATGTTGGCCAGGATGGTCTTAATCTCCTGACCTCGTGATCCGCCCACCTCGGCCTCCCAAAGTGCTGGGATTACAGATGTGAGCCACCATGCCTGGCCAGAAGAGTTCATTTTTCTAGAGTCGTGATTCTGGAAGACTTTATTTCCACCAAGAATTTCCTTAGTGTCTGTCTTTCCCCTGATGTTTTCTCCCTGCCTCAGAGTCAGCAACACGTCCTCTCCTCATGGCCTGGCTTTGCATCTTCGCCCCCTTCTGTCTCCTTTCTGGTAGCTTTTTGGTTTTCTTCCCCTGTAGCAAATATTATCCTCATTAAAAAATTTTTTCCCTTCAGTTAATAAAATGTTCAAATTTTGTGACATATTTTAGAAAATAGCCATTTATCAAAAAGTACATCTTGAAATCCCCATGAGTATTAATAAAAGTTTAATGTGTTAAAATATATATATATCCAGTGTTAAATCAGTAGAACAGGAACGAAAACTGTGTTTCCAAATTTGTGAAATAAATATACTTTTAGAAGAAAAAAAATGAAAACAAAATATAAAAATGTCAAGAATGGTTAAGTTAGGGTAATTAGACTATGAGTAACTTTTTAACCTATTTTTCTCATTTTCAGTAATGTCATTATATGCATGCTTGCATGTCTCCCTGGTATATATCCATGTGGCATTTTGAGTTGAATGGGACAGGGAGTATAAAGCAGAAGTGAGTGTAGAGGAGTCATTTTCAAATGCAGCCCTAAGAAACCCCACAGACTCCTGGTAGGGGACCTCCGGGCCCTGGACCTGTGTGTGCCTTTAACCAGAGCATTTTCAGTTTTCATCTGCTATGCCTATAAGGTTTGTCCAAGATTTCATGTAAGAAAAAGATTCTGCTACTAAATACAAGCTTTGAAAACCTTACAGAGAGAAGAGAACACTTTGGGATCAGAGGTATGAAGTGGGGGTCCTGACCCAGCCTTTAGCTAGCAGTGTGTCTCTTTATCCAAGGCACTTTAGCTCTCTGGGTACCAGTTTTTTCATTTCTAAAATGATGGGCTTGAGTTAGTTGGTGACCTGAAGGTCCCCTACAGCTTTGACATTTTAGGATTCTATTCAAGTGGGGTCAAAAAATAAGAAACTCCAGAAAAAGAGGTTTGTGATTCCCAGCCTTCTCCCACTGCCCCAGCAGTTTTCAAGGCACCTAGAGGGACAACAGACAGCTTGCGCAAGCATCGCATTGTGGAGGTTTTGCTTTTCTATCTTGCAGTTTGTTTTCTGTTCGTGTTGTGTAGTTAGGATAAGGAGCAATAGGACCCAACCCAACAAGGTGCACGCGTGGCTGTTTTAAATGACAGTTTACTGTTTTTCAGTTAGAGGTCCAGGTTCTTTGGAAAAAGTGAATGGTAATTTCTCTTATCCTAAAGTTATTCCTGAAGTTCTGTTAATAAAATCTACAGTCAGAAAAGTGGCACCATGTCCTGCCTAATGGTGTTCAGGGTGTTCATTTCCATAGGCCATCCAGAGTCCTTTTCCGCTGCGATGTCAGCACTGTTTAGATGGCCTTCCTTGGAAGGCTGGGCTCCCTCTGGACAAACAGGCCTATAACAGGAGACTTTTCACGTTAATGGACCCAGAGAAAAGATAACCTCAGGATCTATCCTTTTTCACTGGAGACGCCTGGAGACCTGGCACTAGTTTGCTTCTCTGACCTGAAAATAGAGCGTTCTCCTTTCTGACCCTGCCTCCCACTGGGTGGGTGAGGCTAAATCTTGCTTCCTTTCATATGCAAAGCATAATCTCTTCCCTGGACCTCTCTGGGGACTGAAACAAGTACTCCACTAGCTGCCACACTATCCAAGCATTTAACTTTTTGACTTTTGGGAAAAGCTTTTATTTCCAGGTACCTAAAGTGTGTGTCATTGTAAATAAAGTCAGAAGTTCAGTTTCTTGGTCCTAAGTGCATTGGCCAGAAATGAGAGAAAGCCAATGAGACCATCTTCTTGTTGTACTTTGCCCTCAGAGTGCATTCCCTGGGATGAAAAACCTGCCTAAGCCTGGGTACAGTGACCCAAGTTGACAGCAATGATAGTGGCCCTTCAGAAAGGAGCAAGTGGAGGTGGACCCTGCCTCGAAGAGGTTTGGTGTGTTCTCCAGTCGAGCTTAGCTGAAACCCCACCACCACCCCACCACCCCCGCCAAAAATAAATAAATAAAATCCAGATACTCCCTTCTTTTCTATTTAATTTCCATATATTGTGGACTAATTCTCCCTAAAAGTACATACTTGAATGATCAATACATTGTGGTTTTGGCTGGTCCGATAGCGTAACACTATAGACTTTACTTTCTAAATATTTATCTCTGTGCATCAAACTGAATCAATTACTGTGAGGTTCAGAAAGAGCATAGAACTCACTCCTTGGTCTTTGATTTAACAGTCTCCTTGGAGGGGCAGAATCTTAACAGAAAACCATACACCTGTGAAACAGAGACTAGTTCAAAACAGTAAAACATCGCATAAAAGACAGCTCTGTTTTTAAACTTGGACCACAAACATGGTCCAAATGGGGTAGAGCCAATCTTGCTGCAGGTAGTGGGTTTCAAGTCAGAATGTAGAGGATGTGATGAGTGTGAGGAAGAGGAAGGAGGGGCAGTACTCCCAGACAAACTCCTTTCATTGGAGAAGAAAGGTAGGGATGAAATTGTGTGATAATAAGAGGGCTGTGGCACGGCACAGTAAGCCTTAGGGACAGTCTTGGAAAGGGAAATTTTAAGTTGTCATAATTAGGGCAGCAGTACATATAGGCTGAATTGAAATCGGGATCCCCACACCCACTCATTAGCCATGTGATTCCCCCATGTAGTTTACTAACGTCAGGTCATGGAATGCTTTAACAGCAGTGTACAATTTGAATCAGAGATAATGAACTAAATTTTTACTAAGTGAATACTCGTGTTAAGTAAATTCACAAAGATCTACATCATCATTAACAAAAATGTGAGCATTTCATGTAAATACATGTGCATTATCTTGATGTTTAAAGTGTTTTTTAATGCATCATTTTCATTTGTGTGAACATTTTAACATTTGTTACATAGCTTGTTTAGGACACTTAAGTCAGTCTGAGGTTTTTGATGCTTTACAATTTGAGATGTACAATTAGTGGATAGAAAATTTGAGTGATGAATTATATAGCTTATTATAGTAATGCCTTCTGGGTGTCTTGACTTTGTACTGCTTTGATCTTGCCCTTTTATCTTGGGGTTTCTTACAAAGTTAATGGATCCCATTTATTCATAGTTCATTCAACAAATACATGTTTTGCCCTACTATGTGCTAGGCACAATTCTAGGAATTGAGCTCCCAGTTACTGATTTGGAAACTCAGTATTTCTTTCTTTTTTTTTTTGTTTTTGAGACAGAGTCCTGCTCTGTCACCCAGGCTGGAGTGCAGTGATGCAACCTGTGCCTCCTAAGTTCAAGTGATTCTCATGCCTCAGTCTCCTCAGTAGCTGGGATTACAGGCGCACGCCACCACTCCGGCTAATTTTTGTACTTTTAGTAGAGACAGGGTTTCACCATATTGGCCAGGCTGGTCTCAAACTCCTGACCTCAAGCGATCCGCCCACCTTGGCCTCCCAAAGTGCTGGGATTTCCTTTAGTGTTAGCTACCACAATTGACTGGAAACACATTATTTCAACATGAAGGGATTGTTGTGGCTAATTTTGATTTTCTTACTATGCCTTTGAACTTAAGTTACTGATTTTATTTAAAATATTTCATCATCAGTACAGAACCCAACCATTCTTACTATTGCTTTTGAAATAAGTCAGTTTGGCACATTGAATTTTGACAAGTTGGTCTGCTTCCGCCGCTCAGAGCCCTAAAGAACCTCTAGGGCTCCATAAACAGTTTGAAAACCACTGGGTCTGATGAGCTTCCAAAGCCTCTTCCTGTTCTAAAGCTCTGTCTCAACTTCTCTGTGCCATTTTTCTTTTGCGTATTTAACTTATTATGGAATAATAAGGCAACTTATCCAGACAGAGTCATGATGACTACTTGATACATATTTAAGGCGTAATTTACCTTACTCCATTTTTAATGTCTTTGCTTTCCCTTGGTGGTTTGGTTGCCCCCATAGCAAGCAGGATGGCATGTGAGGACTGCAGAATACATGAACAGTCCTTAAAATGTGAGTATGTGAGTGACGTTCTCAAGCCTGTGGTGTATGTGGAGGGCTAGAATTGCCACAAAAAACACACAGAAAAAGTATATTGTACAGTCAAAATCTCTCTTTTTGCTTGTAAAGGAAAACATTTTAGCTAAAATAGACTTTGTAATTTGAATACAAATGCTACTCATTGTATTAAGACCTGTCCATATAAATGGGTTAACTAGAAGGGCATTTTGCATGTTCTGTGTTGTGCATGGAATTTAGAAGAATGCAAGAATACATGAAACTTGAAGCATAAAGCATTAATTCAAACTTTGAGAGCAGTACCCAGCTAAACAAGGTCATTGAAGTTTTTTGGTTTTGTTTTTTTGAGACAGGGTTTTGCTGTGCGGCCCAGGCTAGATAGAGTACAATGGTGCGATGTCAGCTCATTGCAACATTCAGTTCCCAGGCTCAAGCAATCCTTCCACCTCAGCCCCCCCCCAAATAGCTGGGACTCCAAGTATACATTACCATGCTCAGCTAATTTTTTACATTTTTTGTAGAGATGAGGTCTCACTATATTGTCAAGGCTAATCTCTAACTCCTATGCTCAACTGATCCTCCAGCCTCAGCCTCCCAGAGTGCTGGCATCATAAGCTTGAGCCACCACTCCCATCCTGAAGTTTTAAGACATATACCTAGCTGAGCACCGTGCCTCATGCTTATAATCCCAGCACTTTGGGAGGCCGAGGTGGGCGGATCACAAGGTCAGAAATTGGAGACCAGCCTAACTAACATGGTGAAACCCTGTCTCTACTAAAAATACAAAAATTAGCTGGGCTTGGTGGTGGACGCCTGCAATTCCAGCTACTTTAGGAGGCTGAGGCGGATGACTTGCTGGAACCCGGGAGGCGGAGGTTGCAGTGAGCCGATTGTGCCACTGCACTCCAACCTGGGTGTCTGAGCGAGACTCTGTCTAAAAAAAAAGAAGAATATTTTGGCAAGGAGAACTGCTGATAATATAACATAAACGGGGCGGTGGATGGGGCGGGGGTAAAGGGGGTGGATCAGGATAATAATGCAGGATGTTCTCACATTCATATAAACAAACTACAGAAAATAAGTAGCAAAATCTACAAAGGTTGTAGATTGGAGGGTCAATTACATGATGTTTTTTCTGCTTCTCCACACTTATCTTCCCAGATTTTTAAAATAAGCATGTATTACTTTGATACTCAAAGAAAAGGTAAAGACTGAAAATTAAAAAAAAGTTCAGCAGCTCTCACCCAATTCAAGACTAGCAAACAACAGGAGATTTTGAAAAATTAGAATTATTTGTGTATGGCAGTAGGTGCCCTCTAAATTACTTTAATACTATCACTGACATTATCATTTTAACTCTTAACTTGCATTGTGTTGGGCAGTTGCTGGGAGAGTCACAGGTAGGAGTAGTCTGATGCCTGTCCAGCTGAGTCCAGTTAGTGGTTCCATAAAGCTAATTCATTGTCAACTAATGTAACTTGAGCTTTTGTTATTGTTGCAGCTTATTTCTGGTGTTTGCATACAGACTGAGCACATTTGCAAGAATCCAGAACATAATGTATATTTCACATGATCAGATAAGTACATCTAAGCTTCTTAGTTAAAGAATTTCTATGTGCTGCTCTTCACTTCCAAATCTAAAGAGACTAAATTATAGAATGTAAGTAGACTTCTAAACTCTCATTTCCCCACTTTTTGGTAACCTATATGGAAGGCTTTACTGTAGGAGGAATTTTATTTCACCCCAGTTTTTGAATAGTGCTATTCTGCAGAGGGTAACTTCATTTTTAGTTCATTCTTGTAATTTTACTGTGTAAACCATCAGATCTTCACCCTTGCCCAGCTTGACCTTTTCAGACTTTAGTGCAAATTAAAACTGGCTGGAGGCAGAAGAGACAGGAAGGGACCTGGGGAATGAGTGTGAGGGGACTAGTCAAGTACCTTAGGTTACTTATGTTGCTTGTTTTGAACCTTGAGGTCAAGTCAGAGAGGAGTGCTCACTCCCTCAAGTACCTAAAAAATATTCCAAAGTGGATGTGAAGTTAGTGGGAGTGCTAGGTTTTGAAAAAAAGATGAGCAAAACTCAGAAATCAACAACTGCTCTTCTATTTTGTTTTTGATTTTTGTTTGTTTGTGTTCCTGGTTATGGAATGAGAGTGCTGTTCAGTGGCAACCCAAAAATTTCTTCTCTTTGGTCAACTTTTCCTTTTTGACCAGACTGTAAGAGGTGAAGACGATAGCAAGAATTATTCCATGTGTTCCACTTCACCCTGCCCTTGCCCCGGCTATGGCAGTGGTGCACACTAATTAACAGTGGTATTGTCCAGAGCTGAGCTGCAAAAAGTTCAGGAGGAGTGAAAATCTGACCTCAGTGCAGAGTTCAACTGTGTTTGCCCCTCAGATCATCTTTATTTTCATGGATCTCTCATTAATAAATAGTGGAAAAGCAAGTGGGAAGTTATCAAAATGTACGTTCTAGAATCTACCAGCCCCAAGATAGTATTTTTGCAAGATGGAAGGACTGTTTCTGTGGCCGTTGTTAGCCAGTGTACTTTTAGATCCTGTAGGATTGTTTTGCCCCATTTTATGTCCCTCTCTGGGAAAGGCCAACTTGGGGCTTGCAGGTCAGGACCATGCCAGTCCCTGCCTGTAGGCTCTAGGTCCTGTTCCCTCCCCTCCTCTAAGGCCTTTACAGCATCATGCTTGGGCCCTTGCTTGGTGCAGACCTTTGAGTTCTCATCCATGTGGTCTTGGGCAGGTTTCTGCAAGCTTCAGTTTTCTCATCTGTAAAATGGGGACCATACTGCCCCCCATTGTTATGAGGACATAACAGAGATAGTACATATGAAACACTTAGAACAGTGTTTAGTACATCACATGCACTTAATAAATGTTAGCTTCTTTTTTATTAGTAGTGATCCCTTGCTGGCGTCTTTCCTGGCTTCTGTCCCTACCACTCCTTTGATACTGCTGTTGCCAAGGCAACCAGTGATAACCTCTTTGTTGCCAAAGCTCATGGACACTCTTTGTTCTCCTCTCTTTCTGGATCTTTCAGTGGGGACTGTTCTTTCCTTGAAGCACTAAGCTTTCCTAGACCTGACGCCACACTCCCCTCCTGTCTGGTGGCTTCTGTTCCTTCTCTTTTGTCTGATCCCTGTTCTGTACCTGCCCTCATGTTACATGACTCCGATGAGAACCTCTCAGGTTTTCTCTTCTCCATTTCCTCTCTGGCTACACCCATCCACTCCATCCTCTCTAGGTAAACCCATCCCAATGGCTTTCATTACTTAGTTGCTTCTCCTCCAGGTCTTAAGTCTTTCCTGACTTTCCAGTCTGTCTTAGGTCCACCCAACTGGCCTTGTTATTTTCTCTTATGGTACCCTGTTTTCCTTCAGAGCCGAAATTTGTAATTATGTATGTATTTGTTTGCTTTAATTAATGTCTGTCCCTTACCTCCCCCTCACTGCACAAAATTATAAAATCTGTGAATGAGACTGGGGACCATGTCTGTCTGTTCACTCACGTTTGTATGCCCGATACATGGAAGGACCTCCCCAAATACCAATTTGAATGACTGAACCTGTGCCTCCTCCAGTTCTTCCTCTACCACTCCAGCCCTGACATTTTGCGGGGAGGTATTGTTGTTATTACTCCTTTCATCACCTGCCAGCCTAAGTCTACTCTCTGTGTCTGGTGGTGTCTTCTATGGAACTGTGCCATGGTCACCTTCAAATCATAAAACCCTCAAATTTAATCATCAGAAGACTAAAGCCAGTGCCAGGTGTTGGTTCCTGGGAAGCAATCAGGGTAGGGCATCCTGGATGGTTTGCTCAAATTCCTAAGCAAAAAAAATGGAATGTAGGACATTTATACTCAGGAAAAATGTTAATAAACTAAAATTACTTTCCAGGACAATTATTAGTCTATGAAACATTTATTGTGATTTGAAGGGCTTTTTTTTTTTTTTTTTTTTAATTTACTTTAGTGTGGTTAGAGTTTAATGAAAAAGAGTGTCTGTGGAGTGCCCAGCCCTGTGCCAGGAGTTTCATGGGAAACACCAAAGAAGTTGGCAGTCCTGGCCGAGGGGGTGTTGATGCCACAGGGTTACTGTCAGAGAGCCAGGACTTTACAGCAGGGGTTTCTAAACCCTGATTACCCGGTCCTTGACCTGTTAGGAACTGGGCTGCATAGCAGGAGGTGAGTGGTGGTGAGCAAGGGAAGTTGAGCTCCGCCTTGGACGGCATTAGATTCTCATTGGAGCACAAACCCTATTGTGAACTGTGCCTGTGAGGGATCAGTTGTCATAAAGCTATTCCAATATTCTGAATAATAAATGCAGCATAAGAATAAAAACTTTATTGCATTAAGATACTATGGGACTGTCTCAACTTTTCCTGTCTATAGGCTAGATATTAAAAACCATGTCTATGAAGGCCTAATAAACAGGGCAGCATTACGAATGTTTATGGTGCCTAATTTAGTCTATATAAGAAAGAACATGCCAGGAAGAACTGTCTTCCATGAAAGTGGTCTCTACTGCCAAAAAGTTTAGGGACTGCTGCCTTACAGGTTTATTTATGAAATTCAGAAGTGGACTCAATAGCATATATCAAAAAGAAGTTATACAGTGTTGAGAGGGATAGTTTAAACTCTGAAATAAATGTTTCTCATCTTATACAGGCTTCAGGGATTAACTGTGTGGTATTTATCAGTAAAATGTATATAAAATATTAGTTATTAAGTAACCTTTTTTCTTCTGAGTAAAATCTTCTCTCTGAAAATGACCCTGTCTTCCTATTCCATGACTACCACCCAGCAAGTATATACCTAACTAGGAATATTCAGCGCTATTTTTTCAGCATGTTCTTTCTTACATATAGACTAAATTAGGCAGCATAGCATAGTTAAACACCTGTAATGCTGCCCTCTTGTTTTTAATATCTAGCCTGTAGACAGGAAAAATGGAGACAATCCCATAGTATCTTACTGCAATAACATTTTTATTCTTGTATAGCATTAATAAATTCAGAATATTGGAATAACTTTATGATGAATTTGTTTACTTGTTACCTGATTTTTAGAAATTCATTTTAGGGAAGGGTAACTGACCACAGTTTGGTTCATTGGGGACATAGAAATGTTTTGTAATACTGTTGTTGTATACCATCTCATAATGTCAAGATAAGACTATTTTCTTATTGGATAACATTTTTAGTTTTTAGCTTTGATACTCTGGGATTTAGTGAAGACTGCCTTACATTCTGTTTAGTTCATGTTACTCCAAAGTTAGAAAAGCATAAACCTGACCAAGTTAGAACATCTTGGTATGTTGTTAATAATCTGTACTCAATGGCTGTGGATGTTATTTTCTGATAGTTATGTGAAAATTGTTACTAAGGCATTGGCCCAGACATAATTCCCATGATTGGTAGAAATAACTCTGTATATTCTGTTACCATTAAATTAATTCCCAGTAAACAATAAAACCATATGTCTCTTCAAGCCTTCTTTCCCATCGCTCATTTTTTTTTTTGCCTCGAATCCCCAAAATTCCTTTTTTTCTTGAAATGCAGGTTGACCCAAAACAAGAAGTGCCAATAGCCTCCCTCATCATAATATAGCCACTTAGCTTGCAAATTTAAGTCCCTAACCTTAATGGCCTCCACATGAGAACTTCTAAAACTCTGGGGAGTTTGGGGCCTAGGAGAATTACAGTTAGCCCTGCCAGTCTGCAACACTGGAGGATGACAGAACCCAGCACACACACGGTCATTCACTGAAAAGCACTTTGAAAGTGCCTGCTGACACATACATCAGGGTAGGTATAGAATGTAGGCACATAAAGGACTTTCTTTGTCAGGTATTACATTATCTTACCTAATATGAACAGAAACCTCTAATTACCATTATTAATGCTTGGAATTTTATAATTAACTTTTTAAAAAATCTAATGTGTGCAAAAGTTGAGAGTGTGTATGTACACATGGAGATAACATATGCAGTAGGGTATGTCAGTAAAATTAATTCCTAAAAATAGAATTGTTGGGCCTGTCAGGTAGGATTAGGTTTGGCTAATGGAAAACAAATTTAATAATGAATTACTCTCATGTAAAAGAAGTCTAGGGCTGGCAAGGCCACTGTAAGAAGTGATTGATCAGTCTCCTCTTATTCCCTGCCCTCCCATCTCAGCAAGTGGCTTTCATCTTCGAGGTCTCCTCATGGTCCATCCAAATGGAGGCCAAAAGGAGGAAGAACAGCAGGAGTGAAGAGACTCACCTCTCACCTGAGTCAGCTGCCTTTAACTAGTTTTCCATGGAACTCTTCTACTTCCATGTCATTCTCTTTTCAAAGCTAAGTCACATGGCCACATCTGACTTCACAGATGCCTGGGGAATGTAGTCTTTTTGTCTGGACCCAGCTAAAAATTGGCACTGTGTGAGTAATGAGTGAAAGAAGAATGGAGTAGTCTGTTCCACTAAATCAAAGGTTATGTTCAGTATCAATAGATAGTAATAAACATTCCTTCAAAAACTTTGCACCCACTTTAATACTTTCACCAACCAATCCAAGTTTTGTTTACCCGAATCTTAATTAAAAACAAAATGTCCTCTACTGCTGTATTTGAATTGTGTAGTCTTCTTGAAGCATGAGTATAACTTCTAATAGAACTTAATTTTCTATTCAGATTTTGAACTTCTAAATGATTCTGAAGTTTAAGACAGATAACCTAATTTATTTAAATCTGATAGTTAATTACTGTGACTTCCAATGCTAAAGGTAGGTTTTCTTGGAGATGGGAAACCTGGGAAAAGGGAATGTGTACTTCTTTAGTACTGGAAGAACATCTGCTTCTTTCCTCCTGCATTTTATTGCAGATGCTAACCTTATTCAGCATGGTTTAGTTCAAAAGAGAAAATAAAGGGAGAATTTATTTATGCTTTCAAGAAAATGTGTTGAGTCTTCCACATGCCAGGCATCTCCAACATAAAAGAAAGAGATGCATCTCTTTTACTATCTAACTCTTCCCACTTTACTTCTTATCATCTGATGTGATTTCATATCTTATGCACCTTCCCCCCAGTAAAAATTGTAATAATCATCACTAAGCATAGTACTGCACAAAAGAGAGCTATCAGGTAAAAGAACAGGAAAACCACAGGAGTTTTAAAATGTCCAAATAGTATCTAAATTTTAAACCTTATTTTTTTCTATTTTTTAACTTTATATATGGATTTAGATAGACAAACTAAAAACTGTTTACTATAGCAAGAATACCTCATTATAGCTTAAGTTGGTGTTTTTAAAATGATGGCTTTGGCCAAATTCTCTGGCAGCTACCCTAGACTGGAAGCATTAAAGATTGATTACTTGCAAGTTGTTGCTAATAGTTCCTTATTTCTGCAGGCCTTGCCACTCAGCCCAAGCTGGGGTCTCTGTATAACGTTTGTTGTAGCTGGAGTGCTGTGCTGGTGTCCTGCTGCCTAAGTGGAGTAAGTTGACCCTAATTTACTCCTGGATGCCTGCATTCTTTGCCATGCATGTCCACAAATAGCATCAGAGCAAATTAACAGAATTCTCTGACTGATGTAAGGAGTAGCCAAAGAAAGCTTGTATTTGGTGGTCAAAACACCACACAGTATGAGCAGAGTGGAACTACTGGACCATTTTATAGCATCCTAATTGATAATTATTTACCAAAGAGCACATTATTTGCCGTGTGGCAGCAATCCAGTATCATTTCACAGGCACTAGACATGTAGATGCACGTGAACACTATAGTAAATATACTCCTCTTGCCAAAATTGAAATAGGTTATCAAAGAGGAGACGGGAGGGAAAAGAAAATATCAATTTCCTCTGTACCAGAACATATCTGGCTTAAATCAGTAGTGAAAACTATGGCTATTGAAATGTGATAAAGTTTTTGTATTTCATGATAAAGCCTCCTGGTCATCATTAATAAGCTAGAAAATTAATTTTGTAAACTTGGAGAGAGTCTATAAATGTCTATGTGTTTGCTTGGTTCACAGGTAATACCTAGTCCATTTTCCTTCATAAAGATCTAAATCTGCTACTGTCAGAAGAAAGAAGAAAATTTATGTGGGCGAGCTAAGTGGAAAGAGGAGGGAATTCTAGGTTGAGGAGGGAATCCTAGGTATCTACATGCATGATACTTTACAACAGCAAAGTGACTGTCAAGCGAGAGACCTGGAAGCACCTCTGCCAACCAAGGTTAAACTGAGGCCAGTCCACAGACAAGTCAAGGAACTGAGGAGAAATGTTTCCCTCTGAGAATGGCCCGGGGCTCCATAATGGAATCTGTCTGGTCCTCAGTACTGTAAAGACTGCCTTGAGATAAGGCAGCCCAGTTGTCAGGGAGATGGAGGTAGGTGGACATAAGGTATCTGTTCTTGTATTGGTAGAAGAGGAAGGTAAAAAGACATAAACCTAAACCTGCTGCTCACTTAGGTGTATTCCCCACAAGCAAACAGCAACACTGAACAACAGCCGAAAAAGATGGTGACTGTTACAGATGAAACACTGAAAATGACTCTCTGGGGATCTTTTCACCCCCACTGCCTTTGATTAATGGTTTATTGTCATAAAGCCTTACTGGTCGTTGGCAGAGCCAGGTCAGAGCATTCAGAGTGCTGGAGCCATGTATGTCTGCCTCTCTTGCTTTTCCTTTCCCATCCTATTATTTTGTATTCCTTCTTATTTTATATTAGGAGAAGAGAAGAAGGATGGCTAGAGATGATTATTGCCTAATTTTATCTTTTGTGGTTAAGGAAGTATCAGTTCACAAGCTAAAGCAGTGGACTGTGAAGAACAGCAAGGTGGCCAGGCACAGTAGCTCACACTTGTAATCCCAGCACTTTGGAAGGTTGAGGTGGGAGGATCACTTGAGGCCAGATGTTTGAGACCAGCCTGGACAACATAGTGAGACACCATCACTACAAAAAAATTAGTCAAGTGTGCTGGCACACACCTGGGTTCCAGCTTCTCAGGAAGCTGAGGTAGGAGGATCACTTGAGTCCAGGAGCTCAAGTCTGCAATGAACTATGATTATACCACTGTGTTCCAGTGCATTCCAGCCTGAGTGACAGAGTGGAAACCGATCACTTTAAAAAAAAACAAACAAGGACTACAAGTGTCTCACATTTGCCCTTACTAGATGGCAAACTCCTGGGTCAGAGGCAGAGGAATCTGTTATTCTCTCATGGCACAGCAGCCAGTATGAGCAATAGTATATTTTGCATTGGTTCTTCCTTGCCCCCAAATCCCACAGGGTGATATAGGTAGATCCAGGTTGATGGTTGCACATGTAGTGGGGTTGTGCAGGAGCTTCGAGTTTAGGGATCCTAAATCTTTTGTAATCAGCAATAGGTATATCTGTCCTTTGCTGTGGAGGGAGACACTATGACCGTCTTTCAGGGCTGCTCACTGTGCAGTTGAAAGATAGGGCTACCTTGAAAGATAGTCTAGAACAAAGACCTGTCAGTACTTTGCTTGACCAAGCAAAGACATTCAGTAACACAAGAAACCCCTGGAGAATTATTCTCCAACTATGGATTTGTTAACCTTATAAGTTGCTGATACCTACTTCACCCCCAGCTTTTTTTTTTTTTGAGATGGGGTCTTCTGTGTTGCCCAAGTTGGAGTACAGCGGCGTGATATTGGCTCACTACAACCTCTGCTTGTCAGGCTCAAGCCGTTCACCTACCTCTGCCTTCTAAAGTGCTGGGATTATAGGTGTGAGCCATGGTGCCTGGCCCCTACTTCCCTTTCCATCCACAAATTAATATCAGGACTCCGCTGTCTTTCTTACTTCAGAAAACTGCTTAGATTATAGCTGTTTGAAAGGACCCATTGAACTTGTGTCTAGAGAGACAGCTAATATTGTAGGGTACTATTATTCCACCTAATGCCTTAGAGAGTTGTGTGTTACTTGACGTCGTGTATTACTCTGAACCTGAAAATGGCCCAGAGACATCTGTTGCTGTGTATTTTTCCTCCTTTGTCTTGATGTGAAGGGATTACTCTTAGTGGCCCTCATATATATAATGCTTTGTTAATCCTTAGGGAAAGACCTAGTACCTGGTTATATTATGAGCCCACACACCGTTCCCATTAGCAAATGAAAAACCTGACCAAAGGGAAAGGACTGGAAACTTCAGGAGGCCCAGGTTAAAGGGTTCCAGAAAGTTTAGGGAGAGAATCCAAGGGCTAACCCTGCCAACTCAGACTTAACCAAGGAGGTAGTTCTGAGGTCAGGGGTCCTGCATCCTCAGGCATGCCCTTAGAATCACTGATGGCTAATATGGGGGGACCAGTGAGCCCTGGAGCACAGGGACACATGCTGGTTCAAGATTGGGCTCTCCTGTCTCTCCACCATATTCTGACCTCTTCTTAGGCCCTTCCATCTCCTCCAGCCACAAGCAGGGTCTAAAAGAACTGTTTCATATGTTTTTTTAGCCCTTGAGGCACCCAGTTACAGGAATTTTCTATTTCTACTGTGTTCAGCTTTTATTGTCTCCTGTGTGACTATCCTTACCAGTCAAAACTATTCCTCCTGCCCTTTGGGTGATAGATATTACACTACTGATGCTGATAGTTCCAGTTTCTTAAGTGCTTTCAAGTTTACCTAGCATGTACTTGAAGTAGATTAGAGCCTAGTACATATTAGTACTAAAATACTGCATTTCTCTTGTGGCCTTTAGAAAAACTATGATTTTATCTCATGTGCATTCAGTCTGCTTCATTCTTCACAGTTTAGGGGTAGTGCCAATATTAACTTAGACATTTGGGAACACCCCAGATTTTAAGTTAAAATACCCGGATATCTGAGTGTCTCAGTGGATGCTTTTTCAGAAAATTGCAATCAGTACCTAGTTTTTTAGTTACTGGAAATGTCCTTTCTTTATCATTTTTTTGTGGACTTTTGAACTTTCTGATGCTCATCTCTGTGTAATTAGCACCCAGGAGTGTCGTGAAATAAATGGTTGATTCAGTCAGCATTTTGTAGTATCATTATATTGGTCATCAGCCACTTTTGCATCCTGTGGTTAGAAAAAAATCTTGCAAAACAAGTATGGTGAAATACTTCATATGCAGATGAGGTTATAGGTTAGAGAAGGCAGTTCCTCAGGAGGCTCCTCATCAGAGCTGAATTTTAGTGGGTTGTAGAGGGGACAGAAGGTACTATTAGCCCAAGTCATTTTATAGAATTGACTGTGTTGTACTCTTTATTTCCATACAGAAAAAAATATGTCAATTGTTTCATTTGTAGTACCAAACATGAGATATTCTGCTGTGTAGCATTTATTTACTTTCTCTGCCTCTTTTACTGGTAACACCTTGATTTACAGTGACTATTAGGATAATTAATATTGACACTTGGAAGATAGCCTGCTTCCAAATGCATGCAGACTTGTCTGTTTTATAAATACTAGCCCAAACTTTTTCCTTCCATAGCTGAAAAATGTGTCTCCACTCCTTCCAGTCTTTCCAGGGTGTGGGCCTGCGCGTAGAGCTGTGTGACTGTGCCCACACATTGGCATATATTTCAGAGCTACCAAAAAGAAATCAGTTTTGAAATAACAAAAAGAAATGGTTTTTCTGAGCCATAATATCTGAAGAGCTAGAAACAGTTGTGTTTGTATGTGTGACGCTAAAGCCAGTAAATTTCATGTGAGGGAAGGGATTGTAAACTAAGAGCAGAAAAGCAGTTTTCCTGGATTTCAGATGTCAAACTCTCAAGCTGTTTAACTCACCCACTCCTCACCTCCACATCCATCCCTGTAATGTGCTTGCATTGTCACTGATTTGTTTCTGCAGGTTTTGATGCCAGAAGACAAATAATAAAATAGTAGGCATATGTAACCTTAAAGCAGTTTTCTACTAGAGTTTTTGATTGAGGTTAAACAGAAGCATCCTGATCATGTTGTCAGTTGGCAGGCAAAAGGCTTCATATTTTAAGATTCACATAGTTTTAGTGCAAGCTCATCTTTTCTGGCCCAATAATAAACTAATTACATGTTTTAAATAGTATAGCGCCAAGTCCCTGTTTCAGATTAAGCCTTATAATAGCAAGGGTCAGGCACTAACAGACACTTGCTTGATATTTCTGGCTTGAGGATTCATAACATGGTGCCAGCTGTTTTAGGGCCTGAATAGGCCTGCAGGGACAGCAAGGTAATACTGGTTTGACGTAGTCACGGGCTAATTCTCCCTGATCACAGAAACCTCCAGACGTGCCACCAAGAAAAGCCTGAATATGTAGACAACAGTTCAGCTTATGGCTATAATAATATTTGGGCATTCCCCAAAATAGTGAACCCAGTTCAGCTTAGGACATGACAGTAGTGTCTCTTTGGGGCCTGAGAAAAAGTATCATTTCTAAAAAATCAGTTTTAGCAGATGAGCAAATCTGACTCCAACAAGGCTTGCTTATCATTTTTCCACCTTTTCCATCCCTTTCATTAACCTAGAGACCACGTGCTGTTGAGCCACATAGATGTTGTAGTCTTTAAAGCTTCTCATTCCTGGTCACTTGTTAGTGGTACATGCCTCCTTGGGCAGTTTGGTGACTTCAGAAGGAAATACACAGTGCAGTGGTGAAAGCTTCACATTTGAAGTTAGCCTTAGGCTTGATTTCTAGCACCACTGCCTACAAGATAAGTTGCTTAACCTTTCTGCACCTCAGTTTCCTCCTGATAGGCTTGTGAAAATAAAATGAGATCCGATTTGTCAAGCACTGAGTATTGGCCCTGGTAGGCGCCACGTACATGAATTTGCTTCAGACCGCAGGTGAAGTAGACTTGATTTCAGATTTCTCTCGTTACCTCTGCTTGCGTAGAGGAGACTTTAGAACCAGGATGTGTTATCTGTGGTTTTAAGTGTGCCTCTCAGGACTCTGAATCAACTGAATTACCAAGTAATAGGGGCCCCATGGCATCCCATAACAGGTGGAGAGCCAGCTCTTCACCCTGGATGGACCTCAAGCACCTGCTAAGGCCTTGGTCTGCCAAGTAGCACACATCCTATCAGTTTGCCCTTCTTTCCATCTCTTATTCTAGAGACCCTAAAGCCTACTTGTCAGTATATATTTTCAGGTTTTTGGAAATTGGGTTGTATAATTGAAGTATGAAGAGACTTGTCAACCTGGAAACAACCTAGATGTTACTGCACATTTTACAATGGAAGCTTACTTTCATCTTCATTCATGTAGGACATTCATTGGTCTCATGTTTTATCACATCTCATGTTAAAGTATAATTCAGGTCTATTTCATGGCTCCTGCCTCCTTCCCACTAATTCAGTGCTTAAACAAATACTATTTTTTGAGCACTTACTATGTACCATGACCTCTGCCAGGTGCTAAAGCTAAAACAAGACATAGTATCTGGTTTAAAGAACCACACACACCCTGCATTTTATCTTTGCTCCTAGTGTGGTGATCCAGACATTGGTACTAGTGCTGTCTTTCTGGCTGGTGGTTTACACCTCAAGGCCAGGTGATCTGAGTCTGTCACTGCTCTGTTGACACTTTCGAGCTGATTGGATTCAGGTGTGGCCCTGTGCCTCTTTGGTCCTCAGTGTCTGCGACTGTGAAGTTGGAGCTGCCTGTTTCATAGCATGAGGGTTTCCTGGCCCTCTCCATGTTCCGCAGCTATCACTATTTTTACTGAGCTGCCTCCCCTAATTGCTTGTCAGATGTGATGAAAGTTACGCTAAACTCTCGGATGTGCTCTTGAGTTTTGGATGTGTCTACCCTATGCCCTTTTATTCTATTTCCACACACAGTAAGTTTTCAGACTGGAAAAACGTGCGGCCTTACTTTGTTTAAGTGAATAGTAATAAAACTATTTCTGTTCCACTTCATGGCTTTTGTAACTTCATGGCGATTAACTCTTTGAGGCAACCATTTTGTGTGGCTAATTTGAGCATGGTCTTAAAAGAGAATTTCAGTAGCATGTGTTTGCTGAGCACCTTGTGGGAAGGGGAAATGGATTCAATAACATCACAGAAGAAGCTTGGAGAAAGAGAACAGGGGCATCCAAATGCTGCAGCTTTAACCTGCTTTCTGGGACTGTCATTCCGCTGACCTCAGGCCTTTAGGTGCTTCTTCCCTCAGTCTGTGGGGAGAGGGACCGGGGGCTGGAAATAGGAGAGTTTTTGGGAAGGGGCAGGATGCTGCAGGGAGTGGGTGTGGGTAGAGGTTGCAAGACTGCCAGGGTTCTCTGTGTGCCGGAAGTGCAGGTTTGGCTGTGAGGAATGGAATGTTCCCTCTTGCCCTCCAAGAGCAGAAACAGCTGTGAAAGAGCTTGAAAAGAAGATTACAAAAAGAAAAAAAAATAAATAAAAAATGAATATGAAAATAAAATCCACCCTAGAAAACCCAACAGTACTGTGTGCAGAGTATAGTGGTAGTCATCTGTTTCTTGGTATTTAAGAGAACTTTCTTCTTATCTAGGACTTCTTTTTCGGTTGGAGGCAGGATAAATTGTGTACCCAGCCCTTCCTCCCCTTGGGAAAGCCTCATATGTCTCATTTTGTTTGGATAGAAAATTGATTCACTATTCTGATCACCAGATGATGATTATTTTATTCTTTCTTATGAGGGACCAGAACCTGTCACTTGCTTGCTGCTTGAAAACTTAAAACAAATGTTAGTTTCCAAAGGCTATCTCTGTGGGTAGAGGATTATTGTCAGCAATTTAACGGGAAATCTTGTTTCTAACTGGAAACTTAATTATTCAGCCAAGTTCCCAACAATATTTACTTTAGAGCATAGTCTTTTTTTTTTTTTTTCTAAGTCTCTTCATGGTTTAAACTTTTAAGTTTTAGACAAGAGTAGAGTGGAGCTAGATTTACATCAGGTTGTTTGTACAATCTTTTACATGAAAGTTTATGTTTTCTTCTCAATCTGAAAGATTTGGTTTTGGCCATTATAGCTGGTATTATATATGAAATAATAACTCTATGTGATCTCAGATGTGTTTTTATGCTATCATACTGTCTATACCTGCTTTCGAACAACATCTTAGTCCCAAAGTAGATCAAATCTAGCCGAAGAGAGTAGGCCGCTAACAACTAGATTCTAGCAATATCTAAGATAATTATAGAGATCATTTAGTGTTCCATTCCTTCCTTCTTCAGCTATATCAATTCCTAGTTTTGTGAAAGTCCACATGCCTTCTTTCTGTCCATGCCTATGCATGCTGGGTGGAGAAGCATCACAGAGCAGAATGAAGTGACTGTCCCCAAGGCAGGGTAAGGTCAAGGATCTTCCCCTCACCTGTTAATTTTCAAAAGAAAAGCAGATCTGGACCTCAGTTACCTTAAAAAAAAATTGCCCCAGCTCTTATTCTGCACATAAAATCACAACTTTAATCTCTCACCCCAATTTTCACCCTTATATCTACTCAATCGTGGAAACTTGGACTTAAAGGACATTGCTGTGCTATGTTACCAGATCTAAGGAGACTGGAATCAGATCCTCAGTCAATGGAAATATAAGGGGGAAGTCCAATGGTTCTTGGCCCTAATTCCACGTTAGAATAATCTGGGGAGCTTTAAAAATGTGCCTGTATCCAGGCCTTACCCCATCTTTTAAATCAAAATCTCTGAGAGTGGGATGTGAATGTTTAAAGTCTCCCCAGGTGTTTGTAATGGGCAGGCAGGGTGAAGAACTACTACTGAAGGGAAAGTGAGGGCCTCTTCCAGAGAATTGCCTTTGAAAGAGCCTGTCATTATACACCAAAGGCGCCCACCCAGGCCTGCTCCTGAAACAGTCTGTTTGCAGTACTCTCCTGTGGCACACAGACCTCTGGGTCTCCCCATGACTTGTGGTTCCATTGGGCTGTTCACACAACCATTGTCATCTGTGGTTCAGCAGATGTGTGTGTTCGAATTCAGACATTTGGCAACCTCATTCTAAATAATCAGTGCCCACAAGCAAAGCAGTGAGACCCACTTGAAATGCTTGTCTTGTACACTAAGTGGGTGAGCACTATATTTGAAAAGACAGTCCTTTCCAGTTCTTTCCCTTGAAATTCCTTGTAAGGACCAGGAGTTGCCTGCAGTCTGCCTGGTGGGAAGTAGTGGGCCTGGCTTTGGAGTTAACCATACCTCATTTTGCTGCTCTCTAGACAGCCCTCCTCCCACCACACCCCACCTCAAAAAAGAGAGAGCGAGGAGGGGTTATCTTTAAAGAAAAAAAAAAGCAGGAGCTTTTAAGAGTTAAATTACAGAACTCCGTTTTTATTTTTAAAGTGAGCAGACTTCTTGTTGCTGTTGCTGAGAAAGATAAATTGATACCACATGTTGCTTCCAGACAAAAACCTCTCTGTGTTCAAGGGGAAGCACATGCAGCTGGTGTCTGGGTGAGTGGACAGTCTCCACAAGGTAAACATGGTTTGGAAGGGCTGAAGCGGACATAGGGTACAGCATTTAAGAAATTACCAGTTACTTCTGACTGGCACAGCACCTTTGAAATAATTTTTAAAAGTTTGAAATCCTTTCCTGGAAGGGGCCGCCCTGGAACCTTTTGGCTTAAAGTATACGATGCTCGGAAAACAGTAAGTTAACATTTATGATGTCACTGCTTCCGTGTGGGATCTAACAGTTGTTGGGAGCTGCTTTTGTGCTTGGCACTTCGCTGAGTAGTTTGCATGCAGAGCTTTATTTAATCTTCCCAAAGATCCAAGAGATAGTCAAAGAATGTTTTTATCCCCATTTTACCAAAGGGGCAACCTAGGTTAAGAAGCTGGCCCAAGGTCACAGGCAAGTGCCAGAGCCAGCACTCCAACACGGTCCTGGCTGACATCAAAGCCTGTGGTCTTTTTCAGCATCATGCTACCTTTCTCCACTGGCCACCTTACACTGCATGTGGGAATTAACCGCTTTGTAAATTATTGGTGAAATACTTTTCATTTCAGGAAGCTTCTCTCTGACAATCTAATCTGTTTGGGGTCCATCTGTCTTCACAACCAGTTGGCATATTTATAGAGACCACGGACGCTTTAGCATTAGCAATAATTGTATCTTGCAATAGAAAATGGTCTTCATTATAGCAAGAAAAATAATTGCCAGATTCTGCTAGGTGCAGTCATCTTTATGCTGATTTCTTCAAGGTGGACCAAGCAAAGGAATCTCTAGGCAGCAGGACTGTGAAATGTGAATTCCATCATGCTGCCTCCTTCACATACCTACTGCACCTGCCTCCTGGAAGGGTTATGCCTCTGATTGCCAGTTCTGTAACTGATTAACTACACCTAATGGGTTTCTGCCCCAGTGCAGGGCTTGCTTCAGTGTAAATAGTTTTGTAAAAGAGAAGATGGACATTCTTAGCACTGCTGTCTCTTGAGGCATGTTGTTTTAAGGGTTGATAGAGTTGTTTCAAGGGTTCTTTAAATCTTTAGACCCACATTGGGGATAAGCTGGTATATTTGTTCCTTAAGCTATAGTTTTTTCCTAGAGAGGTTTCTTTCTTGTAATTTCTTCAAAATTTCGATTTGTAAGTACTGGAATTAAACCATATGATTTGGGGTTGGGGTGGGGGTCACAGTAGCTTCTTAGTCTCTTTAGTGAGTAACTGTGACAATGGCCTGAGCTCTAGCTATAGGCGTCTTAGTTATTATGTACCTTACTATCTTAGCCTAAGGAAGGCACATCCCTAGTTCTTTAGCCAGTTACCATTGGCCTACCTCAAAGGGTATAGCAAAATGTGTAGTTAGAAGTGATTAGAAAAATCATTCTCATTCTGTGAAACCATTCCTTTTTTATCTTCAGCTCCCAATCCCAAAACTAATGTAAAATCTTAGAAATTAGGCTATTTGGTAAGGTGATATATGAGTTAGTGAAAAACCATAGAATACTTGTAATGATAGTTTTCCTGGGATTGAGGTGGCAGGAGGGACATTTGAAATCTTACAGAAATCGCATCACCATTAATTTTTGATATCAGGGAAGAAGTGGGAAACATTGGAGTTTTGATATTTTATCTGGCATCTATTTACCTTTCCTTCTTTACCAACATTTAAGTAGAGAAGTTAGTACAGTTGAGCCTTGAACAATGCAGGTTTGAATTGCACAGGGCCACTTATGCAGAGCTCTTTTTCAACCAAACAAAGCATTCCCGGGATGTGAAACCCACATGTGGGGCTGGGAGAGTTGACTCTTACAAGTTTCTTCTGCAGCTGACTGTGGAGTAGAGTATCCACAGGTTTAGTTATATGCAGATGGTCCTGGAACCATTCCCTGCGTATACAAAGGGATAACTATAATTAAAATCATGACCTGTGAGGAAAGCAGTACAGTGCATTTCCGGCATCTGACTTTGAGGGGTGAATGGGCATTTGAACTAGAAATGGACAGATGAGCCATATTTGTTGGCCTTTGTCAAGACCCTATCTTCAGATTATGGATTTTGTCAGTGGAAGGCTGGCCACCCTGTATGAATAGAAGGCTGCTGAGATTGGGGACTATGAGGATGATGGTGGCACAGTTTTTGTTTGTGTTGACTTAGTAATAATGTAACTGGAAAAACCTGTCTGAACTTTCTGTAGGTAGTAGGCTCCAGGGAATGCATTCTATCACTAAGAAACCTCTAAACTGAGAGTCAAGCAAAGATTGGCCATTGAAGCTAACCATCTATTTAATAAGTTGGGCTTTGTTTCAGAATCTAATAGTAGTTAATATTGGGACATTTATTTGATGGTTTTTTGGTGTGTTTTTTTGAGACAGAGTCTCGCTCTGTCGCCCAGCCTGTAGTGCAGTGGCGCCATTTCAGCTCATTGTAACCGCTGGGGTTTCAGCATGTTGACCAGGCTGGACTTGAACTCCTGACCTCAGGTAATCAACCCGCCTTGGCCTCCCAACGTGCCATGATAACAGGCATGAGCCACTGCATCTGGCCAACATCGGTTTGTATGATAACCATGGTTCTCCTTAGAATGAATGCATCATGGCCACTTTACTAAAGAAAGACAAGTAAGTGCTATAGAATAAGCTCATACTATGAGGTTTGCTCTTGTGAAAGACTTTTTTGTTGTTGTTTTTGTGACAGGTTCTTGCCCTGTCACCAAGGCTGGAGTGCAGTGGTGCAATCATAGCTCGCTGCAGGCTTAGCCTCCTGGGCACAAGTGATCCTCCCACCTCAGCCTCCCCAGTAGCTATGACTACAGGTACATGGCACCACACCTGGCTAATTTTTGTGTTTTTTGTAGAGACAGGGTTTTGCCATGTTGCCTAGGCTGGTCTTGAACTCCTGAGCTCAAGTGATCCGTCTGCCTCAGCCTCCCAAAGTGCTGGAATTACAGGCATCGGGCACTGTGCCTGGCTCAGACTTTGTTTTTAAAAACCTTAAAATTTTTAAGGAAGGACTCACCAAATACCCATAATTATTTCATAAACAAATTACAATAATAAGATTGTGCTTTTGTATTCCTCTTTTCTTAAATGTTAGATTCTTTACATATCTCTTTAACTGTTATCCCAAATAGATTAAATGGTGACTTCTGCGTAATTTGGCAAGAGTCCTATGAAGGGTTGTAGAAAAAGCAGTGGATTAGAGTTGGGAAACCCAATGTTACTTTTGGCTCTTGTAGACACTAGCTGTGGGACCTTGCATTAAGTCTTTGTATATAAAATTAGGTTACTGATAAACTAATTCTTGCAGGTTTATTATGAGGATTAGAGACAATGACTCTAAAACCTCTGGCTCAGTAACTGATAGTAATCTGGTAGGCTCTCATTTCTTCATCCTTGCAATTAGGGACCTGGGTGGATGGGCAGGCAGTCTCCATGGTCCTTCCCCACTCCACACCCTGTGGTTATGGCCCTGGATGTGGGTGTCCCAACCCCTTACCACGTGCCCTTATAGAAGCTTAATATCTGTGTCCAGATTTTAACCATGTATATAGCTTTTACTTTTATAAAGCTATACACATACATTGTTGGAGGTTAGAATTGTAGCCATAGATAGCCATCAGAAAATTTATGTGGTACATTTTGCAGTTCTATAAAATGTTTCACTCTTTTTCTCAGTTGGGTTGGAATTGGTGAAGCTAAAATACATTTTAAACTACTGTTCCCTATATGGTTTTTAAAGGGGGAATAGCTGAATACTTGATTGGTCATTCAAGCTAATTCTGGATGTTGGTGTGTTCTCCTTCCAGAATCTAACACAGAGGGGGCTGGCCAGAGTGGGAGTACTTAGGGTAGGTGTCCGCATTTCCATATAGCCTCAGGACCTCCCTAGAAACCTGAGTTTGTTTTTATTTGAGATCTAGTTACCTGAGTGCTCAATTGTAGGTTTGCCCATACTTGCTTTCTTTCTGAACCCTGCAGAGTCCATGTTGAGAGCATGCTTCATACCTATTACATAGAGAAATTGTTTTACTTTTCAAAGAAGTGTAGTGTCTGAACCATTAGTAGAGATACCATTATTCTTTTTAAAAACCATAAAAGTAAAAGGAATCAGGATATATAGTCTCCTGGGCAACATTTGCTTCATCAGATACTCAGCATGTTGCTTATGTTCTTCTCTCAAATGCAGTTGTAGAAATGCCAGCTTATGACCCATGATTGCTAATGCTTATTGCCCATCCTGAACTACAGGCCCGTCCTACATGGGAAACAGAGTATTTTGGGTTATTTACTTATGGTAAAATCCTGCTGACATTCTGTGTTTTAAAGACATTCTGGTCCAGGTGCAGTGGTTCCTACCTATAATCCCAGCACTTTGGGAGACTGAGGTGGGTGGATCACTTGAGGTCAGGAGTTTGAGAACAGCCTGGACAACATGGTGAAAACCTGTCTCTAGTGAAAATACAAAAATTAGGCAGGTGTGGTGGTGTGCGCCTGCAATCCCAGCTACTTTGGAGGCTGAGGCGGGAGAATCACTTGAACCCTGGAGGCAGAGGTTGCAGTGAGCTGAGATCAAACCACTGCACTCCAGCCTGGGCAACAGAGCGAGACTTCATCTCGGGCCAGTGGGGGGACCATTCTGGTAGAACACCTGTATCTGTATCTTCTACATAAATACAGTTGGTGATTGCCAATTTAAACAAATATATAACTTTTAAGATTGTTCATATTTAATATATAGCATCAGATAATATCTTTTATCTTTAATTTGCAAATAAAAACTCATTTGGCCTGCAGATACTGTTCCAGATGTGTACCATACAGATTCATCAGCTCTTCCCTTTTACTGCACATGAGGCATTTTACAGATTAGAATGTGCCTGCTGCAGGCCATGAGCTCTGTCCACTATGGACTCTGTTTTATAATAGCAGTAAGAACACTCTGACTTCATAGCGTGACTGGCTTCTGAAGTGTATTATCATGTGTCATTCTTACGTCATCCCTGTCAGAATGGTTTGGGTATGATTATAGCCATAATGAAGGTGGGGAACTGCAGTTGTTGCAGACAGATTAGATTTGTTCAGGGTCACATGGTTGGTCAGTGGCAGAGATAGGACCGAATCTGGGTCATCACTGTCAACTGGGTGTATCTGCCAAGCCAGGAAGAGAATTCTTGCAAGATGGGTGCAGTCATTAGAGTTTTGAGGATATTTTGCCCTATTTTTTAAGTAAATCTTTTAGGATACTTTTAAATTTACAGAAAAGCTGCAGAAATAGTACAGAGTTTCCATATACCCAATATCAAGTTTTCCCTGTGTTTACATCTTATAGTGTGGGACATTTGTCACAACTGATGAATCAATATGGATATATTGACTTAAATTCATAGTTTCTTTCATTTTTACTTTTGTTTTTTTGTTCCAGGATTCCATCCAGGATGTCATATTACCTTTAGCCATCATGTCTCCCTAGGCTCTTCTTGGCTGTGACAGTTTTGAGAAGTACTGAATAGGCATTTTATAAATGTCCCTGAATTGAAATTTGTCTGATGTCTTTCTCATGCTTAGGCTTGGGTTATGGGCTTTGGAAGGCAGACCACAGAAAGTGCCATTCTCATCTTGTCATATCAAGAGTACATATTTTCAGCTCATCTTATCCTTGTAGATACTGACCTCAGTCACCTGACTTAAATAGTGTTTGTCAGTCTCTCCAAAGTAAAGTTGCTCTTTTCCCTCCTTTCATACTGTACTCTTTCTAAGGAACTTACTATACTCAGCCCACACTAACTTAACAGGCGAATATCTATATAAATTATTTGAATTCTTCTAAATGGGATACTTGCCTCCTTCTTTAATCAAGCTGGCAAATCCTGCTGTACAATTCTAATGTCTGAAAGAGTTGCATGGTAAGGTGTGAAATCTGGCAGGATGAGATGGAGTCATAGAAAGGTTAGGTTAATTCATAGAAGTAGTTAAGAAAAGGTGGATGCTATGCCTCTATACTAGTGGAGGAAGGGACCATAAGAAAATAAAGTAACCCTCCACCAAGTGATTAATTTACCCTTAGAAAGCCAGTGAAGTTCATTGCAAAATACAGAGGACAGAGGAGTATGGTAGTAAATTCCAAGTGTGAACTTCAGTATAGACATTATAATTACAGAAAGGCGAGTAAACCTAGGAAGGGGAAAACTACTATCAGTGAGCTTATATTCCCAGCATCTCTTGGACATGACATAATTTCCCTCCCCCCTAGATATGAAAACTGCCATTTAACATGTCATTTTATTCCCACAGAGGGTCATGCAGATATCTGCCTTTTTGAATTAGGCTGCATTTTGTTTAACCTTTGAAATTGAGGAAGCTTTGAAAAAATGAAGAGTTGGCCAGGTGCGGTGGCTGATACCTATAATCCTAGCACTTTGGCAGGCTGAGGTGGGAGGATCTGTTGAGTTCAGGAGCTTGAAACCAGCCTGGGTAACGTGGAAAACCCCATCTGTACAAAGAATACAAAAATTAACTGGGTGTGGTGGCATGTGACTAGTCTGTTACAGGCGCTTCAGCCCAGGAGGTTAAGGCTGCACCACTGCATTCCAGCATGGGCAGCAGAGTGAGACCCTGTCTCATGATAAAATAAAAAATAAATGAGGAGTTTGGCTTACTGTATCTTCTGGGAACTCGATTTTGGACCATTCTGGTTCATACTCTGTATTTTCTCTTCTTCCTGCAGAACTCCATCCGGCACAACCTGTCACTGCATAGTCGATTCATGCGAGTCCAGAATGAGGGGACTGGCAAGAGCTCTTGGTGGATCATCAACCCTGACGGAGGGAAGAGCGGAAAGGCCCCCCGGCGGCGAGCAGTCTCCATGGACAACAGCAACAAGTATACCAAGAGCCGTGGCCGCGCAGCCAAGAAGAAGGCAGCCCTGCAGTCAGCCCCCGAATCAGCTGACGACAGTCCCTCCCAGCTCTCCAAGTGGCCTGGCAGCCCCACGTCACGCAGCAGTGATGAGCTGGATGCATGGACGGACTTCCGTTCACGCACCAATTCCAACGCCAGCACAGTCAGTGGCCGCCTGTCGCCAATCATGGCAAGCACAGAGTTGGATGAAGTCCAGGACGACGATGCGCCTCTCTCGCCCATGCTCTACAGCAGCTCAGCCAGCCTGTCACCTTCAGTAAGCAAGCCATGCACGGTGGAACTGCCACGGCTGACTGATATGACAGGCACCATGAATCTGAATGATGGGCTGACTGAAAACCTCATGGACGACCTGCTGGATAACATCACGCTCCCGCCATCCCAGCCATCGCCCACTGGAGGGCTCATGCAGCGGAGCTCTAGCTTCCCGTACACCACCAAGGGCTCAGGCCTGGGCTCCCCAACCAGCTCCTTTAACAGCACGGTGTTTGGACCTTCGTCTCTGAACTCCTTGCGCCAGTCTCCCATGCAGACCATCCAAGAGAACAAACCAGCTACCTTCTCTTCCATGTCACACTATGGTAACCAGACACTCCAAGACCTGCTCACTTCGGACTCACTTAGCCACAGCGATGTCATGATGACACAGTCGGACCCCTTGATGTCTCAGGCCAGCACCGCTGTGTCTGCCCAGAATTCCCGCCGGAACGTGATGCTTCGCAATGACCCGATGATGTCCTTTGCTGCCCAGCCTAACCAGGGAAGTTTGGTCAATCAGAACTTGCTCCACCACCAGCACCAAACCCAGGGCGCTCTTGGTGGCAGCCGTGCCTTGTCGAATTCTGTCAGCAACATGGGCTTGAGTGAGTCCAGCAGCCTTGGGTCAGCCAAACACCAGCAGCAGTCTCCTGTCAGCCAGTCTATGCAAACCCTCTCGGACTCTCTCTCAGGCTCCTCCTTGTACTCAACTAGTGCGAACCTGCCCGTCATGGGCCATGAGAAGTTCCCCAGCGACTTGGACCTGGACATGTTCAATGGGAGCTTGGAATGTGACATGGAGTCCATTATCCGTAGTGAACTCATGGATGCTGATGGGTTGGATTTTAACTTTGATTCCCTCATCTCCACACAGAATGTTGTTGGTTTGAACGTGGGGAACTTCACTGGTGCTAAGCAGGCCTCATCTCAGAGCTGGGTGCCAGGCTGAAGGATCACTGAGGAAGGGGAAGTGGGCAAAGCAGGTCAGTGCCCAATGCTATGGCATAAAAATAACAATATGGGAATGAGGGGGGATCCCTGAGGGAGCCTGTCTTCTCTTTACTTTGAACTTTATTCGACATTGAGAACCATGGAGTAGTGGTGCACATAACATGGCTCCCAGCCAGTTCCATCTCAGAGTTTTACCCACAAACCAAATAAGGCTGTCAGGTGCCCCTCCCCACAGTTTGCTGATGGTTCAGAAATTTACTGCTAGTGAAAAGAACACGTACACATTGAGAGATCACATTCTTTTGTGCATCCGGTTGTCCTCACTGACCTGTGACACAGGTTGCCCTACTCGATGGGTGAATGAGAATAGAAGAGAAGGAGAGGCATGGGAAGCTTGGGTCATACTTCAGTGTTAAGGATCTAAGCCAAAGGGTTTTCTTAGAAAGACCTCTGGTCCATCACTGCCTTTTGTCAATCTTCAGTGTTACAGCTTCTTCATCTTTTTTTCCTAGTAAAGTAACAATTTGCAGGTACTTCTAATTTACCTGCAGAATATGTATTCTAGACTTTCATATGTGAGTATTTCTAATAGAAGCAAAATCTGTTAATTATTCTTCATCTTAGTACTAAGCATCTATATTGGCTGGCACTCAAGAGCTAAGCCCTTAAAAAAGTAAGAGGCCAGGCGCAGTGTCTCATGCCTATAATCCAAAACTATGGGAGACTGAAGCAAGAATTGCTTGAGGCCAGGAGTCAGAGACCAGCATGGGCAACATAGCAAGACTCTGTCTCTACAGAAAGTTAAAAAACTTAGCTGGGCATGGTGGCACACACCTGTAGCACCAGCTTCTCAGGAGAATCCCTTGAGCCCAGGAGTTTGAAGCTGCAGTGAGCTGTGGTCGTGCCGCTGCTTTCCATCCTGGGCGGTAGAGCAAGAACCTATCTCTTAGAAAAAAA
>NW_016107475.1:49893-86722 GCF_001604975.1 Cebus imitator | reverse complement strand
AAAGGCCAAAAAATTAAGTCAAAAACACAAGTGTTTGTCTGAGGGAGAACTTAATCATGTGCTTCTGCTTATTCCCCAAACTGTAAATGATGTCAGCAGTTTTCAAACATAGAGTGACACAGGCTGTGAATGGTGATACAAATTTTTTTAAATTGTGGCATTTTAATGTTCTTGGAACCACAAAGATCAGGCGGTGTAATGTGGTAAGAAAAGCATTTGATTGAAATCAGGAATTGAGGTTCAGGCCCACTTCCACCACTTTCTTGCTACCACTATGAGTATGTCTTAGGTCTCTGAGTCTCAATTTCCAGTTTTGTAAAATGAGGATAATAGCCTCTATTACTTCACAGGGTTATTACAAGAATCAAATGCGCTAAAGCATGTGAAAGTGCTTTGAAAACTGCAGTGGGCTGAAATATGTACCATGCAGCTAGGTGTACTGACAGATGGGCAGGCAGGTAGCCCAGAGAGGTTAAGTAGTTTGCCCAAGGTTACAGAGCTAGATACATTTATTAAATGGCTTGAACCCCCATAGTAGTTCTTCCTTATCTCTCTAGCTGGTTAAAAAAAGGGCGGGGGTAAGTTCTCTGAACTGGAATCAAAGTGGCAGATGATAGACAAGCTTTCCCTAAAAACTGTCCTCCTCAAGAAGTGAGATGAACACTGGGATCTTCTGCCAACAGGTTTGCACCCCAGCCACCTCGATGTTAACGGGTTTCGTTCTGTGCCCAGCCCTTTTGTTCTGTTTTGTTTTAGTCTCAGCAAGCTACTTGCAGGCTTCTTTAAGTGGTGTAAAAAGCAAGGGAATTCAAAGCCATAAAAACTTGAGCCTTGTTTAACCCTCTGCCATGATGAAGGACTTAGAAGGGTCTCCTATGGTGAGCTCACTGCAGCTCATGGGTAGCTGCTGAAAGGGAAATGTTAAGAGTGTTGTGATGCTAAAGCCTCTCAACTTTCTCAGGCATAAGGGACCCCTGATGGAACTCAGGTATCTGATTTCAGTCATTTAGTAGCCCTTGAGATGGTGAAAAGACTGTAATGGAAGCTAAGTAGGGTGACAGTACTTCCCTGCCTGCCAGTTCAGTGACATACCAGAACCTGGGCTGGTGGAGATTTGACTTTAGAAATGTAGATATTTGGCCTTTAGAAGACTAGTTTTTCTTCCTTTAAGGAGAAGATTATGAAAGATTTGTCCTTAGACTTTAGATATTTGAGTTTTAAAAGAATAAATGGTTTGTCTTCCTTTAAAAATAGGCTTTTAAAGACACAAGTAAGTTTTAATTTGGGTGTAATTGTAAGGAGACCACTTTATAGTTCATTGGGAACAAATGTGTTCAGAAGAAAATGTATCAGTTTTTGTCTAATTTTTCAAATGTTGGTTTCCCTTTTGGTTGAATAGCAGATCTTTTTCGTGTATGTGTAATTCTAAAGGATTGTACAAAAAATTATTAAGGGAAATTTAAATCCTTAGATGTTTAAAGTTTATCTGGTGAGCTATGACATAATTGATGATAATAAATTACCATATTGGGTATAACGCATTTCATTACTATAGCCTACTGGAGCCTTAGGGTTGTCTTTGCCTGAGAATATTTTGGGGGAGTTTGTTATGAGAAGCTAAAAATGAAATGTCACCAAATTTTCCTGAAAGTAGACTAGCTCAGTACGACCACAGATCATTTAAAGAACCGTCCAAAGGACAGTGGGGGCTGTGAGGGGATCTGGTTAGGATTTCCATTTTAGCCTTGGATTCCATTGTTCCCTTCAGCAGCCAGGAGCACATGCAACCTGAGGTGTATTTTTTACTTTTAAAGTTAACTGTGACTGTCACTTCATTGAAGACTCTCCTAAATTCACAGAACAGGGCTGAGGTCAGACTCTGACACTTCACTTCTCTCCAGTTAAGTGCCCCAGCTTCCCAGAGTTGCTCTCTAGTAACTTTCTTGGTTTGACGACGACTTAGTGTTCCTCCAGACTGACTTCCTGGCTTGCTCACAGAAGGTCATGTGATGCTGAATCTGAGCCTTCTTGTGTTAATGGACAGTCTGCTCAGTTGACAGGCAGTTTTGCTGAGGAGCTGTGGCAAGATGCTTCTCTGGAGCGCTGGGTGTTTTGCACATGTCATTCATTTTAGACCATGTGTAGAATCCTTTGACCCTTAGATCTATCTTGAAAAGAAAAAAATAGCTGTATACTTTTTTGGAGCGCTGGCTGCTGGGTTGTGAAGGGCATTGTCTTCTATCAGGTGTTCATAAGGCTTGGTGCACATGCTTACAATTGGTGGCAGAGAGATGGCCAGGAGCTGGTGTGGTGGCTGCAAGCTCAAACTTCCAGTCAGCCCTCTTGAGTTTGACATGTGTCCTCTCTGAGGGAAAGCAGCTTCAGTCTCACCTTACATTTGATGTCAGAAATGCCTGCATTTTTTTTTTTTTTTTGACATTTGGAGACATCATTAGAGAGCAGCCCGATATTTAGCTTTAAGTAGTTTATGGTAAAGATTGGGAAACATCCACCAGCAAAGGCCCAGATGGAGAGGGGAAGGGTAGTTCTCTTCTTGTCTCGGCCACTGGCCACATCACTCAGTCTCTTAGAGCATTAGGTTTCTCATTTGTCAAAAGAAGACAGCTCATCAAGTTTTAAACGTGCATAGTATGTATCATTTTAAACTTGAACCCTAACATCTTGTCTGTAAAATGGACCTGGTGAGGTGCTATGTTATGATACGGAACTAGAAAGAAATAGTGGTATACTAGTATGGAATCAGCAGGCTGCAGTATTGGAAGCCATTTAGAATTTATACATACGCTACTTCCCAAAAGGAGCAAATCTTTGATGCTTGTTTGACTGATGTTTAAATGCTATGATTCTAGTATGTGTTTAAAATTTATGTTGGGGATAGGACTAATTCTAACCGAATACAGGTAATACAGACTATATTGTGTTTTTTATTGATGTAGATATGTCTATTTTAGGGAATGTGACATCTGATAAATATGAATCTGTTGTGAATTACATGGAGAATATTCTGTTATTTGTACTTGTGACTATAGTCTTTGGTTATTGTATGCTAGCCTGAAGAATTCTGCATCTGCAAGGATCTTTAGTCTTACCTTTTTAAGAAAAGCTGAAAGTCTGAACTGTCATTCAGGGAGAGAATGGTTGGGATCTTTTTAGTGTCAATAAGCACAGGAGAAAACTGATACGGCCATAAAAAGGGGTTTTCTTTGCAGAGGCTAGTACTCTCACTACATACACTATTTTTTCCTGGAAAGCAGTGACATTTAGCATGAAGGCTACTCTTCCTGGGCCTGTTGGTTTTATAAAATATACCTGTGTTCACCTCCGACCAGCCTGCTAAGCATGGAGACAGAGCCTGAGTGCTCCTCCTTGAAGCAGTTGCATTTATAAACAGCTTTCTGGAAGATCTCTTCTGTCCAGAGAGCTCAGGTAGAACATAAATAAACAGGGCAAAAATCACCAGAATTACTGCTTATAACTTAGAGTGTTCATAATGCTTAGCAGCATCTTGTAAACAACATTTTCTATCAATAGAGTTACTCCCAGGGGCCCACCTGTGCTTCCCACAGGCTTACCTTTCTATATGGAAATGGGAGAAGGGGGCTTGTTGGGTTCTACTTCTTTGCCATTGCTGGAGAGATTGCCTCCTAGAGGTCCTCTGTGACCTTGGGCCAAGTGGAGAATGTTTGCGGACTACTTTCTCTTCCTTGACTTGGAGACATGTATTCACTGAACTTTCATCCCAAGATGGAGTTTCTCTACCTTGAAAGAGTCACCACCTGCTTCACCCTGGGTATCTTGATGTGTTCATTGAATTTCAAAGTATAGCTTTCCCAATCCTCCAAATTGTTTTGAAGTTTAAAGTTTCAGAAACTCAAATGAATTTAAAATGTGTTTTGCAAATTAGTATTTAGAGATCCTGTAAGTCAGTGTTTCTCAAAATGTTTCTTGGAATACCAGATCCTCAAGATGTTCATAGGTGTGAAATGGAAAATGGATTCTTTGGTCAAATAAGTTTAAGAAATATCATGTTAAACAAAGACAAATTGGAATATTTCCAACAGAACTTCTCAGAACCTTAAAATTTAATACACATTGTGAACCTTCTAGGGTAGGATATGTTATGCAGTGTTTCCTAAATGTGTTTGATATCTTGAATCAAACCCTTTTTCTTCAAGAAACCATAGAACCAGTGTTCTAAGGAACCCCCTTAAGAAATCCTGTCCTAGAGTTTTGCTGAAAGGAGTCAGCACCCTCCTTGGAGGCGAGGGCTTTGCTTTGCCCTTTTCCTCCCTTTCTTGCTGAGTTTTTTATATGCCTTCTCAGATATCTAGTGTTCCTTAGCTATCTCCATGCATGGGCTAGCTGCCCAGCAAGTGGTAGACCTGTGTTGCTAGAAGTGCTCAAGAAAGGCCTGAAATCATTAAACACAGTTCATCTATTATCTGCTGGGCACAAGGGACAGAAGTGGGTAAAAAGGATCCCTCTCTTAAAGCATGCATGGCCTGGTGGGGAAAGTGGTAGCAGTGGTGATGACAGTTTGTTGTAGAGTCAAAGACTGCCTCACTCGCAAGGTTGGAGCAAAGGAGCATGAGGTATGGCAGCCTGATGTGCCTGGTTTTCTGGGACAACCCTGCATTCAGGGGTTCTACTCCATTGTCACATGGTCTGTTCCACAAAAACCTAGACCCTATGACTTCAGGAGTTCCATACTAACAGGTCAGAGTTCAGGCTGAATCGAGATGCTGGTTTCTTTTAAAAGTTCTCCAGAGTACTTTATGTTTGATTTCTAGAGCTGGTAAGTTCATCATGGTTGAGCAGGAGCTGCCCACTTCAGCACACGGTCCCTGGGGCTCTGCTGTGAAGGAGCTGTGGATTAAAAAAGCCTCCCCTGCAGCCCACTCCAAGTTAAGTGAGATCCTGTGGGATGACAGAGGAGCTGTGGGACTGTAGCAGAAGGCCGCCTTTTTCGTGGCTGTGTGTCCCAGAGTCAAGTCACTCATCTCTCTCAGTTTCAATTTGCTTATGTATAAAATGAGATTAAAATTAAAAGTTTCCTCAGCTCCAAGAAGGACTAGTTCTAATATGGGCTAATGTCTTTTGTTGCCTTTTAAAAAACATTATTGTGATTTAGAACAGCTCCAGAGCTTAATAGTGGAAGTAGGAAGCAACCTCGCCAGTCTTAAACTAGGGGCAGAAAGAGTAACTGCTTTCCAGTGAACTAGACTCAACTGGGTTTCTCTTTTCATTAGAAACGGATCACAATTACCTTTTGGTGTGAAAACTTTGATTTGCAAAGTCAATGTCCCTTAGAAGTCCTTCTTACCAGTTTGGGTGTACCCACTAGAGAGGCTGTTCTTTTCTACTAGCAAACGGAACTAATGCTACAGATGGTGTGAGGAGATCTGTGTGTGGTACCCAAAGTGCTCTATTAGCATCTTTAGAGGATTGTCTGAGAAGCTTCACCTGTCTGGCTTCAGCTCTGCTTAACATGGGTGCCGATCAGTGTCCACAGGGGCTAGCAGCAAGCCCCACTGAAGGAGATGACTCACCCTCCTCTTTTCAGCTGCCTGAGAGCCTCAAGCCTGAGCCTCTCCTGCCGTTGAGAGGAACCTGGCAATGACATCTTTGCCTTCCCACTGCCACTCAGAGAGCTCCCAAGCCACTCAGAGAGATAAAGAGCCGTTGCAGCCCCTCCTGGGGCTGTCTTGGAGCAGAAAAACTGCCACATAATAGGATGGTGCTGGCAGTAGTCTGGCCTTGGGTCTCCCCGAAGCTGGTGGTTTATCTCTTACTGGTTACTGTGATACAATTTTGGGGTTCAGAAAAGACAGTCACTGTACCCTTAACATTTCTTCCAGCTCTTAAATGGAGGGAAAACCCAGAAAAAAAAATAGGCTGTTCTTCTCTAGGTGCTTCTAAATAAGCAGTAGCCAGGCCTAGGACTAAAATACACCACCCTGTGGAGCCACTGACACTGGGATGCAGGTCTTTTGTTTCTTTCTTGCTCCGTGATAGATGTGGACCTTAGTTTGTAATTTTAGGTTGACTTTGTTTTTAATAACCTACTTTTTGCTAAAATCCATGGCATTCATTTATTAAAGAATAGGATCACTTAGTCATGAAGTCTCAGAGGGTAATTCCAGTGTTTCTGAAGGCTAAAACTGTAATTGACAGTCTTGATTTGATTGAAGGTTTGATGTCAGTGTGTCTCCTCTCTCTTCCTCCCTCCCTCTCCCTCTCCCTTCCCTCTTTTCCCTCTTTCTCTCTGATTAAAAAAGTCTGAGCCATAAGGTTGTGGGCTTTTTTTTTTTTTCCCACATGTTTGTGTCTGTGTGTGAAGTGTTTGACTTGATTCCTCAGGGAAAATCAGTGACCAAGAAGAGAAGGCCAGAGGTAGGAGTTCAGGAGTTCTGAGGTCTTAATTTCCACTAGGCCTTCATTAATGTATATGCCACTGTAATTAATTGGAGTTTTCATTGGTCATTTGTATGTTCAAAAAAGTTCAGACAGCAATACAGCCCAACATAGTTATAAGTAATCAGAAAGTATCTTGACTGATAGACTCTTAGAAGATGGCCCTAATGTTTACCTGAAAATGCTGCCTGCCCACCGAGTAACTCAAGCCAAAGCACTCCCTGCTCCACCTACCAGGTTCCACTCAGAGTGCCCTGCTGGCCAGGAGGCAGCCCCAGCTGGCACTTAGACTGCAGTGCAACTGCAGGCCACCCTGTAAGAAGAGTGCCACCGGGCCACACACACAGATCCCCCTCACTACTGGAATCTACATGCCTGGCCAGATGACCAGCCTCAGGATGCTTGTTTGTCTCAGTCGTGGAGCCACCCTGGAGTCCCTCTCACTTCCCTCTTGGTTTCCTTCCTCTGTTGCACTGGTGTGATGGTGGTTTCTTGCTACTATCTGTGTCACCTGCCTGTTCTGGTCATACCTTACGGGTGGTTTGGACTATTTGTAGAACTCAATGAGCTGATTCTGTTTCCAGTTTCAGAATCACTTGGAAAAATTAGATTGTCTCTCAAAATCCTGTGTATCTAAAGCAGGAAAAGAGGACTTTAAAGACACTTCCTTCGGTACTTGGTAGCTAAACCCTGAGCTGGGCTGGCAATTCCACCTGCACTTTGACCCACCCTCCAGGGATCTAGGGCATCCCAACCTGCACACTCCTATTATGCATCCCTGCCCCGCCCCCCACATACACACATCCCAGTAAATGCTGTTGAAGAGTCATACAGGATAGGGTCACACCCAGCAAACATAAACATTGTGATATGCAGGTCATGGTTGATGGCTCTAAACATTTCCTCCTGTACTGCAGTTCCCTATTGTTTTTAAATGGTGAATCACTTTACTGACAGCAACTTGAGACCTAAGGTAGCAAGACATTTAATTTGGAGGCTGGTGTTGAGGATATGTATGATGGGATGTACACAAAGGATGGGAGAAGATAAACTTTTTATTAAATACTTTAGAATTAATGGAATGTTAAAATTGTGCCTTGTATTGATTTCATCTGTAAGAAATAGGAGTTTTCGAATTTAATGATTGAAAACCATCCTTTTCACAAAAAGTATTACAAATCCTAGGTCATATCCCACAGGCAGTAGGCTCTGCCTGGACTCAGACTAACTCTTGGCAAATACGAGTAGGTCATGGAAGCAGTTGCAGTGAAGGGTGTGCTAAGTGTTTGAGCTGGCAAAGAGGAAGAGAGGGTTCTTCCAGGAGGATGATTCTTTGATTGATTTAGCCAACATTTATTGTGCATCCATTTAGTACTTTTAAAAAAAAAAAAAACAGATTATCGCTCAGTCACCCAGGCTGGAGTGCAGTGATGCGATCTTGGCTCAATTACAGGTGCCCACTACCACACCCAACTAATTTTTTTGAATTTTTGGTAGAGATGGGGTTTCACCATGTTGGCCAGGCTGGTCTCAAACCCCTGACCTCAAATGATTCACCTGCCTTGGCCTCCCAAAGTGCTGGAATTATAGGCATGAGCCACTGCCCCTGGCCCATTTAGTACTTTCAATTTACCAGGTTACTTGGGCCATCAAGAAAATTGTGTTTCTTTCACTGGAATATGTGCCGCATCAGGGCAGATACCATGTCTAAGACAGAGCTCTTAAAGTAGTAGGTGCTCCATAAGTGTTTGATTTGATTTGAAGACTTTCCTCTGCTTTCAAGGAGTTCAGCATGTTGGGAGCCCAAAGTCCCAACATGCTGAACTCCTTGAGTTGCCGTTTCAGGCATACTGTGATTAGGTACCAGGTGAGTGGCATAAGAGTTCAGTCAAGGATAGTATAGGGAAGGTGGGGCTGGAGGAGCCATCTGAACAGGTGGGTGATTCACATGGGTGGTAAGAATTGCCGTCCAGGCAAAGTGTCTTTGAACCTGACCCATCAGACAAGCAGAGGGTTTGTTCCCAGAAACAATAGTGGGTCTTAAAGCATGGATGAGGACAGTGGAACTTGGTCCCACAGGTCTTTGCCAGCTAAGCGTTTTGGATATTATAATAAAGCTAAGTAACCATGAATTCAGAGAGGATCCAGATACCCTTTAAAGGCTTTTTGACTAAAAATTGGGTCTTTAAAAAGAACATAATCTAAAACTTTACATTCTGTTGTACGTGATTGGCAAATCTAAGAATCTTAAGAAAATACTGAATCTGTGCAACTTTGCTATTGACAGTAAATCAATACCTGTCATATTTCTGCCACATTGGTATTCATAGTTGACTCCGGATATGTGAAGAATATTGGTTAACATAATCCCTGCCTCAACATAGAGTCAAAGGTAGGGCATCCTTAAGATAAACTTATTTTAGCCGTCAGTAATCACCAAATTTAAGCAACAGAAAAGCTGGTGCCTCCCAGCAGTTGGCCCCCAGCTCTTTGTCCCTCAGCTGTGAAATATGCGGATGGCTACTTCTCTCCCTTGAGTTTTATCAGCACAGCACAAAGACTGGCTGCAAGGGCAGTCCACACCAGGTCCAGGCTCTGAGTGTCCTGGAGGCAAAGGCTCTGGAGGGCCCTGTCACCAGCCTTCCCAGACTGGTTTACCTGCAGCCTTGACCAAGCCCAGGAATTACTGAGAGGCAGTGCAAGGAAGCCTTTGCACAAGTTAGGCTTGTGTTTTACACAGATGGAGGGTGTTTTTGTTAGTAGTATGTATAGTTGAGTACCTTTCTAGTATCATCCTCAGTGTTTCTTTGCCGTGAAAAGCCTCTCATTCTAAGCTTCCCTGTAACGTCCTCACTTTCTCCATAGGTGCTTTACTTGCCTGCTAGAAATTACCAATGAGGTGAGTTTCCTGGAAATTTGACTTTCCTTTAGGGAGGTTCCTCACCTGAATACAAACCTGGCTGCCATCCTGGCCTAAACTTCTTTACCTGTTGTTTCCCTCATAAACTGTTCAATGCCTGAAATAGCAACTTGACAGCACTTGCCAAAATGGATTTTAACAGAGCTGCACCTCCTATCTTCCTCTCTTCCTCTCTGGCAGACATGGAGGATGTCGCTGTTTGGCGTGCCTCACAGGCAGAGGGCTGGATTCTCATCAGCCAGGCCCCTGCCATCAGGCTGGTTCCCATGAACCTCTCTAGCTTTTTCATCACCTATTTCAATCTAAAATATATTGAAAAATAACAAAGTTAAGCCAAAGTGTGGTGTGCATTAGCACGTTTTCCTGAGTGGCGTAAGTTTTGCCTTGAAGATGAACTCCAAGGGAACTGTGTCACTTCGGTGCTCCCAAATTAGATGTGGCTGCCTAACCCAAGACCTGCAAAAGCGTTGTTTTACTGGGGTGACACCAGCTATGGAACCCTTAGTGGTTGCTGGCAGATGACTGTGGCTCGTGTGGATTGCGTGTCCCTTAAGTCCTTCTGGAAGTGCAGCAGAAATGGCATCAGGCAGACATTTTTTTAAAGGTTTGAATGGAAATATTAAAACTCTGAAACCCACCCCCTGTCCTTTGGAGTCCATGTGAGACTTCCTTGTCAGATTGCATGAACATCAATTCCTTTTCTATCTTAAGTGTTCCATATTTAGTTCCCAGCTTGCTCCAGGGGTTGAAAGTTTGGCTAAAATTATCTTTCTTTTTAAAGAGTGAGGAAAGTGGTGTTTCACTTTATTTTTGCTTGTCAGGCAAACTTTCAAATCATCTAGTTCTGCCTAGCTAGGAAAACAGTTGATAACCTTCATGGATTTGTGGATGTGAAGGTTTCATCTTGCTATCTCTTTTTTCTTCCATGTCCTATTTAGTATTGGGGTCCTGTTCTGTTCTTCTCTGCCAAGAAGATAAAAACACAACTGAAAAAATTTTCACAGTGGATTCAGTTGTGGGAGGACAGCAGTAGGAACATTAATGTTTTATTCCCAGATTAAAGTTGATTCGGGTTGTTATGTTTTATGTAGTTTTTGGAGGTGTTTCCCTTTCTTAGAGTATCATGTGATTTATGGTGGTAATTAGGCAGAAACTTGTCTTCCCTACAGATGCCAAGATTATAGAGGGACTTGCTCACACCAGAGACCAGATGACAGCATCCATAGATATTTTTAGAATGGATCTCATCATTTATTTGGTGCCCCCATTTCATTTTCTTTGCATCAAGAATTGATTTTAAACTTGTTAATTGGGCAGGGAGGGGACGGAGGGTGTCTTCCCCCTATTAATGAAAATCACTGATGGGACAGAACAGCATTTTTATATTTATTGTTAATAGGCATATTGCCTAGTAGTTGCAAAGTAAGCTACAATTCCATCAGCTGTATCCTTTCTTTTCCTTCCAGAAGTTTTGCTTAATCTAATGTGTTTTTTTATAGCATTTAAAATTTTTTTTATTTTGAGACTGGATTATGAGACTAATTTTTGTATTTTTGGTAGGGACAGGGTTTCACCACGTTACTCAGGGTGGTCTGGAACTCCTGGGCTTAAGGGACCCGCCTCAGCCTCCCAAAGTGATGGGACTACAGGTATGAGCCACCATGCCTGGCCCCTTGATCTGATGTGTTTTTAAACTAGAAGAGCATCAAGACATAACATGTAAATCTCGCAGTTAACCAAATAACTGTATAACTAAAATTTCATACTTTAAACAATGTAAGAATGACATGAGCTTTCTTAAAACCCATGAAACTTGTACCCAAGCTAAGTATCATTGACTTTCCCAGCTCAGTAGCTGGGTTTCATCACTTAAAATCCTCCCTCTACCCTTTCTGTCCTTGATTGAATCAGATAAGCATATATAAACATTGAGCCACGGAAGAGCCATTAAAAATCTAAGACAGATGAGTTGCTGCTTTCCGTTTGATTATTTTTATTATCCCAGTTTGCATTGTGAATGGTGATTCTGGTGTTCCTCTGAGAAGGGTAATTATATTTCTATTCAACATTTATCTTTTATATTTTCAGTGTTTTACAATCTGTTTTCTTTCTGTCACAGTAGAAACCACTGGCCTTTCTATTCTCTGCAGTGGGAGTTTCTGTATTAAATTTGTCCTCTGCAAGAGTTGCCTCTATACCTGGGCCAGATCCTCTACCTACTCAGCCTATACGCACCAAGGCAGTTTCCTGAGCAGGCCTCCCTGGGAGGGCATTGCCTGGGAGACCTCAGAGGAAGCTGTAGAACCTGTGTTTCAACAGTGACCCCAGCCCCTTTCTTCAGAAAGGGAAAGTGGTGATTAGCCCATCTCCTTTTTAATAATGGAGTTCTCAAAAGATTTTGGGCCTTTTGATGAAGGAATGTATATTTAGCCTGGGGACGGTGGTTGGCTGGTGCTTTAGACTGCCCCACATGGGCCTTCTACCCCTGGCTTTGGGGTGATGGCCTGTTCTGCTCAAGATTGTGCTCAGTTAGGGGCTCGTGGGTATCCTCTGCCCTCTTCCCTCCTGTGTTGGCCCAGCCCACATTAGAGCAAGCCACACTCCCTGTCTCTGTACTTGGGGAATGAAGTATGTCACCTTCCCATTATGCACTGGCTTCTGTGGCTGCTTAATTAATACCCAAGGGAAATGGAGGGGGGTCTGAATTAGGTAGTACTTTACCGCTTCTCCCTCGGCACTTACAGTAAGTCAGGATCAGGACTTAGGGATGGGAGTCCCCTGATGACTAATTGCGTAGTGATGTTGGATAGTGGTTCATTAAGTGTTATTGTGAAGGGAAAAACCAAATTCCCTTCCAGAGGACTGTGTCTGTGAAACACTATCTAATCATTCATACTTTGTGAGGCAAGGTAGAGTGGCTAGAATAGCACTGGCTTTAGCAAGCTACGGTGTTCACAGATGCTGAGATCTAATATTTACTTTACCTTTTATTCCCTCTGGAATCAACAAGCCATTATTTTGTAGTCCAAAATAATATTATCTAGTAGCTTTATGAAGCAAAGAATGCCCCCAAAAAAGCATCAGCCAGGGAAACTAAATCCTAGGAATAGGCAGGAAGAAGAAAGGGGCTTCTTTTTCTACTTATTGTCCTTGCCTCCAGTATAAAACAACCTAAATTCTTCAGTTTGGAACTATAACAAGGATAAGTAAATATGACCGTGAGCATGTAACACTGTAAATACTATAAGTCCTGCTGTCTTTGCAAATACTGGTAGTGAAAGGTAAGATTGCCAACAAGTGCAGAGTCACAGAAGAGATTGAAGTTACAGTACACTCACAAGAATTCCCGATGACCACACGGTATAGGCTCTAAAGGAGGGAGAAGCAGATGTATATAATGTGATTTTGTGTGTGAATTTATTGATGCATTTTTCATTACTTATTTACCTTGTCTGGTGAGAAAAGCATGAGTTCATGTTGTTTCACTACCACTTTTCCATCCATTTCTTGGCCGAGAGCTATTTCTTTACTACCATAACTGCCAACACTGTCTGCATAAACAAAGGATCTGTGTCTGGAGGTCCGTCATGTCAGTTCTTTCTGCTATTCATACATCTCTATGAGTATACTATTTTTCATCCTTTAACTTTTCAGGGCCCAGTGGTCACATGACACCTGATAAGACTTATGTAAATTCAGATGCTGTAAGAGCACCTCTCACCTCTTTTGCGCCTTTCCATTGAAGACAAAATAATCATTGGAGGCAAAATAATAATGATGTTGTTAATTGTTAATGGGATGTTTTGTGGGGGATTTGTTGGCCGTATATGTGTGTGATATAATTTTTTTCTGTGCAGATTTGTAATACAAAAATCAAATTCCTGAGCCAGGTGTACTGGCAACCCTGTAGTCCCAGCTACTCGGGAGGCTGAGGTGGGAGGGTTTCTTGAGCCCAGTAGTTCAAGTCCAGCCTAGGCAACATAGCAAGACCCCATTTCTTAAATTCCTAAGGTGGCCCGCTTAGAAATTACTTACTCTTTTTATGGTGGGGAGTGGGGGAGTCAAGATTACCCACAACCAGCAGTGCAGACTTATTAAGGCGTTTATAGAAAGTGGCATTTCATCTCCCCTGGTGTTGGGGTTTTCATGGAAAGGCATGGTAAGCAGTTCTGTTAGTCCACATAGCCAGTAGAGGAGAACCAGAAAAGTATAACTCATTTACTTAGGGTGACTGGTTCTCCTTGTTTTAGCGTGGAAAGTCCCATGTCCTAGGAAATCCCCTAGTCCAGAAGTCTAGGATACAATCTCATCTGCATCTTCTAACTAAATGGGACCCACCAAAATACGCCTAATATGGTTTTCTTTGTTAATCTCCCAAAGTGAATGATCCCATTCCCTTTGGGCTTTTCAACCTCAGAGCATTTTGTAATAAGGACAACATGAGAAACAAGGTAAGTAATCTTTGTGCTTTGTCCATAGAATTTCAGACCTTTGAAACTGGTGTAGCAGAGCAGCTTTGCTGCACCAGCCCTGGGCTCTGTGGTGGGTGAGGGAGATGGGAGGCCTTGACAGGTGGCCCTCAGGTACCCACTGTTGCTGTTGGAATGCTTTAATGATCTCTGGTTTTCTTTTCTCCTCCTCTAGACCCTCAAACTGACACGAGACCTACAGAAAAAACCCTTTGCCAAATCTGCTCTCAGCAAGTGGACAGTGATACCGTTTACAGCTTAACACCTTTGTGAATCCCACGCCATTTTCCTAACCCAGCAGAGACTGTTAATGGCCCCTTGCCCTGGGTGAAGCACTTACCCTTGGAACAGAACTCTAAAAAGTATGCAAAATCTTCCTTGTACAGGGTGGTGAGCCACCTGCCAGTGGAGGACAGCACCCCTCAGCACCACCCACCCTCGTTCAGAGCACACCGTGAGCCCCTGTCGGCCATTCTGTGGTGTTTTAATATTGTGATGGTTTATGGAATGTTTTAAGTGTTGTTCTTGTGTTTGTTTTCCTTTGACTTTCTGAATTTTTCACATGCATTAACTTGTGGTATTTTTCTGTTAAAATGTTAACCGTCCTTCCCCTAGCAAATTTTAAAACAGAAGGAAAATGTTGTACCAGTTACCATTCCAGCTTCGGGCATCACAAGCTTTTGAACCCATGGAACTCCATAAACTCACACATTACATAAACTAGAGGGAGATTTTCTTTCTTCTTTTGTTTGGTAGAAAATTATCCTTTTCTAAAAACTGAACAATGGCACAATTGTTTGCTACACGCACCCGTCCAGGACTGAACCATGCACAGGCAAAATGAGTGGCGCACAGCATCCCGCCCAGTGTGTTTCCAGTTCTGAGGCAGAGTGGTCTGTGGATGGGACCTCAGCACGAGGTCTTTGGGTGTCAGATCAGTAGGGCCTGTGATCTCTAGTCCATGTCCTCAGCTAATGTGAGCAGTGTTGGTCTGTTGGTTAGAAACTAGGATATTTTCAGGAAATAAATCAGCTCAGCTCTCCACTGATTGCCAAATACCACTAAAGGGTTTAGTTTTAAGGAGAAAGAAAAAGAAAAAAAAAAGTAGTCCCGTTTTGCTTTGCAGAAGAAACGAACTTAAAGGTGAGCATTAAGCTTGCAGTGAGACATGTGTGAAGAGTAAAAATCCAAGTCAGTGCTGAGGCAGTTCTAACTTCACTGTTTTCCTAAATATACATCCTTGATTATTTTCAGCCTTGCTATGTATAATCTGATCTGCTAGAAGTGTATGAGTGAGAGGCAATAGCATACAAACTGATTTTTTAAATATAAGCTTAGGTTGTAATTGTACAAGTGACACAAAATAAGGCAGTTTTAACTTTTTTTTCTGCTTCTACGGATTTCATTTTGTTGTGTTTTCAAAAAGTTATGGTGCTGTATAGGTGCTTTCTGTTTAACCTGGAAAGTGTGATCATATTCGTTACCTTCTTTGGTGGACGGAATAGTTGGGACCACCTTTGGTACATATGAAGTTGGTGATGATGCTCTGAACAGCACAGCGTATGCATACTTCTCCAAAGTGATACATGAAGACTCTTTTCTTTGCATAAAAAGCATTAGGCTTATAAATGTATAAATATATTTTATGTACAGTACAAAAATGGAACCTTATGCATGGGCGTTAGGAATACAGGCTAGTATTTCAGCACAGACTTCCCTGCTTGAGTTCTCGCTGATGCTTGCACCATGACAGTGGGCACCAACACAGACGTGCCACCCAACCCCCTGCACACACCACCGGCCACCAGGGGCCCCCTTGTGCGCCTTGGCTTTATAACTCCTCTGGGGGTAATATTGGTGGTGATCACAGCTCCTAGCATAATAAGAGTTCCATTTGGTATTGTCACACATCTCCTGCCTCGCTTGGGTTGCCATGTTTGAGCAATGGCCCTGTTGATTTCACCCTGCCTTTTACTGAATCTGTAATTGTTGTGCAATTGTGGTTATAGTAGACCTGTAGCACATTGCCTTTTATAAACTGCTACATGTTTATAATCTTCATTTTTAAAGTATGTATAATTTTTTAAAGTATGTATTCTATTCCTATGGTCTGCTTGTCAGTGAGCCAGACTTGCTTACTATATTCTTTTATAATAATACTAGCCACTTCCTGGATTCTTTAGTAGTGTGCTGTATGCAAGAACTTTCCAGTAGCAGTGAAGGGGAGGGTTGCCTCTCCAGGCTTCCTAAGGGGTGCTGCCCTGGGTGCAGATGCACTGCACAGGCAGTAGTAGTGTGGGGCTGCAGTGGGGAGTGCGCTGGGAAGGGGTGGGGGGAATCTCACATGCAGGGAGAATTCCAGAGTCTTTCCGGCATGAGGGTCCTGAGAACTTCTGTCCTGAGTTCAGAGAATTATGCAAAGTAACTAGCAAAATACCTACTTGCCTTTGCAGTTTTACAGACCCTGGAAGCTGCTTTGGGAGCCGCTTTGAAGGCAACCCTCCAATGTGTTTCGATTTTAAAATGTTGAATTCTTTTCAGACATGTGGTATCTCATTTATTCCTTTTCTGATATTTGTTGGATTTCAGGCAGAATGTCTTACAGAATGTCCTAGAGCCAGATTATCATTTAATCTGGAACAGCTGAGGAAGGGACAGAGGAGGTACAAGGGCAAGGTAGCACAAAACAGTTTAGGAAAATGAAGAGGGAATGCTTTGATTTTGTTTTGTTTTTTCTTTTTCAGTAACTAAAACAGCATCTACATGTAGAGTGTTGTGGAGAGCTGAGACCAGGGCAAAGTCAAGTGCAGCATCAGTACTGTGAGACCTGCCAGCCCCAAGAGAGAGTCATCCAAGAATCTGGTAGTGAAGCCTATCTAGGGTCCCGGCAGCCTCACCCTCAGCCACCTGCAGAGATGCCAGCCCCCCAGAAACTAGCCCAGTTCTAAAGTGGTCAGGCTGGGCAGGGGTTTTACCTGAGCCCTCTGCCCCTTATATTGAGACCCTGCTTTCAGGATGAGCCAACTGTTGGCCACCATGTCACATTCTGAGTGAGTGTCATGGGTCCCTAACAATAATTTTCTGATCTGGAGCATCTCAGCAGAATCCTTAGCCTCAAGGGGCCTGGCAGCTATAATGATTGATTTATGATGAGAGCTATCCGAGGCCACCCTCAGTGTCTAAATAAGCTGCTGTAGGGAGCTGCCTACTTTTTGATGAGAAATGAGAAGAGGACCTAATGTTGAAAACATGACATGCACTCTTGGGATCTGCTGTTCTCTTCAGGGCTCCAGAACCTGATACCTGTTACCAAAGCTAGGAAAGAGCTTTATCACAAGCCTTCACTGTCCTGGCATGAGAACTGGCCACGAGGCTCAGTGTACCCATTAACTGTGAATGAATCTCAGCTTGGTTTCCTTTATTGCATCCTCTGCAATATAATGATAGCTGAAACACATTTTACAGATTCAGAAGTTTGTCACTCCTGTTAATGGGAAGATCATGCACACATGTATAGTACAAGGTGGACTTTGTGTTTGTTTTTGGTGTTGATTTTTAGCATTGTGTGTGTTGCTTCCCCACCCTGAGGAGAGGACACCATGGCTTACTACTACTCAGGACAAGTATGCCCCTCTCAGGGTGTGATTTCAGGTGGCTTCCAAACCTGTACGCAGTTTAAAGACGGTAGGGACAAACTTTGCCTCTACCTAGTGATCCCCACTTAAAGAATAAGGAGCATTTGAATCTCCTGAAAAAGACCATGAAGAATAAAGCAATCAAAAAGAAGTCCTCTATGTTGGTGCCAAGGGCTTGCGAGGGGAAAGAAAAATGTTATCCATCCTCTCTCAAAGCAAAAAGGAAACCCTGACAGCTCTGAACCCTGGTTTTATTTTTCTTGCTGTATTTGGATGAACATTGTATGATTTAGGCATAATGTTCAAAAAACTTTTTTTGCAGGGGTAGAAATGTAATCACCAGTAAAGAGGAATGAAAAGGCCAGCCTCTCTTGGAGGCCAGGGAGGCAGAGTACTGCTAGGGGAAGTGAAGCTCTGATGGAATCATGCCTGTCAAACAAGATCTTAAAGCAGATGCCCAAATAAAAGACTATATTATATTTGATCTAAATCTTGAGTGGGTAACATTTTATGCAGTTTAAATGAACGGAATATTTTCTTCTTTTATCTGTTTGTATTTTTCTTTGATGAATGATTGGTCATGAGGCCTCTGCCACACTCCAGAAATACGTGTGTGGCTGCTTTTAAAAACTGTGTCTGGTCACTTATTTCTCTAAAATTATCTCATTGCCTGGCAATCAGTCTTCTCTTGTATACTTGTCTGAGCACATTATGTACATGGGAAATGTAAACAAATGTGAAGGAGGACCAGAAAAATTAGTTAATATTTTAAAAAATGTATTGTGCATTTTGGCTTCACATGTTTAACTTTTTTTAAGAAAAAAGTTGCATGAATGGAAAAAAAAATCTGTATACAGTATCTGTAAAAACTGTCTTCTTTGTTTCCATTCCTTGCTCATACCCCATATAAACTAGAACTAGATATGGTGCGTGGCCATATTTAAACACCTGAGAGTCAAGCAGTTCAGACTTTGGTTTGAAGCACCTCATCCTTCTCTCAATGCGAACACTATCATATGGCATTCTTACTGAGGATTTTGTCTAACCATATGTTGCCATGAATTAACTCTGCCACCTTTCTTCTCAAGGATCAAAACCAGTTTGATTTGGGAATCTTCCCCTTTCCAAATGAAATAGAGATGCAGTACTTACTTTCCTTGGTGTTTGTAGATATTGCCTTGTGTATTCCATTTAAAACCGTAATCTAGTTTGTAAAAGAGATGGTGACGCATGTAAATAAAGCATCAGTGACACTCTGTCTCACTCCAAGAAGTCTCTTTGTTCTCCCTCCCCGCTTCTTGAACCCTAAGAATAAAATGGCAGAGTTTATCTCAAGGTCTCCCTGTGGAATTCCCTCACAGGCTGGGAGAGGCACAAAGCTGAGAGACTATCATGAAATCTTTAAGTGAATCTTGTAAACCTTTTCTGTGGCCCACTTCTGACCTCCACAGACAACCCACAACTTAATAATGGCAGATTTACGGCGTGGTTCATGGTGGCTGATAGCCACTTTTGGTATGCTCTGAGTCATGTTGCCCAGGGAGCTTTGAATAAGTAGGGAGGCGGGATTTAGAGACGGCCCTCACAGAGCCTCCAAGGTTGAGGCTTTAACTTGTCAGTTGTTTGACCTCGTTGAGGTCCTCCTCACGTGAATCCAACACATCAACGTTGGTCGGCAGCAGTTCCCTCCTGCATCCTGAAAGTCAGACACCACACTTTAGGCTTCTGGTGGCAACAGCATATTTCCTCTGTGTGTACCTTTAGGGCCTCCTGAGTTAAGTGAGAGGGAACTCCACCTATTGTGAAACTATTCTTACTAGTCTGGAGTGTGTTTTTTCATTTTAATAGCCATATAAAAGTTATTCAGATGATATAGAATAAGCACGATCTATTTTAAGGTCCCACGTAATATGTTAGGTTCTTATTTCAACTCAAGGAGGTGAAAGATCTTGAACTTGGGAATTGGGGATAAATTCTGTATGGGTGGAGAGTCATGCTTTCAAAAGTTTTCCTCAACATTGTTTTAATTACTTACAAAGGTAAAACTTCACTGTCTCCTAATGCCAAAGCCTACTGGGGATGGGTGTTTCACTTGAGGTTACTTTCCAATTTTTATTCTGTCTTCCAGAGGATTAAAGATGGAACTCTAACATCAGTTATGACAAGATTCTTAATAGAGAGTTCTCCAAAACCAGGTAAAAATGCAACCAGAAACTAGTAGGTTAATTTATTGATAAACAGGAAGTCGGTTTCAGTGTGGCAGTGGGCCAGCCTCTGTAATGGGCATCAGGAGAATCAGGACCCCTGCGCCTGCCCCGCAAGAGCATTTGGTCTAGGAGTGATCTCTCCACTCCACCTGGAGGGATCAGGGGCCAGCTGCTTACTCTCCTGCTTGAGCTTCTTGTTTAAAAGAGGAGGAAGAGTTTGGACTAGTTAATCTCAAACACATTAGGGATTTGATTTTGTAATTATTCAATAGTGAGGGCAAAGCTTTAGGCCAGCAGATGTCGTTTTGATGTGTATCAGCCAAGTCACTCACACCACAGCTGGGATGCAGGGGTTCCAGGCAGAGAATTCGTAGCCACCATCTGCCAGACACCGGCACACACACATATACACACAGTCACCCACAACCCACACCCTGAGACATGGGAAGTAGAACGATGGTTGTGGGTTGTGGTGGGGTGCAGTCTGCAGTACTCCGAGCTGCTTGCAGCCCTGTGGTGGGAGCCAGTAGGGGAGAGTATTCCAAAAAGGGGCCCACTCCAGCTCTGCTTTCTTCTCCATCAAAGAAAAGCAATGGTGCTGGGCCCAGAGGAACAAGCACATTTGGAGCAGGAGGAAAAGTCCTTTCCCCCAGATATTCCTCACTCAAAAGCCAAAAGAAGACCATCAGCAATATTTAAGACCTGAAGAAAACTAGACTACATGTGTGCATGCGCGTGTTTGCGTAGTTCTGCATAGCAACTGTCACACAGTAATGGCTCAGAACTGTTGGGGTTTGCCTGCCTTCTCTGAGAACTTGCCAGAAACACGACGAACATCTCCACTCTCACCTGAGAAGTCCCAGTGCCCTGCTAGCATTAGCACAGGATCTCCTCTGTGCATCCTGTGATCATTCCTCCACCAGCACCCGTGTGTGCTAAGTGCTATGCTTGTGTCGGTGAGATGAATTGAAGCGGCTGAGCTGAAGGGTGTAGGCCTGCTGGTATGTACTTGAGCACCTGAGTCCTGTGAATGATGCTAAGGATGGGATGGAGGGACAGGAAGTTAACATTTGAGCTAAGAGGCAGAAATGCATCTGGCTGTGTGGCTGAAGTGATGAATTCCAAAGATAGGAAGGACTGGAACATGCTCAGGAAACAGAGGTGGGCTTGTTTGGGATTTAAAGAGCTCAAAGAAGGTGAGAAGTCAGGCAAGAAAAGAAGGCTGCCAGAAAATCGGAGAGCAAGGAGCTTGGAGTTTGTGATTGAGCATGGGAAACCAGCAGGGGAGAGGCCTGGCCAGAGCTTTGGCCTTTGGAAGGGCCCAGGGTCACACTATAGGAAAGGACTGTCAAAGGAAGATGTTGAGGAAATGAGAAAGCATGGTAATTCTAGAACTGTTCTCACAACCTGGCACCCACAGAGAATGATGTTTATGTGGCCCACTGGAAAGATGAGAAAACTGCTCCGGGTTTCAGGTGACCAACTCGGCTCTCCCAGCCACAGTCCCTGGAGATCGCCCTAAGGGCTGAGGGAGCAATAGGTCACACCCCTGTAACTTTCCAACCAGGCTGGGAACCTCTGATCTGGAAGAAATCACAAGAAATTTAGTAGTGGGTTAAGTCTAGAGGAGGGAGGCAAGGGAGTTTGGATTTCAACTCTTCACCTGGTGTACCGTGTTATCAAAGTGGGAGTGTATTATAATTAATTATAGCTTCTAAAAACCAATTGGGAGAAGCTGACTTTGACTCCTGAGACTGGAGGGAGTAAGGAGTCAGATGGGAGAAGGGTATTGTGGAGTAGAAGTAGAGGTATGAGATGACTCCACTGTTTAAGGAATCTCACCGACGAATAGTACCATTGCAAATTTACATCTTCGGCACTTTGAGTTTCCTTAACTTCCTCCTATTAACATCTTGGATATCACAGTATAGGAAGTACCTCATCAGAAGAAAGGAATATTATGCATCTATCAAAACAATAATTATGAAAACTATGCATATACATTTTTTTTAAAAATGTATTTTTTGGACACATGCTTAGAAGGGTAATTATCTATTGCTCTTATATTGTAACCTTATATGTTGATAGAAAAATAAAAAGCAGAATACAAGTAATACCTAGCAGTGTAAATCTGGCTGGGAGAAGTGCTAAAGGGTAAAATGTAAAAATAATTCTTGTGTCCTGGACACTCTGGGCCTCACCTCTGGACTCATGCCCTTGGTATTGCCACCAGAGTCGGAGAGCATGTGAGCCACACCTGAGCCCCGGTAGGAGGCAGGAGCTAGGGGGCAGGAAGACACGGCCTCCTCCGTAGGGGAAGAGGGAGGGACTCTTCCTCCACTAAGGTGTACCCAAAAAGGGGCCCACTCCAGCTCTGCTTTCTTCTCCATCAAACTTTCTTCCTACTCCAGGTAGGAAGGGAGTTCTCATGCTGGGACATGCCCTCAAAAAGACACGTGTCCATTGTAGTAGGACAATTGAGTCATGGCATTTTTTTTTTCTTTTGCAAAATTATCTTCATTTTGTTGCACTTCGTTTTAAAATGAATATTTTGAAAGGTAGTACATTCATATAAGATACACACAGGGAGTGTTTTCCTCCCATCTTCGTCCTCTGTCTGCTTAGTTCCTCCCACCCCAGAATTCTGTACATATCCTTCCAGAATGTCTTAATGTGCCTACAAGTAATAAAAAGATTCTTCTTATCCTCTTTTATTATACAAAATGTACATCATACACTCTGAATATACATGAGCATCATGCTTGTTAAATGGTTTTCCCAAAGATGGAGGAGATTTTTCAATTACAGAGTATTCTATTGTATTAATGTGTCATAATTGATTTAACCAGTAGTCCCTGTTGATAGATACTGGACATTGGATTGTTTCCAGATGTTTTGTCATTACCAGCCACACTACAACTAATAACCTTATACATTTGTTATTTCATACATGTGCAAGAATATTTGTAGAATTAATGCCCAAACATGGAATTGCTGGGTCAAAGGGTATGTACATTTTTAAAACTTTTTTATTTCAATCGTTTTTGGTGAACAGGTGGTTTTGGTTACATGGAGTTCTTTAGTGGTGATTTCTGAGATTTCGGTGCACCTGTCACAAAGGGTCCTCCAGTGTGCCGGTTCACATCAATAACACCAATCATGTAGGAAAATCTCATATTTTTGATATTTTTAAAATGCAGTTGTGGCTGGGCACAATGGCTCACCCTTGTAATCCTAGCTCTTTGGGAGGCCCAGGTGGGAGGATAGCTTTTGAGGCCAGGACTTATAGTAAGCTATGATCATGCCACTGCACTCCAACCTGGACAACAGAGCAAGACCCTGTAACTTTAAAAAAAAAAAAAAAAAAAAAAAACTGTATAAAGAGCCCAGGCTTAGGAATCAAATAGACCAGGCACTTTCCTTGCAAATGAAATAAAATCGCAAATCTGTTTTTCCCCTCCCCCTCCAAACTTTTTTGTTTTAAGCCTGTTCTAAGGTAAGGAGGCCTGGACTACTGAGAAGGAGGGGTGGAGGATGGGAGGGAGGCTCCGGAGGTTTGGGGAGGCAGAAGGCCTCAGGTGATTTCCACACACAGAATAGTCATGCTGGCAACTTGTCCAGCCAGTCTGGCCACAGACTCCACCCCTCACACCACCAGCTTGGACCGCCCAGCCTCAGGGTCAGACCACCTGACCTCACAGCTGCGCTCCCTCACCTCCCACAATTCCAGAGGGGAGCTGTCACCCGGAAGGAAACAAGTCTGGTCTTCTTGGCCCCAAACCACACACCCAGACCTATTCATAGCGAGATTGCACAACCTGCTGGAGGGCAGCCCAGCTGGGCATGGGAGAGCAGCCCTGCTCCTGCGCCAGACCCTGGCCCTCGGGTGCCCTGGGTGAGCCTGTGCCAGCTTTCAGAGCAGAGCTGTCCCCGTAGCAGGGAGCCTCAAGGGTCTGATTGGCTCTTCCTCCCAAGTGGGAGAACTTGCTTCTCCAAAGGAGAAGCCTCACACACCCCGCCCACTGCCCCACTATGCAGGTTGGCACCTGGATGGAGGGCTTGCTCACATTAGGGCACACAGATAACCAGGGGTCAGGCTCTTAAAGGAGAGGAAGCTGAGTCGCAGAAGACGCATCTCTGTGGGTAGCAGTCCCATGGAGCGGGGTAAGGAAACAACTTGGGAAGGGGACAGACCTTGATTTGAACCCAGCCCTGTAGTGAACCAGCCAAATGGTGACATGTGAGTCAGTTACCTTCTCTGAGCCTCTGTGTTCTCATTTATGAAATGGAAACAAGGCTGCCTGTCTTGGGATTGGGAGGCTCCCATGAGAGCACGCCCCGGAAGTATCTGTAGCACACTTCAAACAGGTCAGGAGCAAGCCCTTCAATCAGGTCCTCTTCTCTTTAAACACATCTCATTGACCCACACTGTTGTAAAAAATCTTTATAAGATTTTTTTAGTCTTGTAAAACTTACAACAAAATTAATCTGACAGTAATGAACCCCATCAGTATAATTAGATGGCAAAATAATTAAAAAATGAAAGCTAACCAACTGGTAAGGTTTTTCTTCTCTTATTTTCCTTGATGTTCTTCAGGACCTGTTAACAGCAGCCATGTTCACGGTCAGCTTCTTCCATTCTATGTCCTGTAGCATCGCTGTCTGAACACCAAGAACTCAAATGGCAAGACAGGCAGGGAAGACTCGTTTCTAGTCCTGACTCTGCCACTGAAAGCTGTGTATCCTTGAGTGAGTCATTTCTCTCTCTGGTCCACTTCACTAACATTCCATACTTTTTAAGGGGTCATGATGAGTGAGCCCAGGAAGGGAGCACACACTTTGTGAACTACAAAGCAAGAAACAGAACTACAGACACTGCTTTGAGTCAGTCACTTGGCAAATGTGAATATATTCATTTTCCCGAAGGGAAACTCAGGCAGATCCAAAGTGGACTCAAAGGTTCATTGTTACTTGCTGCAACCTGCCCTTCTGCCTGGCCCAGGCCTCCAAAGCTGACACTTGTGGCCATGGGACCCTGGTGGGGGAGGTAGGGTAGAGATTGCATCTGATGGGATAAGGAAAGAAAAGGAGAAAGGGGAAAGGACAGAAGAGAGGAAGGGGACTTGGAGGAGGAGTGGGGAGGATGGGTGTGGCAGGGGAATGGAGAGAGAACAGTATTTCAGAGGAGGTTGTGCACCCTACACAGATGTTCGCGCTAGAACCCGCTGGTGTTACATTGAGTCTCTTCAGTTTCTGTCCTGAAGAAATGAAATGATACAGGGGCCCGTGGTGGCCCAGCTGGACGGTCTTTCTGATGAAGATAGGAGGCCAAGCTGACTTACTTCTAGGGGGCAGGAAGTGGTGACAGCCTGGAATCCACCTGTGTGGTGCAAGGAAACTGTCCCCTGGTACGCGCGCGCACGTGTGTGTGTGTGTGTGTGAAAGAGACAGACACAGACAAAGTAGGCCTCTGATGCTGCCATCTCTTGATCAGTGCAGATGGCATTCCCTCAGCAGACCCCTCCTGCTCCTGCCAGGTGTCTGGAGAAGAGTTTAATTAAAAAGAACCTACCAGGGTGATCTGAAGCTTTCATTGCTATGTTTGTGCCTTCCTGAGTGTAAAGGTTCAAGACATGCCTCCTCAGGCTTGGCCATGCCCAGGGCTTGTTCCGCCTCTGGGGGAGTAAAAACATCTTCCCTGAGTGGTGGAACCACCACTTGGCCTTAGTTAGTGCAATTAGGTTCTTTTTGATAGAAGCCAGTTGTGAACTTCAAAGCAATTGAAGTTTTTTGTATAGTATAAATGCACAATGAGAAAACAGTCCTTTGAGAGTCCATGTGGATTGTGGCTTGTAGCTCCCCTCATATAGTAAGAAGCATAGGGACTTTAGACATAAGCTAAGACATAGATACAGGGTTTTATCTTGCTGAGTTTTGGGGTCTTTGTCTGTTTCATAGAGGATGATAATATTTCCCTTGAGGATTAGAGTTAATGCATGCAAAGCCCCTATCTATTTATTCACCCTGTAATTCAACATATATTTATTTATTGAGGACCTACTATGTGCCAGCACTATGCTAGAGTTAATGGTTAAACTCAAGCTTTAGAAAAAGAAAAGGAAGGTAATGGACAGGTTTCTCTCTGGCTTTGCCTGTGCAACTGCAGGTAAGCTACCTAACCCCTTGAGTTTCTGTTTTCTTATCTGCAAAATAGGGACAATAATAACCCTACCTTGTTGTGTTACTGTGAGGATTAAGTGAGATGATGCATGGGCAGCCCTGAGGGCAGAATCTGGCATATATATAACAAGCGCTTGATAAACTTAGCTGTATTTATTAGTACATTGGAATTGCTCAATAAATTATAGACCATAGATTTTGTAATTAGGTTTCTAAAATGTAGCCACTGTGCCCTATCCAAAGCCAAAGGAAAGCAGATTTTTCTAAACGTTGTCTTTAGATCATGTATGTCAGGAAAGCCTGAGGGAGCATGTTAAAAATTCAGATTCCTTGGGCCCATCCTGGAAGTACTGAATCAGAATCTGACAGGGCCTAAAATTCTGCCTTTTCAAACATTGTCTCCCATGATTCTGAAGTACACTCAAGTTTCAGAATCCCTGAGGGTCAAAGGTAAAAATGCCCACGCATTTGAGAATATCCCCTGCATAGTCAGAATAATACCCCCACCCCACAAGGATGTCCATATCCAAATCCCTGGAGCCTGTGAATGTGTTGGGTTGTATAGCAAGGAGGAGTTAAGGTTGCTGATCGACAGACACTTGTTAAAAATAAGGAGATTATCTAGGTGGGCCCAGTGTAATCACAAAGGTCCTTAAATGGGGAAGAGGGAGGCAGAGGAGTCAGAACCAGAGAGATGGTATCATCACAGAAGTCCAACCAGCCATTGCTGGCCTTGAAAATGGAGGGAGGGCCACAAGTCAAGGAACAAGGGCAGCCTCTAGAAGAGGGAAAATGCACGGAAACGGCTGCTCATCTAGAGGATCCTATGGTAGCCTGCCCCAGAAGTATCTGTGGCACAGGCACTAGTAGATAATTCAGGGCATGCTCCCATGTGATCCTGTAGGTGAGCCTCCAGAAGGAACACAGAGCCTGGAGCACCTAGAGCCTCCGGAAGGAACACAGAGCCTGGAGCACCTAGAGCCTCCGGAAGGAACACAGCCCACCAACATCAGATACCTGATTTTAGCCCAGCGAGACCCATTCTGGGCTTCTGACCTCTAGAGTGGTAAGATTATAAATGTGTGCTGTTTTAAGCCTCTAAGTTTGTGGTGATTTGTTACAGCCCTAATAGGAAACTACTCCGTCCTTTCTTTTTTTGAGATGGAGTCTTGCTCTTGTTCCCCAGGCTGGAGTACAATGGCACTATCTCAGCTCACTACAACCTCCACCTCCCGGCTTCAAGCGATTCTCCTGTCTCAGGCTCCCAAGTAGCTGGGACTACAGGTGCCTGCCACCATGCCCGGCTAATTTTTATATTTTTAGTATAGATGGGTTTTCACCATGTTGGCCAGGCTGGTCTCCAACTCCTGACCTCAGGTGATCCACCTCAGCCTCCCAGAGTACTGGGATTACAGGCGTGAGCCACCGCGCCCGGCCTACTCTGTCCTTTCAAACCAGGTAAAATTAATGCATTGGATGTGGAAGACACCCTGAGATCCAGGCCTGGGCTTGCATGAGAGCCCTTGGCTGGGGGCACTCTCAAAGTGGGGGGAGGGTTGGAGCAGGTGCACAGCACATGGGTTGACCTCACAGCTCTGTTGACCTACCTCCCTCCACCATTAGTTCCTTGTTCATTTACACTCTGGTGCTTAGACAGCTATTGAGCAAGACTGGTGTGTCAGGGGACTCAGAGTGTCTGTAATTGCAAACAGTCCCAGGCCCAAAGGATCTCTGTCATCTCTATCATGTTCTCACCCAACCAAGAGGGCCTGGAACACCTAAATATGTCCTGATTGCTCTTCCCAGGATCCTGAGGAAAAGGAAAGAACCATACCAAGAGCCTTCTAACCAAAGTGGGGCTCTCCCTCCCTCACCCCCCGGGTTCCCTTGAGATGAGAACAGGAAGGGCAGCTCTCACACCCACACTCTCCCAAGGGTGGGCATTGCTGGGGCTCCTAGGTCCCTTACTTCCTTGTCTCTTTAGTACTCCTCCAGCCCTGGGCCAGCCTGCAGCCCTTCCTCCTCCTCTCTGTCCCCTTCCACTCCCTGCCCTGCCATCCTCACCTCCACTGCTCCCCAGACAACTGAGACCTATCAAATGACAGGCACTGGACTGATGGCCTTATATCCATCATCTCTTTATTCTGATTTTTTTATGGGAGGAAAAAAAAAAACAAAAACCAAACATAGAAAAGTTGAAAGAATGACTAGTCATACACCTATCTTCTAGACTCAACAACTCTTAACATGTTGCCATATTTACTTTATAGATTGATGTATATATATATATATATATATATATATATATATGTGTGTGTGTGTGTACATATGTTTTTGTTTTGCTGAATCTTTAGAAAGTTCAGCCATTATAACAAGTCTCCTCCCAAGACCTCAGCATACACCTCTCAAGCCCCATGGGATCCCTGCAAAACAAGTATAGTTATCAGTCCCATCTTACACTTCAAACGTTTGAATGTAAGAATTTGAGTGTAAATATTTGAGATTCTAAGAAATGACATTACTCACTGGGCATCACACAGGTGGTAAGTGATGGGACTGAGATTTGAACCCAGGGTGGTATCCTGCTTCTCTAGAGTGGTTCTAGAGCTCAGAATTAGGGGCATCCCAGACTGGCATTGCTTCTAGCTTGGGATTTTTTTTTTTCTTTGAGAAAACTGAAAGCGTTTCAGAGAAACAAAATTTCCTTTCAGCAATATCCCCTGAGGCCAAAGCTACCACTTCCCAAGAAGCTGGGTAAATTGCAAGATTACAGGTTAGTAAAGAAAGATGTTCAGGGTGTGGGTCCTGGAGGAACAGATGGTTAAGGCTGCCAAGCCTATTGCTGCTAGAATGCAGGCAACCCCTCGGAGCTCCCAGCATGTACCTGAATGTCTCCCATCTGGGATCACTATAAAGCATGAGAGGCTAAGGGGCCTGTGGAGAAACACCAGGGAATAAAAGGAGCCTGCTCATGAAGCGTAAATCCCAAAATCATGAAGAAAGGCCTCACGGTGGGCCCCAAAATGTGGGCCGTTAACCACCTATATCAAAATAACTTGGAGAGCTTGTTAAAAATGCAGAGTCCTGGGTTTACCCCAGATCCAGTGAATCAGATCACTGGGGCATGGGGCCCTGGACTCTTAACACCCTCTCCAGGTAATGGTTGCCATCTGTAGGTAGAGATATAGTAGCCAAATTCCTGTACACATGATACAACACGACACTGCAGCCACTCCACTCCACTCTGTTACTGTATCCACCATGCTGTCATCACGCTCTACACTCCACCACACCCCACCGCACCGGTGCCGTCCTCTACCACACTATGCCATACTACTGGACCTCCTCCTAAATAATCTACTTTCTCGGTGATCCATTTTTTTAAATTTTCTCTTTCTTTCTTTCTTGCTTGCTTGCTTGCTTTCTCTTTTGAGGTGGAGTCTTGCTTTGTCGCCCAGGCTGGAGTGCAGTGGCACGATCTCAGCTCACTGCAACCTCCGCCTCCTGGGTTTAAGCGATTCTCCTGCCACAGCTTCCCGAGTAGCTGGGACTATAGGCACGTGCCACCACACCTGACTAATTTGTTGTATTTTTAGTAGAGACGGGTTTTCACCGTGTTAGCCAGGATGGTCTCGAACTCCTGACCTCGTGATCCACCTGCCTTGGCCTCCCAAAGTGCTGGGATTACAGGCATGAGCCACTGCGCCCAGCCCACTTTAAAAATTTTTTTTAATGTAGTTTATTTTTTAATTTAAAAAAAGGTGTTTTAATTTCCATACAGCAAACTTTACTTCTTTTGGTCTCCAGTTCCATGAGTTTTAACAAACGCATAGAGTTGTGTAACTGCCACCACAGCCAAGATACAGAACAGCTCCACCCCCCTTCCAGATTCCTTGGTGTTCCCCCTCTGGTCACTCCCTTCCTGCACACTTACCACTGGTGACCACTGTTCTGTTCTCCATCCCTGGGGTTTTGTGGCTTCCAGAATGTCATATAAAGGGAATAACACAGCCCGTAGCCTTTTGAATCTGGCTCCCTTCACTTAGCATAAGGCATTCGAGATCCGTCCATGTTACTGCATGTAGGAGTATTTAATTCCTTTTATTGTTGACATTCTGTTATATGAATGTGCCACGGCTGTTTATCCATTCCCCAACCGGGGACATTTGCGTTGTTTCTGGGTTTTGGTGATAAATTCAGTGATCCAAATTTAATGAACTGATTCCGCTTTCTATGGGAGAGGAACAATCTCACATATTGGCCATGTGATAAGAGGAGTAGGTAGTGGGTCAAAGAAAATGGCTCAAAAGTGGTTCCTGCCATGGGCCACCTGTTTAACAGTCCAGGATCAGCCATGGAGGACCCATATTTATCGTGATGACAAAGTTGCTGGTCTTTCAAAATCATAAGAATGACAAGGTCTTACACAATGCTTCAGAGCCTGTCTTTTATAAATAAAACAAAGGACTCTTGGAACACCAGGCTGCAAAACTCACTCGGAAGCCATCTGTGTGAGCATCTTGGTCTTCCAGTGTGGTGTGCCCCTCAGGGGGGTCCGTGTCATCCTTCTTCACAGCTCTCTCCAGCTCACAATGTTTTTTTGCCCAATTGGATCTATTTGATCTTCCAACAAGCCCAAGAAGGAAGAAAGGCAGATATTTTTATTTGCGCCATTTTCAAATAAGGTCGCCAAGTCTTGAAGCTCAAAAGCTCAAGGCAGCTGGTACTCATTCAAAGTCAACAAGCCCCTTTGGCTGGGGAGAACCCCTGACTCTTCCCATTCTCAACCCGGTGTTCTCTGGTTTGAAAGATATAAAATTTCTGCAGATGGGCAATGCAAGGGTAGTGGTAAGCTCTTTAAGCTGCACATCTTAGAATCCAGTTTTGCCCAAATTAAGTCATAAGATGGGTGAAAAAGAGAACACAGCTGAGTTGAAATCACACATGTGCTTGTTGGCTCCACAACCTCCATGCTCTCATTTATGAGATCGGTGAAGCAATTCCTACCTTCTAGTGTTGTTGCAAACACGAGAGAGAGGCTGCAGAAGGGTTCATAAATGCAGGTGGGCAGAGCGTAAGAGGCAATCCAGAAATGGCAGCAATTATTATTAATTTGGTTTATTAAGAGAAACCATAGAATGTACACACCATTAACTATCTGTGGTGGGTGCTCTCCGCCTCTCAGCCCTGCTCAGGATTTCTGACACCTACTTTTTTCCTGGCAGCAGTAAGGGAAACCAAGGAGTTAACCAGGAGGCTGGAGACTGGCACCGCTGGGAGCTAGGACTATTAGTTCCTAATGAGGGGCCGGCCCGGGAAGGCGGCCTAGCAGCTGTGGGGAGGAGCACTGAGGGTGTCTCCCGTGGAGGAGACTTGGGCTGGAAACTTTGTTTTTCTTCTTTCTGAACTGAGTTTTACACTCCTGAGGGGAGTTCCTGGTGTCTGAACTTGGTCTTTGAGCCCTGGCGCTGGTGGTTCCCTGAGGAAATGCCTTGTTGCTTCTTGTGGGGCAATGTTGTTATTGGTGTTGGACCAAGGTGGTTAGAAAACGGGATCTTCCACATGGGGCCTTGTGGTTTAGCCACACGGAGATGTCTCCACAAGCACAGCCAGGGTGGGACAGCTGCCCGCGGGATGGGGCTTGAGGGTGACATGGTGCTTCTCCTCGGCCGCCCCATCCTCTCCTTGTCCTTGGCGTTATTCTTATATGTCGCCTGTATTCTGGCTTCAGACTCTGCGGAGAGAAACGGGCTGTATTAGGGCTAGCTGAGCCCTGAGCAGGATCCTGAGAGCCAAAAAGCAGGGAGACCAGGGTGCCAGGGTGCCCTGGTGAGTACGACATATTCTCTGACAGCACCCACGATGGGTAGAGATGCCAGGCTGAGAAGAGGGAGAGGGAGAGGCAGCTTTACATGGAGCAGGCCCCAGTAACCTCCAACCCCTCCAAAGGCAGAGCCCTCCATGACCCCGTCCCCCTCAGCCCTCGGTGGCCTCCCCTTCAGCACCCCAGGTGCTGTGCCTGCATTGTGCCTACCAGGCCACGGTAGCAGGTGCTTCAAATATGTCGATGGAGTGATTGAAGAAATCTGAAAAGAAGAAGGAAATCTGATGGTATCTCCAAGAATACCATCAGATTTGGGCTTTGGGAAAGCATCTGCCCCTCTCCAGCTTTGCCATGATGGGGGGGCTCTCACAGGAATGTGGCAGGTGGCAGCCTTCATCCTGCCATTTGAGTTTCATTTCTGGTGAGTTTCTCATTCCTTCTTACTCCAACTCTTCCCGGAAGCAGTGGTTTAGTTTTAGGTACCTGTAATGTTTGTCTTCATAGCCCCCACAGATGCGAGGGGCCTCATCCCCATTCTGTGTCCCCTCTAGGTAGGCTCATGTGTGCAGAAGACGGCCCGGGGAAGCCTGTTCACGGAGCTCAGGTCGCTTGTTCTTATCGTGGATTCGCGCCCTCTCGTTTGATGCTGCAGGTAAGAGCGCTCATGACAAGATAAAGCAAACTCGGTGCTGGCTGTTACAAAGGGGAGGCTGCAAAGAAACAAAAGCATTTCGGCCCTGGATGCCCCAGGGAGTGAGGAAGGGAGTGGATAACAGAGCCCCTGTCCCATGGACGCATGTCCTATTCTCCCAGGTCTAATGCGGGAGGTGGACGGTAGTGACAATATGGTGTGAGAAGAGCTAGGACGAGGTGAGTGACCGACGAGTGACCCAACGGGCAAAGCCGATGACCCCCTCCCCCCCTCCACGTTCCATCCCCAGGGTACGCGTGCTGTCTCCCATCTTGCCCCTTGATTTGTGGTGTCCTTGCCTGTCGCCCTCAGCAGGCTGACTTCTCTCCTTCCACTGGGGGAGGTGGGTGGAGGAGGACACCCAGGAGCCCATCTGACATCCAGCTGGGCCCTTGAGACACTCGGTGGGTTCACAGTAGCCTTGGTGACCACGCATCCGTTTGCCAGTGCTCTTCCTCATCCTCATTGCCCCAGAGGTGCTGGTGCGTGGAACTGTGATGCGTGTTCTATTAGCTTCCCAGGGAGTTATCCACATTGGCCAGAGCTTAGCATTCATAGCCACACGGGGTTCTGGAGGTATCTTTGGTGGAACTCGGAACTCCTGGGTGTCCGCGCATTCTAGAGTCGGGCTAGGATGTGGAGTAGGGATAAAGTAGATGACCGGGAGGGCGCGGCCCGTCCTGGCGACCCAGGCTTGGCCTTGCGCCTCTTCTCCCTTCGGCCCATTCCTCCCGCTGGCTTCTTGGCTCCTTGGCCTCCCGCTGTCGCCACCCTCTGAATCCCTCCTCCTCCCCGCCGAGCAGGCAGAGGGAGACAACTCTCGTCACAGCTCCGGCCGCAGAGAGGAATCCTAGGCGCTTGCTATTTTGAGAGCTAAAATTAAAGCCCATGGTTTGCTTCCTCAGCACTTAATTAGACTCCAGTGCCTCCCAGGGCTGCCTCCTTCCCGCCCACCAGTGAGGGCCTGGCCGGCGGGTTTGGAAGCTGACGCCATGTTCCAGGCAGGAGACATGGGGCCTGGAGTATTTTTACATACTGTAGGCTGTGGAGAGCAAAATGCTTGGCACTGAGCCAGTGAGACCAAGTCAGTTGGGAGAGGGAGGGAGCAGGAAAGCTGTTATATCGTCCTTCCTTCTTTGAATGGCACCGTAAATCTGCCACACAGGAAATGGGACTGGGAGGGGAGAGGAGGGGCCTGCACAGCCGGAGTGGGGCCTGGGGTGCCACCGGCCTCGCAGCCTGGCTCAGGTGGGGCCCTACCCTGAAGGTGGGGTGAGGGGGCCTCACCTGGGGCTGGGGTGGGGCACACTGGGTGCGTGTTGAACATTGTCTGGGTCAGGTGGCGTGTGGGCTGATTGTATCTGCCCTCATGTTGTTTCTGGGCCCGCTTCAGATCCTCCAACTAAAACCATCATCAGTGGAACAGTTTTTAGGACGGGAAGGGACTTCAGAGACCCTTTAGGGTTTTACGATAAGAGAGAGAAGATAAATTACCCAAAGCCACATAACTCATGAGAACCAGAAGTACCTAGGACGCTCCCCTTCTTATTTGTCTCGTGGCTTTCTTGGGGGCACAGGACTTTCATTCCAGAGTGCAAGTTAAGACATAAAATGCAGATGCACTTAAGTGAAATGACATACAGTCAGTTCACAGTGAGAGCGAAATCACTGATATTTAGCACTTTTCCTGAGTAGCGATTTTGAGGAGCAGGCGGCCCCTGTGCTCCGTGGAGGAGTCCTTCTGACCATGAGGGTGGTGAGGCATCATTGACTTCATCACCACCCTAAGGCCATCTGGCCTCAGGGTTTCTGGAGCGGGTACGTGGAGGAAGTTGAGACCTGTGATGTACCTGAAACAGAACCTGCTCCCTCCCAGGGAAGAGTGAAAACAGGACACCTGACTAAAGACATCTCATACTCATCAGTTTTACAGCATCTCTCCACAAAAGTCTAGATACCAGCCTTAGGGGAGCCTCATTATCATTGGATTAAACTTATGCCTACCCACGCATCTATAAGCCAAGGAACCTCTCCTGTTTTCTGTCCCTCCTTTTCCCTTCAATAACACTCCTGAGGCTGCCCCTCAAATGTGGGAACCAGTAGGAGAGAACCATGTAAGATGTTCCTGTGTACTCCTGAACCCTGAATTAAGTTAAATAATAGCCATAGCCAGTATTTATTTTGCTTTTATTTTTTTCCAAGCGCTTTATTAGCATTATCTCATGTCATCTTGAAAACTGTTATTATCATCATCCCCGTTTCACAATGAGGAGATTGAACGTCAAAAGGCTAAATGATTTGCCTAAGGTCACCCAGGTGTCAGGGCCAAGATTTGAACCAAGGTAGACTTACTCTAAAGACTATACTTCAAATACCTCATACTGATTCCACTGGTAAAAATGAAGTTTTGGGGAGTACAGAGGGAACTAATAGAATTGTGTCCAAAGCAAGAATGAGGAACACACTGTTCATTGCCTAGGCTAGGGGAGCCAGGGAGTGAGGAGTGTCAGGCCTGGGAGGGTGGTTGGCTGAGACTTGAAGTCGGGGTGGGATTTTCATGTTCCATGGCTGGTGCTTGGCGTATATTTCTGCTTTTCTGGGCAAATAGCCTAAATCTCCTCTTTACTTCTCTTTGATAGGGTCTTAGGCCCCAAATGCCATATCACTCCCATTCCATTCTTGTCTCAAATCTGTCACTTAGCTCATTTCAGTGGCTTAAACCTGCAATTACTTGATGCCTACTGAATGCAAATAAAGCTGAACTTGACACCCAGGAACAGTTGACACAACCTCTTTGTGGTTGTTGTTGTTTTCAAATCCTCCTCCTCTTCACTCTCTTGTTACTTCTCTGTTATTTGCTTTAGACAGTTCATCACCACCACTAGGAAGCACACAGTGGAAGGAAACCATGTTTATTGTTAGTCTTATGCTAGTAACTAATTTTGCTAGTAGTGCCACTGGGGAAGTTGTTTGAGGCTCGGACATTACCTTTTTGCCTGTGCATTCCCTGTAATCTGAGAGCCCAGATAATGTCTAAGGAGCTAGAGAAAAGGGAAGCAGGGAGGTGAATGGTTTGACAACTGCAACTGCTTTCCCATGAGGCGTTTTCTGATTTTGAAGCACTAAAGAGTTGCCGAGCAGCTGAGCAGAACTCTTTGGCAGTCTTACAGGCCTGAGGGGGCAAAAGTTGGGATTCAAGAATTGTCAAGGGGAAGGGGTCCTAATAAATATCCCAGTCTTTCAGATGGGAGCCTTGAAAGGCTATACATTGGTAATAAAGCTAGCCTGGAAATAGACTACTACTAACAAAGACTGAAACCCAGATCTGAATGATTTCAGATTAAAGAGATATTCTCCTGGCAAACTCCCTGCTAAAAACGAAAGTAAATTCACTCTAGAGGAAGATGGCTTCTAGAACCTTAAATTATCATGACAGTTTTTCATGCATAGTTTCTGGCATGAACTTTTCAAAAACTACCAGGAGATAGGACCAAATGACTGAAAACTAAGAGAAAAAAGTTATGATTTTAAAAGATATGTAGAATCTCCCTTAAGAAGAACCAAATTCTAGGAAAACTGTAGGAATGAAATTAAGAACTTGGTAGAAGGGCTTAAAAGCAGATTAGACACAAGTGAAGAGAATATTCATGAACTTGAATATTGGTCAGAAGAAAATATTTTATTCGGATGACTATAATTATAACAAGCTAAAAAATTTACAAAATACAGAAAAGAGTCTAAGAGATACACATGACTCAGTGTAAACATTTGTGTAATTAGAGATCTGGAAGGAAGAGAGACAATGTAGCATGAACAATATTTGAAAAGACAATGACTGGGGTTTTAAAAACTGACAAAAACATAAAGCCACAGATTCAAGAGATGCTACAAACTCCAAGCAGGGAAGTAACCCCAGAAACAGGCAAAACTACAATACGCATCATAGTAAAACGTCTGAAAAACAAAGAAAAAAATTGCAAAAGTAGCTAGTGTATAAGAAAATAAAACAAAAAATTCATTATACATAGACACAATACTCAGCTATTTTTTTTAACAAAAACAATGGAAGCCAAAGAACAATGAAATTATATCTTTAAAAGGCAAAAAAAGAAACACAAAAAAGCTAACCTAAAATTCTATACCCAGAAAAAATATCACTCAAAAATGAAAGCGAAATAAAGATATTTCCAGACAGACAAAAGCTGACATGGTTCATAAGTAGCTGACAGACACTAAAGAAAAAACTAGGCCGGGCGCAGTGGCTCACGCCTGTAATCTCAGCACTTTGAGAGGCCGAGGCGGGCTGATCACAAGGTCAAGAGATTGAGACCATCCTGGCCAACATGGTGAAACCCCGTCTATACTAAAAATACATAAATTAGCTGGGCGTGGTGGCGCACGCCTGTAGTCCCAGCTACTCAGGAGGCTGAGGCAGGAGAATTGCTTGAACCTGGGAGGCAGAGGTTGC
>NW_016107475.1:34626-49851 GCF_001604975.1 Cebus imitator | reverse complement strand
AAAAAAAAAAAAAAAAAAAAAAAAAAAAAGAAAAGGAAAAGAAAAAACTAGTTTTTCAGGTAAAAGGAAAAAAATTTCAGATGGAAGCAAGGAGTTGCAGAAAGGAATGAAGACCATTGTAAAGGGTAAACATATGGGAAAATCTAAATTAATGCTGATTGTATAAAATAATATTTTCAGGCCAGGTGTGGTAGCTTGTACCTGTAATCCCAGCACTTTGGGAGGCCAAGGTGGGCGGATCATGAGGTCAGGAGATTGAGACCATCCTGGCCAAAACGGTGAAAATCTGTCTCTACTAAAAATACAAAAAATTAGCCAGGCATGGTGTGGTGGCATACGCCTGTAGTCCCAGCTACTTGGGAGGCTAAGACAAGAGAATCCCTTGAACCTGGGAGGCAGAGGTTGCAGTGAGCCGAGATTGCGCCACTGCACTCCAGCCTGGGTGACAGAGAGAGACTCCATCTCAAAAATAAATAAATGAATAAAATAAAATAATATGTTGACAGAGTTAGAATATATGTAGAATTAAAATAACAATGCACAAAAAAAATAAGAAGGAGGAAAATGGAGTTTATACATTCCAGTGTCCTTAACATAGTAAGGAATTGAAAAAAGTACTGATTTATATTGAACTTTAATAAGTCAAAGATGCATAGTGTTATCTTTAGGTCTAGAAGCATATATTTAATTCCACAGAAAGAGAAGTCTTGTGCTCATATTAGAAGGTAGTCTTGATTTGTCTGCCTTCCTCTTTGAGAAATTTATTTCTTCCAACAGCCTAATTGTCAATCAATGTGAAAAAAGATTAATGAAAGATTCTGTATTAGAAAGAATTAACCCATAGATCTCCTCATCCCAAGTAATGATACAAGATTAAAATAATAAATAGAACTCTTTTTTTAAGTTTTGGATAAATTCTTAGATGTGAGATCCATAATTGACTCTGAAAGAGAAACGGATGCTTGGGTATAGCTCCAACCTTTAAAGTTGGCTTCCCTGAGAAAAACCATATGCTTCTACTGTGGATGGACTTTAGGTCTGACTCAGTGCAGCCATCCTATTAAGAATAAGCAGGCCAGCAGCTTGGTTCAGAAACATAGGTGTTTTTAACTACCAGGATGAAGGCTCTGAGGATCCAAGCATTGGCCTCACTACTAGTAAATTGTTAATATTGAATGTGGCTCATGCCTGTTAATCCCAGCACTTTGGGAGGCTGAGGCAGGAGAATCACTTGAGCCCAGGAGTTTAAGACTGGCCTAGGAACATGGCAAACCCCATCTCTGCAAAAAATACAAAAATTAGCCAAGCTTGGTGGCACACACCTGTATCCCCAGCTACTTGGAGCGCTGAGGTGTGAGGATCAGTGGAGCCCAGGAGGTCAAGGCTGCAGTGAGCCATCGTTGTGCCACTGCACTCCAGCCTGGGTGACAGAGCAAGACCCTGTCTCTAATAATATTGTTAACAACTGTGTGTTTGCACATGGAAGCAGTCAAGATCACACAACTTAGCATGATTTTGGTGTTGGTGACCTGGTTGTCACTGGCTTTAGCTCAAGGTCTATGCCTAACCAGCTGGGAGACACTGGGTTTTACATGCCACTCAGTGTATCTGGGTCTCGTTCCTGAATGGGGATGAAAAGTCTACTTTTGCAAGGTTGTTTTGGCAGGTGAATGAGAAGTGGCATGAAAGCACTTGGTCAAATGTGAAGTATTGTTATTTTACCCTCAAAGGAAAAACATAGTGCTCTGATTACCATATTTAATGTCAGAAATATTTGTTTAGTGCAGTAAGATGCCCTGTGATAGAAGGATTTCATGGTTAAAGACTCCTAGGAATTCCTAAATGCCTTTCTGCCTTTGGAGATCCCCAGCACTCACAATTCCTTTTTTCCCTCCAGAAATACAAACACTGATTAGCCCTTGAAAGGCCCTGAGAAGTCCTGCAACAAAGAAATCAGTTGAAGTATGTTTTATCCAGTGTTTTCCAACATAATTTGACCAGCGAAGCTTCTCTCTGTAACATCTCACCACATCTCACTATACATTCATTCTTTCATGCTCTCCCTCTGCAGCCTCATCCACACCCACACTCATACATCGGTGTCTGCCCAGCTGGTATTTCTAGTCTGGACTGCTCCTGTGAAATTCAGGCCGATTCACCCAAATGCTTCCACTTGGTCGTCTCGGAACAGCCCAAACTCAACCTATCCAAAATGTCTAAAATCAAAATCAGTACCCTCCATCCCAAACCTGGATCTTTCCAGGATTCCCCAACTTAATGAATGGCTCCAGCATCCTTTTAACTCCACAAAGTCTAAAACCTTGACACATCTCTTCCCCTCATCCCTCATTTCCCACGCATATATTCTATCACAATTCCTACCCAACTTATGTTGTACACATGTTCCATACCTATGCTACAGCCCCATTGCCACCAACCTGGTCCAGTCTACCCAGAGCTGTCCTGGGACCAGCACCAGAGCTCCCAACTAGTCCCCCTGCTGTCTTATCCCCTAAATCATCTTCCATGAAGGAGTAGGATAAGGCTTCAAAATCCCTGTCTAATCCATCTTAAACCTTTTAACAATTTCTTCCTGCTCTTAGGTTCTCTCTGTCCCAATCACCAGGTTTTTTCTATTTCTTCAGATGTCCCCAGGACAGGGCCTTTGCTTCTGCCTTTCCTAGTGCTAGGACACCCTCAGTGCCCCAGTCCACTCCCTTTCCTAACTCACTTTCTCCCTCCCGTAGCTCCCAACCAATATACAACTTCCTCAGGGAAGCTGCCCTCCAGACTTAGTCAGGACCCTGGCCCCCCACCCCACCATGGGCCTCTGCTTCTCTCAACTTACAACTGCACATTTGCTTTTTTTTGGGGGGGGGCGGATTCTCCCTCTGTCCCCCAGGCTGGAGTGCAGTGGTGAAATCTTTGTACAGTGCAACTTCTGCCTCCCGGATTCAAACTGTTCTCCTGCCTCAACCTTCCAAGTAGCTGGGATTACAGGCACCTGCCACCATGCCAGGCGTTAATGTCTTTTCTCCCAGACTAGATTGTAATGCACCTCATCAGGGTAGGACCTTGCCTGTCTGACTCAATATTATCTATCAGAAAGCCCCACAAATAATTTTTGCTGTAGAACGAAATCTATTTTTCACCACACATTCCACACCTCCATTTCTGCTTTCTTGCCTCTCTGGTCTCCAGCTTTTTCAGAAAACAAAAACTCAGCTGTTAGGCTAAGCTCCTCTTTTCTTTCCAAAGATTAAGCCATCTTACTGACTTCTCCAAAGAGCCTCTCTCCTGCTCATCTGTTTCCAAGTTCACATTCCGGCTGCCATCCAGGCTGCCCACTGCCTACTGCAGACTCCATCGGCATTCATTACAGTGGGCACGGCCTCCCTGCACTGGGCGGAGCTACAGCCTGAGGCCACTCTGTCTTATCTTTAATCAAAAGGGCGATTTCTGTCTGATTTAAGTATCTGACCCAGAGCAGTTTTGGAAGCTAATTCATGTCACTATTCCAGGTCCCTGTTCCCCTACTGACATCCCAAGCCCCCTGCCCACACACAGAAACATGCAGATGCTTTTGCTTGGATCCTTGGGGCGAAATGAGTGCCTTATTTTGCTCGCTTGCTCTGGGTTCGTTTGGTTCCCAAGTCAGCCCCTTACTTTTCCCAATTCCAGGGCTTAGCACAGGCTGTTCTCTCTGCCCAGGAAGGGTACTCCACCCCCACCTCCTTCCCTCCTTGGTTTAATCCTACTCATCCTTCAGGCCTCAGTTTAGGTGCCACTTCTGCAAAGGAATCTTTCCTGACAAATCAACTTCAAGTCGAGGTTACCCTGCTATTCTCCCTCATTCCATGCTTGTCCTTCTAGACATCCATCGCAATTTGTGTTTCTGTATTTATGTGTACTTATTTGTTTAATGATTGCCTCCCTACTAAACCATAAACTCCATAAGGGTGGGGCTGGCGTCTGTTTTCCACCAATCCCACGTGCAGCACAATGCCTGTTTACACAGCAGGCACTCGTCAATGCTTACTGCAAGGAAGAAGCAATGAATGAACCAATGAATGTGCTTGCTCTCGAAACAGCATTTGACCCTTGGAAATCTGCCCAGCTTGAAAACAGCTCCAAGCCCAAGCAAAACTTAAGGCGGTGTAATTTGAAGAAATAATTTGCGTCTTGAGCTTGTCAATGCCAATTCTCTGTGTATTTTGATTTGTTTTTCATCCCTTGGGTTCAGAGTGACCTTGCCAGGCCTTCATCTCCTGGGGCACATACTTCCTTCTGCCCTGTAATAAGAGCCTGCCTGGGGCTCACTGGGCTATGGTTTAAAAAGTCCACAGGTGTCTTCTGCTCTCTCCAGCCAGGCTGGTTGGGAAGGGAGGCCAGGATTGTGTGTCCCTCCTTTTTTGCAACAGCATCCCCTCACCCCACCAGTTCTCAGAGGGAAGGAAAACTTGCTTGGTAGGCAAGCTTGGGTACATGTGGTCTTTTGGTTCTGCTGAAACAGACTTGCTGTGCCTTCTTGGTTCCATGTTTTTTTTGTTTTTGTTTTTTACCTGAATTTATTCTTATTTGGAGCAATGCAATGCCAAAGCCATTTTTTCAGTAAAGCTTGCGTAGAAAATGTTAGTGACCCACCATATTCCCCCTAGTTTACCATTTTTTTGTGTGCCCTGGGTTTTGGTGTATGTTCCCTTCCAAAGCCAGCAGTGAGTTTTTGGCAGACAGCCTTTGGGGACTGTGGAGCTACTTTGTGTGCAAGGATGAAGAGCCTGGTGCCTGACTTACCCCCTAGTTCCCTGGATTAGGCTCTGAGAATGTTGGCCTGAGATTGATCCTGCTCTGCCCTGCCCCCCACTCCCCTGCTAGTATCCTTGCATCACATCCGCACAAAGCCTCATTTAGGGGTCTGCTTAGGGGGATCCCAACCTGAGGCACTAGATATCAGGAGTGGGGCTGGGAAGCAAAAGCACACTGAAGCCAGGGTGACCAAGAACCGCAAGAAGGGGTCCAAGAACCGCAAGAAGGGGTCCAAGAGCGCCTGGGCGGAGCAGGGACACTGTCCACTTACACCTCACATTTAAGTTCACACCTTCCTATCATGGCGTCTTCATCTTGGTGATGGGCCACGATTTATGGGGGGAGCCTTACAAAATGAGAGTTCCTGGATGATCCATGATTCTCACCTTTTATAAGTTGTCTGGAGGCAAAACTGATATTCATCACAACCCTCCTGTACCCCTCATCCTCAGCTGGCTGGCACTTCTGCTGGTTGTTTCCTGATGGGGTGACCCAGCCCTTCATCCTTGAGGAGTCTAGGCTCCTGGTCACTTGGCTATGGTTGCCACAATGACCTGGTCACAGTTAACACTGGGCACGGGAGTGACCTAGAGATGCCCTGAGTTCTACACATACTCCTGCCTGGCTCCATTGTAATAGCAACAGAGCCTCCTCCTACCACTGATCAGGGCTAATTATCCCTGCCAGCATGGTGACTCCTTTCTTTACCTGATGGTCTGCCAGGATGAGAGGACCATCCTCAAGTGACAAGGTGGTTGCCATTGATTTCAGTTTCGTGACACTCTGTCCCTGGTCAGTGTCCCTGTCTGGGGATTAGGACTTCTAGACCCACAGAACCTAAAGTTGTGGCAGCAGGAAGCACAACTTCCTCCAAATAGGTCCCTGGGAATGGTGGGGAGCAGGGCCACCCCCTCCCATTGCTCCCTCTGCCTCTTGTGGGGACAACTCGGGCGTGTCCACTCAGGAGTCCCTTGCAGAGTCAGCCTAAAGCTGTGTTGAGGGCCTCCTCTGGGACTTTGCCCTTGCTTGGCTTTCTCCCCTTCCCTGTGCTGCTTCTCCCGCTCCCTTACTGGTTACCCCTGGGTTCCCTTCCTTAATCAGTTACTTATACCCAAAGTCTGCTTTCTGGAGAAGCTATCCCAAGACAGAACTGGAAGCCATGAGCAGTGGGGTGGGCCAAGCACACCAACTTTGAACATATGAAACTCATGAGGGCCAGGTATGAAGGGAGGAAGTCAGAGCTACTGACTAGACCTTGAACTGGAAACCGAGGGTCCTGCTCCTATTTCTACCTCACTGAAAACCAAAAAAATTGGGCCTCTGCCTTATCAGGTAGCTGATAAGGATAATGCTTTACACTCTGACAATGTAGAAGAAATACTGTCACAAAGCGCCCCTCACACATTTACTTAAATGTGGTGAATTTTAAAACCAGTGAAGTTATTTGCAAATAGTGTGTCATATAATAGCATAACACCACTGCATATGACAACAGCTAACACTCCTCATGCATTCCTCTGGCCTCGCACTCTTCGAAGTACTCTACATGGTTCTTTCTTCCTTACAACTACCTTATGCAGAAGGTATGACTGTTAGTCTGTCATCCCATTTTACAAATGTGGAAACTGATGGATAGAAAGTGATCCACCCATGTGAGCTGCAGAGCCAAGATGAAACAGGCCGGTGCTCTCAGCTGCCCCATGCACCTCCAGTGGGGAGACAGAAGTGGCCCATCTCTTTCCCCAGCTGAGGAGGTGGGATGTCTGTGGCGGGCAGGGCATGGGCCACTCGGATTTTTAAATTTGCATACACAGAGCCTGTGCTGTATTAAAGCTGACGAGAAACTGCTACTTGGCTAGGCTCCTCTAAGAGGCCAGGGGCAAGACCAAAACTCCTGTATCCTACTCCAATACAGGAATACAGCCGATATTAATATGCGATATTACAATGGTTTCATTTGACATTTTCATGAGGAAATTTTGGCTTTACTTGGTTCTCGGGCTGGCAGGCAGGGCCAGTGCTGGGAAGCGCACTGTATCCTGTATACGAACAGCCACGCTGCAGGACTGTGTTCCAAACCTCCTCCCGAGGCTAGAGCCACCATTAAAACACACCTTCACTTAGCTGTTTTTCTCAAAGAAGAAGATTACATTTTGGCTCCAAGAAGTTGTTTGTCAGGACCGTCTTCATCATGAGGTGAAGTTGAATTTGGCGATTTGTGGGTCTGGGTTCCCCTTCCCGGGCTGCCCTCACAGACAAGACACAGCCCCTCCTCATGGAATGAAGGTCCCAGCTGCAAGCTCTGGGCGGGTGAGGACTGTATTTTGTTCACTGTTGGCAGTGGGGCCTGCCTCGCAGTGGGCTCTCTGTATATGGCTGTTACTAACTAATAAGCGATTTGGTAAATGAGTAAAGTCAGCATCATTTGCTATTAAGAGTCCAGCCTCTGGAACCACATGCTTGGATTCAAATCCCCATCAGGCATGTGATCACAGGCAGGTGACTTAACCTCTTAGTAGCTTGGTTTTCCCCTCCGTACAATGGGTGTGACACTGACTCCCTGGAGACTGATGGGAGGATGAGGTAAGTTAGTATGTGTAAAACACTCAGAGCTTGGGCACACAGCACGTGTGGCCTCCCTGAGTCTTTAGGGACTGGGACATCAAAGGGTGGCATCCAGCTAACACGCCCTCTCCTCAGAGTTGCTTCCCTCTCCCCATTCAACCCTGGAAGAAACGAGCTTTGCTGTATTTGTATTTGTGTGAGATCCCCTCATTCTCATTCCTAGCTCGAAGGCCTTTTTACCTGGAAGTGTGGTTTGCAGGCTGCTAGATCTCACTGTTTGCACAAAAAAAGTGCTGAGATTCTTAAAAATCTCCTTTGTGAGGCGCGAGAAGAGAAACACTTTTTTTTTTTTTTCTGGAAGCAAGGTCGACAATTTATCACCACTTGCCAAAACCTTCCTCTAAGGCATCAGTTCTCAAACTTTTAAAGCACTCTCCCTGTCAGCCCAGTCAAAATGACAAAATCCAGAGTCATTCTCAAGAGAGAGGGGTGACAGGTGTGGAGGGGTGGCTGAGAGCATTGGCAGGGAGGGAGGGACGGCTGGGGCTCTTGTGGAAAAGCCTGCTCACCACCAAATCTAGGACCCCGCAGTCTGCAAATGGCTACGGTTATGGATCACTTTACCAAGGGGCTGCTTTCCACAGGCTTAGCAAGCTGTTCAGTTCTTCATTTGTTAATTCAACACATTTTTTTTTTCTGACACCTGTGCTCCCCAGCACCTTCCCCGCCCTCACCCTCAGGGCCGTTGTCCTGTGTGTTCCATTTACATGAAAAGCAACAAAAGGAGAAACCAGGAAAGCAAAATGGGCTTCCGTGAGGCTGCTGTTTCTCCCTCAAACCAGGAAATTCAGATCAATAAAAGTGTAACAGAAAAATGAAAAGGAAGAACCTGCAGCAGTGGTGGGTTGAAATTGCTCCGGCGCTGAGACCACAGACCCTGGGAGCACGGGTGGCCCTTTCACGGCCTGGCAGGACAGCGGGCGCCTTCTCACAGAGACGCTCACTGGGCTTCTCGATTTGGGGTCGTCTGCTCCTGCGGCCTGGGCACGCGGTGGTGAGAACACAGACAGGGGAGCCGTTCTGCTGGGGTGCCCGGGTGTCTTCTGGGTGTGGGGGCCAGTTCCGTGTGGGAGGTGCCAGTGGATCCCAGCCCGAGGCTCGCCTGGCCGCCTCCTGCCTTTGGGCCTGCTGAGCTCCGTGCCCCACCTGCCACTCCCCGAGAGCAGGCTCCCACTGTGCTGGTGGGGCCTCGAGGCGGGGGGCGCTCACCAGGGGCAGCTTCTGCGGTGCGGGCACCCGGTGGCCTTTGATGCGCACTCAGTCTCAACCAGGAGCTATTAAGAAGCCAGGTGTGGTTTTCCCACAGGGACAGATCTTTCTGCAGAGGACTGCACAGAGGACTGCATAGATGTGCTCCTCAGTCCTGAGAGTCTGCACTGCCCTCCTTCCTCGGGTCTTTGCCAGAGGCTCTGCTGGCTGGCCCTTCTTCACCACAAACGTTCGGGGTTTTCTGGGCCTGCAGCCTGCCCTGCCGTGAGCCTGGATCCAGCCTCATCCTGTGTGTGAGGGGTCACTGGGCCAGAAGTTCGTGGCTTCTTGAGGAGGTGCAGAAGTGGTGACATCAAACCCACCTATGCTGTTCCCATTGTGCCTCCGTCCGCCTGGTGCTATGATGCCTGCCCTGAGACCATGGGGTGAAGCGTCTGCTGCCTTGGGGTGAGGGCAGTCACCCTCTGCAAGAACATCACAGGAAATCTGCAAACAGGATCTCAGAACAGAAGCATCCACATGTTGGAGGGAGCAACCTGTTTTCACGGAATCCCAGGACGAACCTTGTTGCAGAATGAAAATCTTTCCACAAAATGACCAGGCACTTCCAGATAGGCACCACCGCACTGGGCCGGTTGTTTTGCCGAAGCCCGGCTTGCTCGGCCTTGGCAACACTGCCTGCGGCCCCTTCACTTTGCTGCCAGCCTGTCCTGGGCACCGGGGATTCACAGCAGCCTGCCCCCCACTCCCCCGCAGAGGCCAGCAGCACCGGCCCAGGGTGGTGGTGACCACAAGCGTCTGTAGAGGTCATGAATGTCGCCTTTGGGAGGCAAACTCCCCCCAGTTGAGGAGCACTGACTCAAAGTGACTTCTCATTCTTGATCTGGCAGAAAGGCTTGGGTAGCAGCCAGGGGAACCCACGCCTCCCTCCACGGGGCCTCTCGAAATCCACGCAGCAATGCCAGGCTCCATCTGGGGCACGGCACAGCAGTGCATGCCAGGACGTCTAGCAGCTTCGGCTGGAGACAGGGGCAGAGGGAGATGAAGGCCCCATAGTCAGCACAGCCGTGTCCAGGGGTTTGGGTCCTGCAGAGGGCCCATGGCTGAGTTGCACTGAGCCACAGGAGGGGAGCCGCCGAAGCCTGCCAGGGTCCCCTGAGCCCTGCGGTAGGGCCAGCTCCTCCTCTGTAGTCAAGCTGAAAGCATCCCTAGTTGGCCTCCATGTCTCACTGAGTGTCCCTGACCCGGGGGGCTGCGCTCACCCACATCCTGCCATCAGCTGTGACGCCCGAGCCTGAGAGCGGTTTCTTCTCATGGCTGCCCCTGCAGGGAATGGCTGGCATGCCGGTGCGGCTTATGAGCACAGCCTGCCTTCTGTTCACAGAAATGCCACATTGCTTCAGCTCTCCCAGCACGCTGCTCCTGAGCACACAGGAAAGTGGGCTCAGAACACTCATTCATCACCTTCCCGGTGGGGACCACTGAGCCCCTGTGTTCTAGCGTTGGGACTGCATCAGTCCACAAAACAAATTCCTTTTCCCCAGAAGCCCTGCCCCGGGGTCAGACGGTCCAGGCCTAAGTGGTCACCCCCCATCCGAAATCTGCTGCGCTTAGATGGCCGCAGGCTGGAAGACCCAGGAGTGGGTGCTTTTGCCCCACGATGGCCGTCACCCAGAGGAGTCCCACGGGGCCACTCCTCTCCGGCAGCTAAGAGGGACCTGGTGGAGAATCACAACCTTCCCACCTTCCAGCAGCTCCGCGGTGGCTCTGCTGGCGGGAGAATCACACTGTCCCACCTGTGACAGTGGACTGTTCCCCATGACACGCTGGGCAGGGTCGCCGCTGTTTCCTAGGCACCGACGTGCTTTCTGAATAGATGCCACGGGGTTATGGTCCACGGAAGCACAGCTCTGAGCCCAGCCGGCCCATGAGGTGGAAACGTCAGGGGTCAGTAGGTTATGCTGGTTTGGAAATTCAGCCGAGCCCAGGCTTTTGACAGGCAGGTGCGCCTGTCCCCCAGGCCCAGGGAGAGGCCTCCTGGCGTCCATGTAGCATGTGGCGAAGGCTCTTCCAGGGTGGCTTACAAGCTTCGAGGTGGGCGTTTTCCACCGTGGCGCTGGTCTCGCAGGCCTCCAGGATGGCGCGGTGACTGCATTCCTGTTTGGTGGGAAGAGGCAGTTCTGACCCTACCTGGCCTTTGCCACCATCATGGACCCCACTCTGGAAGTCAGAGAGCAGCACAGGGGTCTGCCATTGCCGGCCACGTCACACGAAGCCCACATTCTGCGTCTGAGGGGATGAGCCAGGGAAGCACCGGCCACGTGGGCAGAATGGAGCCCGGACCCAGTTCTCCGCCTGGCCCCCGTGAGGTCCTGCCTTTGGGCCTCCAGGAGTTAGCATTGATTCAGAGCCACTGCCTAGAAATCTCCAGAGGGCCTGGGGAATGTGTCTTCCCTCAGTGCAGTGACCTGGAAAATGGCCCCCGCAGGGTCCCTTTGGGGAAGGCGGCACAGATTCCTGGGGCGCAGCAACATCCAGGGAGCCCAGGCGCCATTCCGGCAAGGGGCTGTGGGGCTCTGACCTAGCTCTAGTCTGGTGGGGGGTTAAGAAGCCATGATTCAGGTCAAACCTCAATTTATCAGGGTCGGAGGTTGCTTTTCCTCGTTTAACTTGTTCTTAGTTTCCTTTTCGTTATACGAATCAGGTAAGATTTGAGCTGGCTGCTGCTGTGGTATGAATGTCTCCTCCCAGCTCCTGTTGAAGCAGTCCCCAGTGTGGCGGTGTTGAAGGGCGGGAGAGCCTGGAAGAGGTGGTGGATCCTGAGTGTTCTGCCCTTGGGAATGGATTAACCCGTTCATGGAGTCAGGGACCGTGGGCTGCCGTGGGAGGACACAGATAGTTTGATAGGAAGAGGAAGGGAGACCTGAGCTGGCATATTAGCGGGGGTGACCCCATCACCGGGCGGTGCCCTGACTGGCCTCGGGTGGCTGCAGAGAAAATCACCAGCAAGGAGGCTTCACCAGCTGTGCCCCTTGACCTTGGACTCCTCAGCCTCCGTAGCCGTAAGAAGTAAATTCCTTTTCTTATAAATCGCCTGGTTTTGGTAGCCGTGGAGTCTATCCATGTGGGTCTGCGGCAGCCTCAGTTCTTGTCTCTGCAGAAGAAAGAATCCACCTGAGAGGCAGAAGGCAGAGGGAGAGAGCAGGGCAAGTTTTATAGCAGGAGTGAACATTTACTAAACGTCTCCAGAGCCGGCGTGAGAGGAGGGAAAGTCCACTTGGAGGAAGGTGGAGTGGGTGACCCGAGAGACCAAGTGTGTGGCTCGGCCTCGGCCTGGGCTTACCCGTCGCCATGCGCCCGGGGCCTTGTATCGCTTCTCCCCACTTCTCCCCACTCCTGGGATCTCATCAGGAAGTTTCCTATGGCCAGTTTCAGGTGTTTTCTCTCTGTTAAGAGCCTGCCTTTCCCTGGCACTGGCTGTGACCAGTTATTACTTTAGAGGGACAGTGTGACCGCCTGACCACCCCCTGATGGTCGCTGACACTCCGGGGCGAGGGGGAGCCCTCTGCTGCCCTGCTCACTGCACACTGCCGCCCACCGTCACAGGCTCAGCTATTCTGTTATAAGTAAAAGAGAACAGACGGGCACAGCTCTCTGCTGCAGTCCCAGGAATGCTGTCATTCAGAGATCTCTGCGGGCCAAGCCACGGCCCTATTAGGGCAGTCCCAGTGCCCACTACGTGGCCATAGCCACCTCATCTACGACTTGACCCTGGACCCCTGCCCTTCTGGGATTTCGTTTTCCCATCGAATTTGGGGGCTCTCAGATGATGGCAGCATCTCTGATGGTGACGGCGGCCTCAGATCACGGCTGCATGGAGTCTAACACTGGGGGCTCTCTTTTCACCCACGAATTTCTCAAAGCCGTCAGGGGAGTCCTCTGGACTCTGGAGTCTAACTGAGGCAGTGGGTGAGAAGGTCACACGTCAGAAACCCACCCACGGCGACGACTCCCTCTCGTGAGCTCTGCTTCTCTTTCCTGTTACTATTGGGCTTCATTTTACGGTAGCAGCCATCAAGTCTGTGTTTCAAAACTGTGAGAGCCACTGGCGGCTGCTCAGACCCACACAAAAAGCCACAGTCGGGGCAGCCGTGGCCACACGTTGTGCACCTTCCACCCTGGCCCATCACCTTGGGGCCGTTGCACGTACTTTGCCTGGATTTCTGTTGATAAAAACCGGCACCATCTTGAAGTTCTTTCTGTGCATGGTCCTTCCTTCCTCCAGGCTCTGACCCCGGCTCAGGGCTGGTTCCAGGTGATAGAAGGTGACAGTGGACTCAGGTCTTTCAGGCCAGGAGAGGGCGGTCTGGACAAGAGCAGGAAGCTTTGCCCTGGGTGACTGGGGAATTCGGGGTCTCTGCTCACCAGATTCTGCCCACCTGCGTCTCCCCACCACTGTCACCGCCACCTGGAGATGGGCGGGCTGTGGATCCAGTGTGGCTGACTCAGCCTGTTGCACTGGTTCCCAGAAATTGCAGGGCTCTGGCTCCTGGAGATAAGGGCTTCCTTCAGGCCAGCACAGAAAGTCCCAGGGCGACCCAGGCCCTGCACCATGCAATTTTGTGACCCTGCTGCAAGCCTCAGCCACATCCCCGAGAGCCTCAAGGTACATAAACATGTGCCGGGCCCCAGATGACCACCACGATAACTGCGTGATGACTCCGGGACCACAGGTGAGTGCCCCTTCTCCGCAGGCCATAGGACCATCCGTCAGTCAGGAGATCACCCCAGACTCCTGGCCTGGAGGCGCTGCTCTCCTGAAAGCACATCTGGGACTCAGATCTCGTTCAGTCAGAAGAACGGAGCCACCGTGATGATTATTATGGGAATCGGCGGTTTACTGTGGGAGCGGCTGGGGAGGGGATTCCAGGACAGCCTTGATCCAAGGGCCGGGGAAATGGTCCAGGCGATGCCAACTGGAAGCCCCAGAGGAGGAGGGAAAGCCACCAAGCAGGGGACCCTCACCGGCCCCGAGGTCTGGGTGGGCCGGTGTCCCAAGCCAGCCATCCGTGTCCTTCTGGAAATTCAGGCTTCCTTTCACCTGGGCCTCCCCACCCTGCCTGAGCTCCTCTTACTGGCGGGCCAGCCCGGCCCTCAGGGACAGCTGGTGGGCTAGCCCAGAATGAACATGTCCAGCCCAACCCTGAGCTGGGACAGCGGCGAGGGACGGGCTGGGGGCCCCGTCTCCCCTGGCTCTTATCTCCCCAGGGTTGTAATCTCCCCGCTTCCCGAAGTCTTTTACTGAAGAAACCCCTCAAACCCAGCTGAAGCACCTGACTGTGGTTCTGATTACATTTTGTTCTGACAAAGGAAATATCACCCGAAAAGCCCTAAGTTTCTCTGGGTCCTGCCCCGTGTGCCTGGAGAGGGACTTGGTGACTCAGCCGTGCTCCAGGGTGGGGCTTGCCAGCCTCCCAGCCTCCCAGGGCCTGCAGGCCCCGCTGCTTTCTGCCAGCGCCAGTCTAGCTGGACATCAAGATCCCCAGAGGGCCACAACTGATACCGTGACTGCTGGTGTCACTTCACAGCGAGGGCATTCATTATGTCCCTTTTCCGAGCACATCTGAGGTGGAGGAGGCCGCTGGAGGCCCGAGAGCAGTGAGGGGAAGGTGCAGGTCCCTGAGCAGCCCCGGGCACTGTGCGGCTGGGGACAGGTCAGCAATGGGCAGGTCAGTGAGGCTGGGCTGCAGGGGACAGGAGGGGCCGCTCCAGGCTCCTGGGATGGGGCCTTCAGTGCGAGGCAGTTTCTGGTTCGATGGGGGAGGGATCAATCACAGCAATGTATAAAATGTAATAGAGAATACTGACTTGCAGTGGACCCGTCTAAACAACTTTAAAATGACCTAGGAAGACCAGGGGTGCGACTTGTCCCTGTGTCTGTTTTCCACACCGCCACTTACACGGCGTGTTGCTTTTAAGTCTGTGTGTGTGTGAGTCTCACAGCGTCTCGCACGGATGTCATCTCACAGTGTTCCATGTGTCGCCCACACAGGACCCCTCCTCCCGAGCAGGCCAGGGTCTGGGCGGGCAGGGGCTGCTCTGACTCACAGCGTTTGCCAAACAGAGGATGAAGACGCGGGGCAGAAACGCAGACACACCCTTGCTCTCTAGAAGTTCTCGTGACTGAGATTTTGGGAGCAACCTCCATTTTGAATACAAGGACAGCAGTTTGAAACGGATTCAGTGGCAGTTAGGACTCACTGGAAACAAGAAAACGTGTGTCTTCTTCCACGTTTGCCTGCTTTACAGATTTTTATGTTTTCTAAAATAGGTCTGTTTTAAACAAAGACATTTTAAAAGGGAAATGTTACATTCAATGAGGGAAGAAAATGTTAAATGTCAGGATAATTATTTTGTACTTGAAACCAGGGGAAAAAGATGAATGATCTGCGATTTCTGAAGCATTTAAACTAAAACACTAAAACAGAACAGCACCATGCTCTGTGTAGGTGTGGGGAGAAGGCGTGTGGGGTGCCCTCCTCTGTACCAATCCTAGTGTGGGCGTGGGGAGAAGGCGTGTGGGGT
>NW_016107475.1:17205-29176 GCF_001604975.1 Cebus imitator | reverse complement strand
AAGAATTAAAAAAAAAAAAAAGAATGAAGAAGAGGAAGAAAGAGTAAGAGGAAGAGGGAGAGAGAACGAGGGTGTTGCTTTATTGCCCTGACTAGAATGCAGTCTAACATTCTAGCCCAGGCAATAGATTTCAACATATTTTTCTTGAGCACTTACTGTGTGCCAAGTGTTGGGAAGAAGGTGACCAAGACACAAGTTTCTGCCCACAGGATGCTTACATTCTGCCATCACTCACGTCTCCACTCACCACCCACTGAAAACATGGCTCACCCAGGAGGGGTTTCTCTGAATGCATCAAAGTTCCTCAGGGATTCTCTAAGACTAATCTCTAACATGCCCGTGAGTTTTCACCACGTCAGTAGGAATCACTTGGCTTCTTTGGCCATGGGAAATGTACCAGGAACTCTTGTTGGCATGTGCAAGTTTCAGTGCTGGCATTGGGAGGCCCAAAGTACCAGTCAGTCAGTGCCACACTCAAGAGTTAAGGCTCTGCCCTGCATGTCCATTAGGATGGCCACCATCAAGAAAAATAGAAAATAACAAGTGTTGGTGAGGATGTGGACAAACTGCAACCCTGTGTACTCTAGTGGGATTGTAAAAGGGTGAGACTGCTATGGAAAACAGTAGGAATTTTCCTCCAAACATTAGGGCTAGAGCTATCATAGGGGCCAGCACTTCTGGGTTTATATCTAAAATGATTGCATGCAGTGTCTCGAAAAGATATTTGTACATTTATGCTCATAACAGAATTGTTTAAAATAACCAAGAGCTAGAAGCAACCCAAGTGTCTGTGGATGGATGAATAGATAAACAATGGAATATTATCCAGTCTTAAAAAAGGAAAGAAATCCTGTCACATGCTGCAACATAAATGAACCTTGAAGACATTATGCTAAGTAAAATAAGTCGGCCACAAAAAGACAAATACAGCATAATTTCACTTATATGAGGGACCTTAAGTAGTCCAATTTAAGACACAGAAAGTAGAATGGTATTTGCCAAGGGCAGTAGGGAGAGAGAATGGGGAGTTGTTCAGTGGGAGCTGAGTTTCAGTTTTGCAAGATGAGAAAGTTCTAGATATTGAATGCACAAAGATGTGAATAAACACTATGGAATTATTCACTCTATTTTTTGTTTTATTTTTATTTATATATATATTTTTGAGATGGAGTTCCACTCTTGTTGCCCAGGCTGGAGTGCAGTGGTGTGATCTTGGCTCACTGCAACCTCCACCTCCCAGGTTCAAGCAATTCTCCTGCCTCAGCCTCCCAAGTAACTGGGATTACAGGCCTGTGCCACCACACCCGGCTAATTTTTGTACTTTTAGTAGAGACAGGGTTTTACCATGTTGGCCAGACTGGTCTCAAACTCCTGACCTTGCGATCTACCTGCCTCAGCCTCCCAAAGTGCTGGGATTACAGGCATGAGCCACCATGCCCAGCCCACTCTACACTTTAAAATGGTTACTATTATAAATTTTATGCTACTCATTTTTTACCACAATAAAAAAAATGAAAAAAATATAAATAGTTAAGAACCCAGTGTTCAAAGGCTGTGGCTGCTGCCCAGACCCAAAGGGAAGAATGGGAGGTGTGTGTGTGTCTGTGTGTCTGTGCATGTGTGGGGCAGGGTAGGGGTGGGGGAAGTTCTGCTCTGCCTCCACTCCATTTCAGAGGTCCTAGAAGCCCAGATTAAACAGTCACTAGAGAATCTGTGGTTATTTTTTTCACGGAGAATAATAAGCCCCACCACTGGGCCTCCAGAGAAAGTGAATTGAGGCTCAGTGGTTGGCAGTTGTCTCTGCCAGATCTCCAAGCCCCTGACTTTCTATTACAAGAGAGGACATAGAACATAGTGCAGAGCAAATTTCCAAGAGTTCAAATCCCATCTATGCCACTTAGCTATGTGACCTTGGGCAAGGTAACTGATTTCTCAAGTGACTCAGATTCCTCATCTGTAAAATGGGGGTAGTAATTGTATGCACACCATAGGCACAGAGTCATCCTATGAGTGCCCTTAGCATTTTGCTCCATGCTGTTTGTGTTTAGGGAGCTTGGGGATTCTTGATAGAATTGAAGCATGTTTGTGTGGGAGAATTCATGTCACAATTTAAGAATGGGCACAGTGGCTCATGCTTGTAATCCCAGCACTTTGGGAGGCTGAGGTGGGCGGATCACCTGGGGCAGGAGTTCAAGATCAGCCTGGCCAACATGGTGAAACTCCGTCTCTACTAAAAATACAAAAATTAGCCAGGTGTGGTGGTGCATGCCTGTAATCCCAGTTGCTCAGGAGACTGGGGCAGGAGAATTGCTTGAACCTGGGAAGCGGAGGTTGCAGTGAACTGAGATCACACCACTGCACTCCAGCCTGGGTAACTCCACCTCAAAAAAAAGAAAGAATAAGAGGAAGAAGAACAAGAGAAAGAAGAAGAGGGGGAGGAGGAGGAAGGAGAAGAAGGGAAGAGGAGAGGAGGAGGGAGGAGAAGAAGGGAAGAGGAGAGGAGGAGGAAGGAGGAGGGGGAAGGAGGAAGAGGAGGGGGAAGGAGGAGGAAGGGGGGAAGGAGGAGGGAGAGGAAGAAGAAGAGGAAGAGGAGGAAATGGGAATAAAAAAATTAGCTGGGTGTGGTGGTGCATGTCTGTAGTCCTAGCTACTTGGGAAGCTGAGGTGGGAGGATTGATTGAGTTCAGGAGATGGGGGCTGCAATGAGCCATGGTTGTCCCACTGCACTCTAGTCTGGACTACAGAGCGAGACCCTGTCTCAAAAAGAAAAAGAGAATGGGCATCTGGGTGAAAAACGTGCCTTCTTTGGGCCAGGAGAAAAGCCTGAACTGGCCTTTCCCTAGTCAGAGGGCATTTTGCTCAGCCATGGAAGGCCATCCTAAGAGGAGATGGGATGATAGCAGGATGGCAGGATGGCCAGTGCCTCCCTAACCACACTCCCCAGGCATACTGCATTTTCCTTCTCTGCACACCCACAGCTGGATGGCAGAAGGCGCTCAGGTGTGTGAGAGGTGAGCAGCCACATCTGCAGGAAGTTACAGGTGCCCTGGGCTGGGGCCCTGGGCCACATTCCATTTCTGGGGCTGGTACCTCCCATCCAGGCTCCAGACCAACTCCTGAGGAGGCATTTTAAAACTGGTTCTTCCAGCTATTAACCCTGCAACTCCTGAGAGAACACACACCCAGGTGGAGCTAATTAGGGTGGGATGGGCAATCAAGATTTAGGAATTCAGTGCCAGCCTCCCCTGCAAGTCACTCAGGGGCTGGGGCCTTGGTGAGGCTGCTGCAGAGAGCTGAGAGGCCACATCTGTCTAATCAGGGACCCACTCTTTTCACGCTGCTTCAGGAATAAGCCCCCAGACTAGGAAACTGGGGAATCCTGCACAGTGATTGCCATGTAATCATAATACCTAAAGATGAAAGATTTGGACAAAGGACCCTTTGTTGAGCCCTTTGTGGTACTAGACCCCTTACACTCATTGTTTCCAGCCTCACAACCACCCTGTCATACAATCATTATTCCCATTTTTTCAATGTGGAAACTGAGGCTCAGAGGAGGTAAGGTGCTTGTTTAAGCTCCTCTGCCTTTGAGCAATGGAACTGGCATCTAAACCCAGGTCTCTCAGATTCCAAATCCTACTAATAGCTGCTTCCCCTTTCAGTTGCTAAATGATCAACCTAAGCTGGTCTATCTTGCACTACTTCTCATGCTTATAGGTAATTGTGAGTGTTAGATGTTGATCAAGAGCAATGTTGTAATGATGTGAACTAGTCAAAACCTTAATACTCTCCACCTAAAATACGATCACATCACTTCCTTTTTCAAAAAGTCTTCATTGACTTCGCTACTCAGCAGATCAAGTTCAAACTCTTTAGCGTACAACACAAAACACTAAAGAGACTGACCAAAGGCAAACTCGTTTCCCATTTCTCTTTCAAGAATGATGTCCAGTCTGGGAAGGGAAAAACAACCCTACTGAGTTGGAATTGCAGTCCAAGATTGGTGAGAAGGTGCCCAAGAAGCATGACAGGGTTTGAAGGGAGTCCAGCTCTCCTCACCCAGACCAGTGACCCCCGCCCCACCCCCCCAGCCTCAGCTGGGGCATGTAGAGATTGCTCAACAGCTGTTGTTAATTTTTCACAAACCATAGCAAATGTGAGACAGTCCCCAAGGATGGGGTGGGCAAAAGTCCAAGTTTTCAAAAAGGAGGACATTTTAGATGTTGCCAACTACAAACCAATAAATGGGAAGGGGAACCCCAATAAAACTGTAGTGCATGTGATTAAATGATGTGTGCCCCTTATAAATAGGAGCACAGATCTTTGAAGAGCTTCAGGGGGCTGCTGGAAACAAGTCATGCCAGTCTCACCTCATTTCTTCTTCTAATGGGGTGGCAGGGCTGGTAGATCAGGGAGATGTTGAGGATGTGGTCCATCTGCATTTCAGCAAGACAGCTGATAATGCCTCTTGTGACTTCCTTGTGGACAAAATCGGAAACTTGTGAGCTTAGAGGTGCTTTTTTGTAGAACTCACAACCCATTGAATGCATAAGCCTGAGACATGCAGATTGAGAGTAACTTAAAGGAAGTCTCTAGCGGTAGGCAACAAGGCTCAGCTCTGAGCCCTGTGTTTTGGACATTTTAATTTAAAGGGCAGATGACACAGCATGGGGATGGGGGGGGGTGGTGATAATTAATGGCTTGGATGCCAGAAATAGGATCCAGAAGTTTAAGTGGAATAAATGGAAAGTTCTAGGCTTTGGTTTAACAAACCAGTGACACAGCTTAAGGATTTTAGCTGACTAAATGCTCAGTGTGAGTTCATAGGAATCAAGCCACACTAAGCAGCTCATGGTTTCCCTCTGCCTTCAGGATGCCAGATCCCTCCTTAGCGTCCAGTGGGGGTCCTCCAGATTCAAGCTGGCTGCCATTCCTGTGTCAGGCTGCGGATTTGCCATGTCCTTGAACACCTTTGCACCTCTGCACGTGGTTCCACCTCTTTCTCCTAGAGCTTGCCAGCTGATTCCTATTCACTCTTTCTTTTGAGTCAGAGTCTCTGTCGTCCAGGCTGGAGTGCAATGCTGTGATCATGATTCACTGTAGCCTCCAACTTCCAGGCTCGAGTAATCCTCCCACCTCAGCCTCCAGAGTAGTTGGAACCAAAGCCTTGTGCCACCATGCCCGGCTAATTTTTGTATTTTTTGTAGAGATGGAGTTTTGCCACGTTGCCCAGGCTGGTCTTGAACTCCTGGGCTCAAGCAATCTGCCCACCTCAGGATTCCTATTCACTCTTTACAATTCAGCTCGGCAGCACCCTGAGCTTCTGGAACTGCCACAGAACACTCATCTGTGCTCCCTCGTGTCACTCACCACATTTTGTTAAAATGACCAATCCCCCTCCTTGACAGGGCTGTTTGCTGCTTGAGGGCTGTGTCATTCATGGTGGAGGTTCAGCACATGTCTGTGGAATGGGTTTTGCTTCCCCAAAGCTGATTCTATCTTTTGTTGTGTTTGCATTGGAACAACAGGCAGAAATTATTTCCTAATTCTGCTCACATAGGGCAAATCAGACAACTTGAATGTGGGTTTCAGTTCTGGGCCTCATACTTCAAATGATGCAGGGCAGAGTGATCCCATGCCAGGGCAAGCTGGGTGATAAAGGATCTAGGTGCTCCATCAGAAGAAGAACAGGAAAAAAGGAGGCTTAGGTGAGGACACGGGAGCTGTCTTCAAACATTTGGGAGAATATCCTGGGGTCTCTCACCGTCTAAGGCTCAGGGACTTCTTCAAGAACAGGATGGAGCCCTGGACACACAGCTACACACACACATGACTGTCCTAGAGTGGGAGGCAGGATAAAGTGGTAAGAACTTGGCTTGAGCTGCGTGCTGAGCCGCGTACCAGCCGAGTGGCCTTGGGCACATTGCGTAACTTTCTTGACTATTTCCTTATCTGTGAAATTGAGATAAATGTACTATCTACTTCATAAAAATATCAAATGTGATAATACATGAAATATGTTTAGAACAAAGTTGACCATATTCAATAAATGTTAGCTTAAAAAAATTGGAGAGTGTGCCATCCCTCAAAGCCTAAAGGAGTTCCCTTCAGAGGCTGCAGACACCCGATTCAGAACCCTGGGGACTGAGCTTCTCGGTGCTTTTCCAGATTCCCACACATCCCTGATACCTGAGCATCTGTGGTTCTCAGCCATCCGTCTTTCTTCTCTGCCTGAGACTTGCCCTCTCAGGGCCCAACTCTATAAAACATTTCTTTATTTTTAATTTTACAAATAATAATTGTATATATTTATAGGGTACAATGTGATGTTTTGATATACGTATATATCGTAGAAAGATTAAATCAAGCTAATTACTATATCAATCACTTTTCCAACTTACCGTTTGTGTCTGTGTGGCAAGAACGTTTAAAATCTATTCTTTTAGCAATTTTGAAATATGCAATACATTTCCCAACCTCTGATTTTAAAAGAACCAGCCCACTGTGACCCAGGCAGAGTTGTGGGGGCGGGAGCTGGGAAACAAATCAAGCTAACAACTAGTAAATAGAACATGTTCCATCCTCATAAGCCGACAGTTACTCCTTCGTAATATCCTAGCATGGGGAGAGCTGCCCTCTTCTTTTTTTACACCCCTAGAGGCATCCCTTGCTATGAGGGGGTTCACATGCAGGTACGTAGACAGCCCAGCCTGTGTGCTGAGCCAGCCAAATTTGCAATCATAATCTTCTCTTCCCTTCCCACTCCCGGCAGAGGTCAGCCCTCAGGTCTAAGGATGCCCACTCCGTGGGAGTGAGTGGTGCGCGCTCGGAAGGACCAGCAAGGGGGCAAAGGCCAGCCAGGCTTGTAGACATGCTCAGGTCTGTCTGAGTAGGGACACCCAGAGCAAGGGGTAGGGGTAGGTGGTTCTTGGAATCCTGACCGTTTAAAGGTGGGGCTCAGCGCCGCGGTTCCTCCTCTCAGGCCCATGGGCAGTGCTATTCCTGGTAACCCTCATAATGTTGCAGGCCTCCTCTGAGGCTGTGGCCCGGGCCACCTTGTCTGACACGTGTGCTTAGAGTGGGGGCCGTGTGTTCACCCTGGAGGAGCTCTGCATAGGAAGAGAGTGGCAAATCTGTTTACCCCAGGGCCAGGGGATGGAGAGACCGAGGGTGGTGATGGCAGTACAGAGGAGAGCGGGGGCAGTGTCTGAGGTCTGCAGGCAGCAGGGAGAAGGCTGCACTGACCCGGTGAGGGTACCCAAGGATTCGGTGTGCGGAGGCCGGAGCCGCTGCAGGACTTCCGGTCTTCCGTCCTGACACCGGATCTGCCTCAGATCCGTTCCTAGCCACCCCTCCGCTCTGTGTGGCAGGAAGCAGGCTCTGCTGACTGTGCGTCCCAGGGTGCCCGGCCAGAGGGTGCCGGCTACATGTGGACCATGGATGGAGGCTTTGACCAGAGATTAGAGGCTGGGTGGGGCAGGAGGAGGCACCTTCTCCCCGCTCCTTCTCCTGGCTCCTTCTCCGCCTGGGGTGCCTCCTCTGGCAGCAGCTGCGTTTCTCCCATGACCCCGCTCCCACTGTGGCTGTAGTTTCCTTGCAGTGACCTTGGTGTGTGGCCTTGGTCAGCGTCCTCCTCCCTTGTCCCTCAGCCTCAGGCAGTGGTGGCTTCCTGCTGTTGCTTGTCCCTGGGTCGCCTTTCTGACCTCTGGTTGAGTTCCTGACCTATTTTTTTTTTTTAAATCACCTGTGTAATCAATTCCCTGCATTAAATTCCTCCTGTTTTATATCCTCTGTTTCACATATGGGCAGTTTTAGGATTTAGATAAAAACTAATGCATATTGTTACACTCATTTATGTAGTGAAGAAATTGAGTTTTAGAGATGCTAAATAATTTTCTAAGGTTATCAGCTAATAAATGATAGAGCAAACAGGATTTGAATCTAAGCTTGCTTCACTTCCTAGCCTATTCTCTTTCCAATGTGCCTTACTGCCTTGGTCAACTGTATTAGGAATATTTGACAGCAGTGTGAGAAGCCAGAGGAAGAAGAGGTAATGGGGTGAGGATGGCTATGGCCTTCTATAATCACTCCAACACTCTCATTGCAAGGAAGCCAGGAATAAATATCATTTTTAAACTCTCATTTTAAATATTTTCAGAAAATCTGAATAGAAAGAAATCTCACTGTATCCACAGTAGACTGTTATTTAGACTGCTGGAAATAGATTGAAATTGTTAGGCTTAATGGAAAGCTGGGTAAGATACTATGATTTTTTGAGAAACAAGAAGTCAGGCTGAAAGGAAATGCCTGCTATAATTAGAGAAAATTAAGATTTAATCCAGTAAATACCAATGCGAACAATTCTTCCCTTCTCTCTCTCTCTCTCTCTCTCTGTGTGTGTGTGTGTGTGTGTGTGTGTGTGTGTGTGTGTATTTCTTTCATTTATCTTTTGAAACCTCAAACCAGTGGCTCCTAGTGAATACCCTTACATCACAAGCTAGACTGGAGTGAGCTGTTCCCAAGGCAAAGAACTTGGTCTTGTCCCAGATCGTCACAGGGGCTAGGTTCGGGGCTTGAGGGGGAAATAAGAGAGGAAGAAGAGGGAAGGAAATTAAGCTCATGGTAAAATTTTCCTTAATTTTAAAATTTTTTGTTTTGTTTTTCTTAACTATCACCTGAAACACTTGTGTGGACTAGCATCTAGATTCTAGTATAAGATGCATCTGACTTATCATAAGTTTTCTTGTTAATAATTGAAGGTGTGCCACTGAATGGCAGGACTCCAGTGGCTCTGCCCTGGAAACAAACTTGGGAACTGCTGCCTGTTCATGTTGTGTGGATCCCATCCCAGAATCTATTCTAGGAGTGATGATGGTAGCCCTCAGCTCCCTGAACTCACCCAGCACCAGCTCTTCTCACCCTTTGCATACACAACGGCACTCCAGACCACTAGTGCCTCAGCCCCATTTTGGTTGAGAAAACATTGTTGTTTCAGGCAGAGGAACCCTTTGGAGTTAAGATGAGCTCCACACATCTCAGACGGTGTTGTTCTGGAGTGACCTGGCAGCATCTAGAAGGTTTAGGAGGTGCCTTCCCTGCCCTGGTTGGGGGAGAAAGAGACTTGGTGACCATCACTCCTTGAATATGAACTATCTCAAAGGCAGCCAAGACCTGCAGGTGGATCGTTAAAGCCATCAATTTGGCCTGCCCAGCCTAGGAGTGCAGGGAAAACAGCAGCTCCAGTTCAAGGTGGACACTCCCTACACATTTCCCCTGGAGCCTGAGGTCCTCAGTCCCTCGGACCCCAGGACCTTGCTTCCTTCCTTCCCTCCCCAGTCCCCAACTGTTTGCTGGAGAAGACTTTTGTCAAATAGAGCATAGCAAAGACCCAGCTTGCCTCTGTGTGTTTTGCCAAGGATGAAAACAATTCTCCAGAAATCAATGGTTGGTGGCATTTGAAGATCTCATCCCAAACCCCATCTCATTAAACCAGGCCATCGTGTTCAATATTTGCACCACAGCCAAGGGGTAGTTAATGGGATCCAAATTCATCCTATAGGTGACTGTCTTTTATAAATTCTAATAAGTCACAAGAATTGGCAGGTTGCAGGCCAATTTTTCAGAACAGCCAATATTTAATAGACTACCTCAGATGATTAAGTGAAATGATTTCTTGGAGCTGTCCCAGAGATGGCTCTAAAAGTTGTCTCAGCTAATTATCTCAGAAATAAGGAGGAGAATCTCAATGCCACTTGCCAGTTTAAATCTGGTTTCTGCCAAGAGTAGGGCTTAATTTAGGCTCTACATGCCCAGAAAGTCCAAGGTGGGGCAACTGAGGGACAGTGAGCACCTTAGGTGTGTATCAAGTTATGTGCGTTTTTACCCATTTTCATCAGATTCCCAGGTGAACCTATGACTCTACAGAAGAAAAACTACTGACTTGGGCTATTGGTGCCATTTATTTTGCTGGTCTATTTCTACAATCTGGTTAATTTTTCATTTTGATTTTTTTTTTTTTTTTTGAGACGGAGTCTCACTCAGTCGCCCAGGCTGGAGTGCAGTGTGGGGTCATCTCAGCTCACTGCAAGCTGCGCCTCCCGGATTCAAGTGATTTTCATGCCTCAGCCTTCCAAGTAGTTGGGACTACAGGCGCACCACCATGCCAGGCTAATTTTTGTATTTTTAGAAGAGATGGGTTTTCACCATGTTGACCAGGCTGATCTTGAACTCCTGACCTCAAATGTTCTGCCTGCCTCAGCCTCCCAAAGTGTTGGGATTACAGGGGTGAGCCACCGTGCCCAGCCAACGTCTCTTTTTATCCCCTTCCTCTAGGTGGTCTTTGTATTTATATATGGACCACTGGACCCAGGAAAGCTGCTGGATGATTTATCAAACTGTTTTTGCAGCTAAGAAAGAGATGGCATAATTTATTTGGGAATCTAACACCTCACCACCCATTCTTCCCCACCTCCCTCCCCTGCCCAATGTTAAAACATTCCAATCTAAACCTGGGAATAGTATGGCAAGGTTCAGTGACTTCAAAATAAAGGCAAACCTGAGTTCTCCCTTCAAAGTCAGATTTCTGAACATGTGAGGACAGTGTCTGTCTCGTGTCTCAGTAGGATTGCTAAATTGCACCTAGCTTCCTCCGATGAGGTCTTTTCCTCTCCACACCCTGCCAATTACTTGCCAATTAATACAATCAAGTAACCACTTTGAACAACTTTTAACTTTGAATGTCAGGTTAACATTTTTCCTCACTCTCCTCCACCCATGATTTCCTGAATTTTCAAGGCTTGAGCTTGAACTTTCCCCCATCCTCCTTCTCAATCATCTTACAACTCTGCAGGGCTGGGGCTGGTGAAGAATATGCACACGAATATCCAATGAAGGACTTCTGCCTACTTCCTTCCTAAATGAGCAATAGGTTAACAGGGCTGGGTAAAAAGCCTCACAAATATGAAAGCGGTCATGTTCGTGAGCCCAGAATTTCAGTTCTGAGTGACGATTAGCTCTGGAAAATATCTGTTGTATCCGGAAAACAAAGCCCTTTTGGTTCATGGACTTCAAAGTTTTTAAACGCCCACACATTCATTCCGTCTTCTGAAGCCCCACCTGCGAGGAAGGTTAGGTGGGGGCGAGCCACCTGCACTTGCACGCTGCTGTCCTCCAGGAGGAGTGTGCACCTGCATCCCTGTCCATTTTTGCCCCAGTGACCAACTCACCTTATGTGGATAGAGGCAACTATTATGAACTCCTACCCTGGTACCAAAGGACAGGACACTCTTCTTACTCCTCTGCAAGCTACGTGACCCTGAACAAGTTACTTAATCTCTTTCTACTGTCATCAAATGGAGATAATGATGCCCACATATGACGGATGTTAAGAAGATTAATTTAGATGAAACACATAAGGTGGTTAGCATTGCATGTTAGGTTTCTTCCTCATCTGTAGAGTAGGGATAATAATGCCTGACAATAATATAATTCTACTTATTCATAGCCTACTAAGGGCTCTGTGAAAGGCTGCAAGGGTTGAATGTACCTGAATTCTTCTAAAAATGTCTGATTTGGAGGTTAAAACTTCTGAAAGATGATGTCACCAAAACACGAGTAAGAACTACATGAGGCTTTCCTAGAGTGTGTCCTTTTGGAACCAGAGAGACAGCAAATTATAAAAGAATTCTGAAATCATATATGTTTGAGAAATTCTGCAATATATATGTATTTTCCCCGGTACTCAGAACTGAAATTCTGAGATCACAAACCTGACAGCTTTCATGTTTGTGAAGCTTTTCACCAGCCCTTGTTGACCTTACTGCTCATATTTGACCAGTGTATTTAGGAAGGAAGAAGGCAGAAATCCTTCATCGGTTGTTCACATGAATATTCTTCAGTAGCCCTAGCCCTTCCCTTCTGAGTTTTAAGATGAAAAAAACCTGCATGTTCTGCACATGTACCCCAGAACTTA
>NW_016107475.1:0-15626 GCF_001604975.1 Cebus imitator | reverse complement strand
TAGAGACGGGGTTTCACCATGTTGACCAGGATGGTCTCGATCTCTTGACCTCGTGATCCACCCGCCTCGGCCTCCCAAAGTGCTGGGATTACAGGCTTGAGCCACCGCGCCCGGCCCTAATTTTTATACTTTTAGTAGAGACGGGGTTTCATCATGTTAGTCAGGCTGGTCTCAAACTCCTGACCTAATGATCCACCCACCTATGCCTCTCAAAGTGCTGGGATTACAGGCATGAGCCACTGCACCTGGCTGCTTCCACTTCTATTGAACATTGTACTGAAGGGCTTGGCCATTGCCATAAGGCAAGGAAAGAATGAAAGGCATAAGATCAAGGAGGAGTAAATAAAACTGTTCCTGTTTGCAGATATTATAATTGTTTATATATAAAATCCCGGAGAATCTACAAAATAAATAATAAAAGTAATATGTGAATTTAGTATGGTTGCAGGATACATGGTTATTATAAGAAAATCAATTGTATTCTTGTATGCTAGCAGCAACAATTGGAAAATTAAGTTGTCTTTTTTTTTTTTTTTTTTTGAGACAGAGTCTCACTCTGTCACCTAGGCTGGCGTGCAGTGGCATGATCTCAGCTCACTGCAGTCCCCACCTCCTGGGTTTAAGCAATTCTCCTGCCTCAGCTTCCTGAGTAGCTGGGACTGCATGCACCAGCCACCATGCCTGGCTCATTTTTGTTTTTGTTTTGTTTTTAGTAGAGTCGGAGTTTCACCATGTTGGCCAGGCTGGTGTTGAACTCCTAACCTCAAGTGATCAGCTTGTCTCAGTCTCCCAAAGTGCTGGGATTACAAGCATGAACCACTGCACCTGGCCAAAAATAAAGTTTTTAAAAACCGATTTCATTTATAATAGTACCACAAAATACAAAATAGTTAAAAATAGGTTTAATAAAAGATGTCCAAAGCTTCAACAGTGAGAACTATACATTATTGCAGAGAAAAATGTAAAAGATATACTCAACTGAAAAGCTATACTGTGTTCATTGATTGAGAGACTCAATGTTATTAAAATGACAGTTCTTCCCAAATTGGCCTATAAATTCAACATATTCCCAATCGAAATCTCAAGAAGATCTTTTGTAGAAAGTGAGAATCTGATTCTAAAATGTATGACCATGCAAAAGACATAGGATAGACAAAGCTAACTTTATTTTTATTTTTAATTTAATTAATTAATTTATTTATTTTTGAGACAGAGCGTCACTCTGTCGCCCAGACTGGAGTGCAGTAGCACGATCTCGGCTCACTGCAACTTCTGCCTCCCAGCTTCAAGCAGTTCTTCTGCCTCAGCCTCCTGAGTAGCTGGGATTACAGGTATGTGCCACCACGCCCGGCTATGCCAAAGCTAACTTTAAAGAGAACCAAGTAGGAGAACTTTTCCAACCTGATTTCAATACTTTTATTGAAAAGTTAGAGTAATTAAGACAGTTGCAGTATTGGCAAAAAGATTAACATACAGATCAATGGAACAAAATGGAGTCTGGAAATATACACTCACATATAGTGATAGGAGGTGTTTGATAAAGGCGCCAAAGCAATTCATCAGAGAAAGAAAAGTTTTCAATAAGTGATATAAAATAACTGAATACTATACAGAAAAATAATGAACATCATACAAAATCCCACCACATACAAAAATTAACCTGAAATGGACTATAGACCTTTCTAGTTATAGCAACACCTAAAACGAAAAATATATATAGAAGAAAATATTTGTAACCTTGGAGTAGGCAAATATTTCTTAGATGTGTCACATAAATGACAAAATAAAGTGGCTTCATCAAAATTAAAAAAAATTTTTTTTTTGAGACAGGGTCTTGCTCTGTCACCCAGGCTGGCGTGCAATGTGTGGTCACAGCTGACTGCAGCCTTGACCTCCTAGACACAAGCAAGCCTCCTTCTCCAGCCTCCTGAGTATCTGGGACCACAGGTGCATGCCATCACACCTAGCTAAGTTTTATATTTTCTGTAGAGATGGGGTCTCTCTATGTTGCCCAGGCTAACATTTAAAACTTTTGTTTTCAAAAGACATGGATAAGAAAATGCAAAAGCAAACCACAAACTGGAAAAAATGCTATTCATGACACGTATATCAGATAAATAATTTGTTTCTATACTATATAAAGAATGCTTACAATGAAGTAAAAAAACAATTGAAACTTGTCAAAATATTTGAACAGACACTTCATGAAGACACAAAAATAGCCAATAAACACATGAAAAGATGTTTAATATCACTAGTCATCAGAGAAATGCAAATTAAAACCACAAGAAGATACCACTATTCCCCTATTGGAGTAGCTAAAATTAAAGCCTGTCATGCTAAGTCTTGGCAAGAACATGAGGCAAATGGAGTTATTATACCTTGTTGGGAAAAGCAAATGGTGCAACTACTTTGAAAAACAGTTTGGCCATTTCTTAAAAAGTTAAATATCCATCTGCCAAGTGACCCAGCCATTCTACTGGGTCACTTGGCAGATGGATATTTAACTTTTTTTTTCAGTCTGCTTCACTATGGTAACCATTTTACTATCTGCATATATCCCATAACATCACATTGTAAACCTCAAATGTACACAATAAATTTTTACAGAAAAATGGAATACAGTCCATAACAATAGTAAGAAATAATAGTATGGAAAACATGCTAATAAATTTGAAAACATACACAAAATACACTGTACATAGATACAGATATGGCTAGGTCTTTAATGAATGAAAAATTGGAGAAAACATGATTTATAGCACAGTCTCATTTATTTTAATCTTTAAAAGGCATACGCCATACATTTTACTGGTGTGTGCATTACCCCAGAGACAGCTGATGGGGTGAGGAGTGAGAAGAGCACTCCCGAAAAGACCCAAAGGCACCAGCCCTCTGGATGAACCCAGCCATTCTACTGGGTCACTTGGTAGATGGATATTTACCCAAGAAAAATGAAAACATGTCCACAGAAGAACTGCTCATAAATGCTCATAGCAGCATTTGAAATAGTCCCAAATGGGAAACAACCCAAATGCCCATCAGTATGTGAATGGATACCAAATTGTGGCACAACAATTCTCTCAGGAACTACATTCCAAGACCCCCAGTGGATGCCTGAAACCACAGATAGTACTGAAACCTTGTATCACTGTGTTTCTTCCGATACTCACATACCTACAATAAAGTTTGATTTATAAATTAGGCACAGTAAGAGATGAACAACACTACTCATAAAATAGAACAACGATAACAATATATTGTTATATAAGTTATATGGGCCAGGCATGGCAGACCCATATAACTTTTATTCCAGCACTTTGGGAGGCTAAGGCAGCACTTTGGGAGGCCAAGGCAGGCAGATCACCTGAGGTCAGGAGTTTGAGACCAGCCTCGCCAACATGGTGAAACCCTGTCTCTACATAAAATACAAAACTTAACCAGGCATGGTGGCAGGCACCTGTAATCCCAGTAACTTGGGAGGCTGAGGCAGGAGAATCGCTTGAACCTAGAGGTGGAGGTTGCAGCGAGCCGAGATCGCACCATTGCATACCAGCCTGGACAACAAGAGCGAAACTCCATCATAAATAAATAAATAAAGTTATATGAATGTAGCCTCTTTCTCTCTCAAAGTAGCTTGTAGTATCACACTGCTGGTAACAGAAACCAGGGAAGGTGAGACCATGGATAACAGGGGACAGCTGTGTATCGATATAACCAAATGTGACCAGTGATAAAAAGGAACAAACTAGCCAAGCATGGTGGCTCACGCCTGTAATCCCAGCGCTTTGAGAGGCTGAGGCAGGTGGACTGCCTGAGCTCAGGGGTTCGAGACCAGCCTGGGCAACACGGTGAAACCGTGTCTTTACTAAAATACAAAAATACAAAAAATTAGCTAGGCATGGTAGTGTGCACCTGTAATCCCAGCTACTCAGGAGGCTGAGGCAGGAGAACTGCTTGAACCTGGGAGGCAGAGGTTACAGTGAGCCAAGATCACACCACTATACTCCAGCCTGAGCAACAGAGTGAGACTCCATCTTAAAAAAAAAAAAACAAAAACAAAGAAAGAAACTATGGCTGCATGCAACAGCTTGGATCAATCCTAAAAGCATCATGTGGAGTAAAAGATGCCAGATACTCACCCCAAGTACATATACACTATGTTTCCATTTATCTAAAATTTTTTAAAATGTACACTGATCTATGGTGATACAAAGCAGATGAGAAGCTGCTGAGGATGGGGTGCAGACAGAGATAGATTACACAGAGCACAAGGAAACTTTAGGAGGTGATAGAAATGTTCACTATCTTAGTCATGGTGATTTGCTAAAACTCATCAAATTGTACAGGTCAATAATGCCTTAACAACGTGGAAAGAAACTCCACCTGAAGTCCACCTTTCCTGGGCCCGTTTGTTCAGAGCCTACTCTTGGTTTCCTAAGGGCCAAATCATCAAATAGTAAAATCACAAGAGGCTTTTGAGAACCCAAGGAAGAGGAACTACTAAAAGCCAAGAAGGGCCATCCAGACTAGGTGCATTCTCCTTCCCTAAAGCCTTCTTGGATTGGGAGCGCAAAGTGGTGTGTAGACATGGGCTGAACGGAGGTTAGCAGGCATTTGGTGCACTTGCGTGGTGCGCTGGTGAACAAGACTTGAAGGTGCCAACAGGCATGGGCCACATGAAGATGCAGGAGGATGGTGCTGGGGGGTTGAATGACCCAGGTGGTACAGATAAGGAGCACCCAGAGGGTGCTATCTGCTGGCAGCCACCCTCTCTCTTTGGCCTACTTCTGCTTAGCATTTTCAACTCTGACTTCCATGAGAACATAAATTTCACGCTTGTTAAATACACATTCAGCAAATATCAGTTGAGTCCTACAATGTGACAGGCACCAGTTCAGCCCCCAAAGGATAGAAGATGGGAGGAGAAGACTTGGCCACCTGGAGCTTAAACAATAAAGAAAGGCTGTGAGACTTACATACTCACGAATATGCCATTCAAAGTCTTGATTTGACACACAGAGTTCTGCTTAGAGAAGGAGCATGGGGTTCCAGGGACTGCAACGAGGAGAGTGTACAGGGACAGGAGGGCACACAGCCAGGGAGCCCAGAGGGCTGGATGAGTCTGGCCTTGCGCCATTTGGGCGTTTGGTCTGAGAGAAGGGCAGCGATGGAGGCTTTAGAGCGGGCTGGGGTGGGGGGAATGTGGTCGGATATGTGGTTTTACTAGATTGCTTGAGCTGGAGGGGGACTTGGCAGCAGAGGAGGATGGCAACCCAGGAGAGGGAAGGCAGGGCCTGAGCCGTACAAGGGGTAGCCTGCACACACAGCCCCCAAATGCACTCCTCAACCCTGGCCTAAGGATTGTGACCCTAAGCTGTCTCGCACCTCTTGTCCCCTATCGCTGCCCCTCCAGCTCAGGCTCTTCTTGTCTTGGAGTGGTACTGTGAGCATTGTGTTTCTGAACTCATCTCTGAGTGTCTGCCCCAATCCTTGCCCCTCATAAAAGCATATCGATTTTGGTGTGGACAGATCTGGCTGCAAACCTTGGCTCCATTATTTGTAGCTATGACCTTGGGCAAGTTACTAAGCTTCCTAATCCTCAGTTTTCTCATCTTTACAATGGGGATATCTCCATCAGTAGGATGACTGTGAGGATTAAACTGAATGAATATGTGAAGTGCTAGGTAAACTTTAGCCTTTCCCTCAGGTTTTACCCCAACAAATCAAAATGACCTTTAATTTGGGGGCAGAGAGACAAATGATAATAACATTAGGAAATGCTGGGAATGTTAAAAATAAACAACCTCTAGGGCAGAACGTCTCTAGGCAGAAGCAGGGTCCGATACAATCCCCACCTTCCCATTCAGTTAGGAGGCCTGTCAGAAAGCACTGAGGGTGTGGGGGCCTCAGCAGCCCCTGCACTAGGAAGGCAGCAGCAGGAGTTCCCGCTGCTGCAAGACATAGGCTGGCCCGTCTCGGGGAGGCTCGCCAGCACTGACTGCTTCTCAACTAAGGGCGATTCTGCCCTACAGGGAGGCTTAGCAATGTCTGGAGACATCTGACTGTCGCAGCAGGTGAGGGCTACTGGCATCTGGCGGGTGGAGGCCAGGGATGCCACTGACATCCTATCATGCAAGGAGAGGGAGGACAGGGTCCCCCCACAACAAAGAATTCTCCAGCCTCCAATCTCAATAGTACTGGGGTTGAGAAACTCTGGGCTAGTAAGAAAGCTGGGTCCAAATTCCAACTCTCTCATAGCAGTGTGACTTTGGGAAGGGATTTAACTTCTCTGTGCTGGTTTCTATATCTGTAAAATAAAGATGATAATCACAGTACCCCCATAAGGTTGTTGTGAGCATTAAATGAGTTTATAGTAGGCATTGTGTTTAAATTACTGACTAGTGCCTAGGAAAGCCCTAGGTAGGAGTTGGAAATTGAACCATCTCCCATTGGAGATGCCACCGGGGTCATAGCTCTTACCCCAGGGGCTACATCCTTGCCACACTCCCAGATAATTCCTCTCTTCCCTGGGCTGCACATCCCCATTCTTTTCTGCTGACACAGTGCCCAGAGACTTCACCACGCTGTTCTGTTTTCTGGAAGGATTCTGGTATGTCAGTGTTACTTTTTTAAAAAGCCATCCTAGGCCAGGCACGCTGGCTCACACCTGTAATCCCAGCACTTTGGGAGGCCAAGGCAGGTGGATCACGAGGTCAGGAGTTTGAGACCAACATGACCAACATGGTGAAACCCTGTCTCTACTAAAATTACAAAAATTAGCCAAGTGTGGTGGCATGTGCCTGTAATCCCAGCTACTCAGGGGGCTGAAGCAGGAGAATTGCTTGAACCTGGGAGGCGGAGGTTGCAGTGAGCCGAGATGGCATCACTGCACTCCAGTCTGGGCAACAGAGTGAGACTCCATCTAAAAAAAAAAAAAAAAAAAAAAAAAAAAAAAAAAAGCCACCCTAGATTGTACCGAAGCCCAGTGTCCTGAAAGCACAGAGGGACCGTGACGCTATCACCTTCCTAACCCGATGCAACCCTCTGGTGGATGTTACCTAAGACGGAGTTGGCATTTGTCGTGAGAGTTGTGTGCTGCTGTTGGCTACATATACTTTGATCAGCCGGAAACTCCCAGTCCTTCTTCAGCAAAGAAAGAGTCCCAGGGTGGAAAGGGTCCTGAGAAGGCATCACAGAGAATGTGGCTCTCCAGTGACAAGTGCTGTATCAAAAAGGAGTTTTCCACTCAGCCTGAACATTCAGTGAACTAAAACTCTGCTTTCCTTGGGATTAAGCGGGGTGGCATTGAACTGAAAAGAACCTCCTGGGAAAGGTATGTCACCAAGCAGGAGGCCCTGACACCTGTGCACCTTTTTCCTCTCTCGCCTCATCTCATCAGCGGGATCATTAGTCTGATTCACTCTACCATTTCCTAAACTCCTCAGAGAATAGCCTCTTCTAGAAACAGGATCATATAAAAGATTCTCCTGGCTGGGCATGGTGGCTTACACCTGTAATCTCAGCATTTTGGGAGACCAAGGTGGGCAGATCACCTGAGGTCAGGAGTTCAAGACCAGCCTGGTCAACATGGTAAAACCTGTCTCTACTTAAAAAAATTAGCCAGGTGTGATGGTGTGTGTCTGTAAACCCAGGTACTTGTGAGGCTGAGGCAGAAGAATCACTTGAACCTGGGAGGCAGAGGTTGCAGTGAGCTGCACTCCAGCTTGGGCAACAAAGCTGGACTCCGTTTAAAAAAAAAAAAAAGAAAATCTCCTTTGTCTAACAACTTTACCCCACAGCAGTCTGCAGGGTAGCTGTTTGACAAAACAGGAGATGCAGCTACTGCAAATAGCAAAAGCCACTTCACTTCCAAACTTTCCCAAGTCCCGGGGGAGCCCACTCAAGCATTCCTCCAATGGAGAGCCTGTTAAACCGTAATGACTTTAATTTGGTCCAATTAACCTCACACTGGGCTAACTTCTGCCCTTAGCTATGGGTTGGCAGCTACTGCTGACTCCAGGTACAGTAGTGGGCAGGTAACAGCAGAAACTAACGCGGCGTATGAAAGGAAAATATGTTCGCCACGTCCTCCAAGCAGGAGGGGGAAAACGACCCAGCTCAGGCATGCTGCTCCAAAGTGCACATTCAACCCAGAAATCTTCCGAGAAGCCAAATGAGGTGAAAACAGGACACGCCAACTAAGAATGCGAGTGAGTTTTGTTTGTTTTACATTGTCAGTTGCCTTTCATTTGCAGAACATACTGAATGGATGTGATTTCCAGCTCTCTGTGATTATAAGTCTGATCCAATTCCTTTCAAGGCATAAAAGCCTTTGCTTGCCGAGTTGTCTTTGGGAATTCTTCACTTGAAGTTTATTCTTTCAGTATAAGGCTGCCCTGCCCAAGTGGAAGACCGAGAGCCTGCTGTCTCTTTTACACATAGCGTCCTGTGTGGGGTCTTCCACACCCAGGATTAGTGTTCTTTTTGGGCATTTGAATGGTGGTTTTAACCATCAATGGGCTATGGTTTGTAACTGAATAATGGGAAATGGCAATAGAACACTTGGGGCAGGGCCTGAGAGCTGAGGTCTGCTGACCCAGCCACCTGGATTATATAAGAGAAATCAGAACCCAGATTCCAGAGTGTGCTCCGAAGAACCCTGGGGTCCTGAAAGGGTGAAGTGGAGGAGCGTGCGGGAGGAAGCTGAGCACATCCAACTCCTCTTCCTGTTCAGCTAGAGCATCTCCATTTTGATAAATTTTTAACTTTTAAAGCTTAACATTTATACAGAGAAGTGCACCAATCATAAAGCACAGCTCAATGAGCTTTTATAAACAGAACACACCTGCAGAACCAGCCCAGATCTAGAAACAGGGGCGCCCCTCACTGCTCCCTTTCAATACCACCCCAGAAGGGAAGCCACTGCCCTGGCCTCTCACAGCATCTCAGTGATACATTTTATACATTTGGGGTCCACATAGGATTTTTAAAAACTTTTTATTTTGAAATAATTATAGAGTCACAGGAAGTTGCTAAGAGAGTACACAGAAGCACATCCAATTTTATATTCATTTTCAATATTCAGAAACAAATTTTTTTTAAGTTTAAAAACCAGTGGTTTAAACTAAATTAGCCAATGGATGGGTTTTGGAGTCAGGCCACATGAGATTGGATCCAAATTCCTTCCCTTACCAGCACATGACCCCAGACTTGTCCCCTAATCATCCTGAGCTACGAATCAGGCTAATACTGCCTTTCTGCTATTGGTGGAATTCAAATCAAAGTGAGACAGTGTGCGAACGTGTGTACACGTGCGGCGTGGCAGGAGGAGGTGTGCTGAGTGATGGATTCGGCAGGAGTGTCCAGCAGTGCCTGTCCCATCTGCAGCTTAGTCTGGTTTCCAATCAAGCACTACTGCACGCCCAGTACCCCAGCTCCTCCACCATTCCTCTGCCTCCCATGCCTGCAGGAGCTTTGCCCTCCAGCTGTTTGGGCAGGTGGGGTCTGGGGGAGTAGCCGCCGGGTGGGAGAGCTGGGGAGGGCTGACCAAGCAGGCCCAGGAGCCTGTGTCCCTCCCTAACTGCCCTGGCTAGGCCTGCCCTTGGCGCCTCACCTGTGGGCTGGCCATTGTGAAATCAGCCCTGCTCACGTGCAGCCTGGTAAGGCCACTCTCCCCCCTCCCACCCCACTCTGGGAAAGGGTGTGGCTCTCTGCTCATTAAAGGAGAATTCCCACTGTGGATGGGTAACAAAAGGCAACCCTCAAGGAGTGACATTACTAAATCCAAAGGAATCCAGCCTCCTCTCATTAGTGGGAAGGGAGCTGAGGGCGACTCTCAGCCAGCTGACCCTGAGTCATCAAGGGAAGAAAGGCCAAGCCTGAATGACCCATCTCAGAGGCCTTGCCCTGGACAGACAGGGGCCAGGAGCCACCCGAGAGAGATAACATCTGGGCGGGCCTGAGGCGGGATCCACCAGTGGTTAACAATGGACAAAGGCTGTCCACTCTGCCCACCTAAGGCCATGCCTGCCCCACCTCCAGATCCAGGAAGTTGGCAGGCAGGCAGCAGCACTCAGGGAGGCCTCCAGATCAGCCCCTACAGGTCTACACCGTGGAACCTGCTTCTCCTCCCAGGAAAGACTTCTGGCCTCACCCCCTCGTCTAGAGCATGTGATTCTAATGAAATGGAGCTTCCGGCTGGGGCCTACGTTCCCATTTTGCCCATGTCACCTGTCCCTAGAGGAAAGGCTGCCCTTGCCCCTGCAGGAGTTGCCCTGTTGTGCCTCTGCGAGGGCTTGGCCCTGGCCCTGAGTGCCACCTCTCTCTGCCTTCCAGGGGCTTCTCTGCTCCAGCACTTCCTTCGGGCCCACCCTCTGGGTGTTGTCAGTCCAAGGATGGATAGAGGGGAAGAACCTGTTCCTCTGGTTGCCTGCCATCTTTCAGGTGTCAAAATGTGGCACACTCCAGTGACACCTCTGAAGACCAGAGCATGACCCAGCCTTCCCCTTGAGACAGCTGTGCCATTCTGGGAATGTTCCCCTTTCCTTCCTCAGTGGTTAATCTTCAGGTGGCAGTTTTAAGCCTAAAGTCAGGAAGCTCTGGCAGAAGAGGCAATGATGTTGATGGTGATAATGGTAACAACACATAGGGCGGCGGGAGGGACGGCGAGCGGCGTGGGAGTGAGGACGAGTCCCAGGTGGTAGTCTTAAATAGTCTGTATACCCTGCTGCTAATGACAGGCATCACTTACTAAATACCCATGTGAACCATGGGTTGCACTATGTGCTTTGCATGTGTTGTACCATTTAATCCTCCCAATAACCCTATGGAGGTCATCATCACAGGATTATGATGTCCTCTAAGTAACTTGCCTAAGGTCAAGTAGCTAGTAAACACAGAACTAGAACATGACCTCAAGTCTGTGTGACTCCACGCTCCTTTCCTTTTTCTCTCTCTTGGTCCCTTGTCCACCCTACAGATACTCTTAACCTTCCTAATTTTCTGTTCTTGAAAGGGTTTATTTTTAGCTAACCACCTGCTAGGCTCATTGAGACTAACCAACAGCTGTTCAAGCTTAAGGGGTCACCCACCCTGGGGGTGTTTGTGTTTTAATGGGAGCCTGGGTGACAGGATAGCAACCAACATTTATGTAGAGCAGTGGCTCTCGAAGTGATGATGTAGACATTGCAGTTTGTAGACACTGTTTGCATTCATTATCTCATTGTTTTATAGCCGTGCTTCTCAAACTTTAGAGGGCATCCGAATCACCTGGAGGACTTGTGAAATCACAGATTACTGGGCCTTGCCCAGAGTTCCCTTTTTTTTTTTTTTTTTTTTTTTTTTTTTTCTGAGACAGAGTCTTGCTCTGTTGCCCAGGCTGGAGTACAGTGGCAACCTCTGCCTCAGTGTTCAAGTGATTCTCCTGTCTCAGCCTCCCGAGTAGCTGGGATTACAGGCGTGTACCACCAAGCCTGGCTAATTTTTTTGTATTTTTAGTAGAGACAGGGTTTCACTGTGTTAGCCAGGATGGTCTCGATCTCCTTAACTCGTGATCCTCCCACCTCAGCCTTCCAAAGTGCTGGGATTACAGGCGTGAGCCACCGCACCTGGCCCAGAGTTTCTGATTCTGCAGGTTTAGGGTAGGGCCTGAGAATTTGCCTTTTCAACAAGTTTCAGGTGATGCTGGTAATGTTGGCCTGGGAACCATGGTTTGGAAACCATTGCCTTATAGCAATCCAATAAGATTAGAACAGCAGGCATTCTCCCTTCCATTTTTTAGACAAAGAAATTGAAGTGCAGGGAATGAGATGACTTGTGGTTGAGTGACAGAATTATCAAAAAGCAGGTGAAGGACTTTGACCCAAGATGGAACTCTTCTATACCATTATTTCTCAACAGGTCTGTGCAGTACTGAGATTACTGCAAAGATGATTTTAAAAAATTATATGAGCCTCTACTGTATCACCCTGGTGGCTATGGAGACTGAGTGCTGCCTGCTCTTCAGGGCACATGGCTGCATATGTGTATGCAAAGGCATTACCCCAGTGAGGTGGGAGCACGCGGCAGGGAAGCCTGCCAGACTCAAAGGCTACATTCACGTGTATGCAGACATGTCGCACACAGCCTGTTTTACTTTACTTTTATCTAACAGTTTGCAGTGAGAATTGGCCAACAGGACCCAAACTATATTTTCAAGTGGAAAAGACAGATGTCTCTGAAGGCTGCAGCCAGAGCTGGCTCTCAAGGATTGCTCCTGGCAGAGCTTTGGTTAAGTATGAGTATGACATCCCTGAAGTGGGAAAAATCACCCTGAAGTTACTAGTTTCCATAGTGTACCTGGGTGCCTAGGCATCCTCCGTTAGTGGCATTATTGAAGTGCAGTCTGGGCGCGGTGGCTCACGCCTGTAATCCCAACACTTTGGGAGGCCGGGGCGGGTGAATCACAAGGTCAGGAGTTCAAGACCAGCCTGACCAACATGGTGAAACTCTGTCTCTACTAAAAATACGACAATTAGTTGAGCATGGTGGCACGTGCCTGTAATCCCAGCTACTCAGGAGGCTGAGGAAGGAGAATTGCTTGAACCAGGACCCAGAAGGCAGAGGTTGCTGTGAGCCAAGATTGTGCCACTACATTCCAGCCTGGGCTGCAGAATGAGATTCCATCTCATAAATAAACAAAGAAATAAAATAAAGTCCAGTGCAGAAACAGATGCAGACTGACGCTAAATCAACCACTTAATTCAGTGTTGGCAATTTAGTTTCAGCAAAACCAGACACTTACCTAAGAGCCATAGTATTAAGAAGTTTCTATTAAATTTCATATCTAGCTTATATTTAATTTGGACATATTCAGGAAACAAACATGGTGAAAATAATTTAAATCCATACTAAGGTTTGAGGGGTTTTGCTGTTTGTTTTTTTAAACAGAGAGCCATACTGCGTCTTAAGTTTAAGAAATACTGCTCTATCTACACTGCCCCCAGTTAAGATCCTAATAAATATGCACTTCACCTCGGGATCCCCAGGGATGGAGAGGGCAAATCCCACTGTGTGTGACGCCTCTCCTTCCCAACCCCCCAAGTGCTGTGAATTTTCTTACAAAAGTGAAATTGAGTTTTAAGAATCTGATGAAAAGTTTTGATAAACGGAACTACAGAACATAACAGTAAATTAAATTTAAAAAGTATAAAAAAAAAAAAAAAAGAGAGAGAGAGAGAGAGATGTCCCCACAGAGCCTTCTGTGGCCTGAATGGTAATGTGTCGGGGTGAGGGTCACTGGGCCCTGGTCACACCATTGCCCTGGGGCAGCCAGTGTCAGGGGTTTTACAGCCCAGTAGTCAAGGAGGAACTTAGTGATCCTGGTGCAGTGGAAAGGGCACTGGATTTAAAGACAGTCTGTGTGGGTGCTGTTGTGCAAGCTTGTAGTGCCAGCTACTCCGGAGGCTGAGGCAGGAGGATCGCTTGAGCCTAGGAGTGGGAGGGTGCAGTTAGCTGTGATCATGCCATGTATTCCAGCTTGGGCAACAGAGCAAGACGCTGTCTCTAAAAAAAAAATAATAATTAAAAAATAAAAATAAATAAAGGCAGACTATAGGCTCTGCTCTAGCATTTCTGAGTCATATGACTTTAGACAGCCAATTAGCTTCTGAGTCTCAGTTTTACTGTCTGTAAAATGGGACTGTGCTCAGAGTGCTTCCACTTTTCAAGGAGATCACGTCAGCAGGAGCCTGTCTACACCGGAAAGTGCCAGACATGTTTGTCCTTATTGTTTCATCTGTGTTTTTTCCAAGTGCTGAATGCCTCCCCCACCACTTTGTAACTCTTCTCTTTCATCTCACTGCTCCTTCTGCCCCATCCATATGGCAGTACCAGCCTCTCAGTCCCCATTGCCAGGAGAGGTCGGCTCCACAGAGGCCACTTTCCAGGGCGTGCAGAGGGAGGGTCGATTCTATCTTGCTAAACCTGAGGGGCCTTGGAAGTCTCTGGTCCCACCCTTCTTGGGAGAGATAAGGAAGTGAAACCAGACCCCGTGGATGTGACCTTCTTTTTTTGAGACAGAGTCTCGCTCTGTCACCAGGCACCAGGCTGGAGTGTAGTGGCGTGATCTTGGCTCACTACAACCTCCGCCTCCCGGGTTCAAGCAATTCTCCTGCCTCAGCCTCCCGAGTAGCTGGGACTACAGACGCGTGCCACCACGCCCAGCTAATTTTTACATTTTAGTAGAGACGGGGTTTCGCTATGTTAGCCAGGATGGTCTCGATCTCTTGACCCTGTGATCCACCCGCCTCGGCCTCCCAAAGTGCTGGGATTACAGGCTTGAGCCACCGCACCTGGCCGGATGTGACCTTCTTAATGCCGCGTCGGGACAAAGAAAGATTGGGGAATGCACTCTCTGGGACCCTTTTTCAGTAAGTTCTCTCTTTCCCCTTTCTTCCTCTTATATACAAAGATGGAAAAGGGCCCGATTTTCTGGAGGCCTGAGGCCCATTTGGCAGAGAGAGAGACATAGAGAAAAGCCAGAGAACCCCGCCTGGGTGGGAGATGCAGACCTGGACTCCTCATGCGTGGGAAGGGTAAGCAGGGTGGCAGGGGACAAAAGGAGCAAGCTATTGGAGGGCTCCCAGTCCCCGGGAGGATTCGGAAGGAAAGCTAAGGTATTCCTATTAGGAATATTCTCAGAAGACTCCCTGGTTGTAGAGAAGTCCTTTTTTTCCCCTTCTATTTTTACCCATTAAGATGGTAATTCCAAAAGATCACTTGCAGGGAGGGGATGGGAGCTGGGAGGGCTGAGAGACGTGGAGTGAGTCATTGCAGAAAATTTGAGGAGGGCAGCGAAGGGGCTCAGGATCTGAAACAGGAAAGGCTGGGCCCTCTGTTACTCATAGAATGTGTCAATCATTCCAGTTTGGCAAATGGCTGGGAACCTAGACAGACTTTTCCCACTGGAATCAGGGCCCTGAGCCTGAGGACATATTTAATTTTTTAAAAAATTATTTGGCTGAAAATTAAAAGAAAATGAGTTGAAGAAAAACATTAACCTCAAGAATATGTAGATTCCAGAGAGGTTAGGGTCAGGCAAGGGCCTAAGAAAGGTGCTTCTTTTTCGTCTGTGAGCCGTTCTATCAGAAATTCCTATCTGTGCATGCTGCTGCATGATGTTTGTATTTTTTATTTATTAATTTTTTTAAGCTCAGTGGCAAGAAATACCTGGCGTTTTCTATGGTAAAGGTTTTCACTATGCAGACGTGTAGCTGTGTATCGTAACACACAAGCAGTCCAAAGAACTTTTTTCAGATCATAGTATACAGTTTACAGGCTTAGAATTAGTCTATAATCAGTTGTGGTCAGGTCAAGAAAGTTATTGACATTTGGAAGTCAGAACTATCCTCAAGAACTATTGGATATGGTAAATAAAAAACATGCCTCATTTTTGGATGTAGGTTTACAGTACTGGAGATGACTTAACTTCATTCCAGCCAATTTGTGATGAGTGAGGCATGGAGTCTGGCTCATAGCAGACAATTCAGTAACATATCTCCAAGCTTCCGGAAGTAACATTTCTTCTAGGTGGTCAGTCCACTGAAATTGAGTCACCCTCATGGGACAGATGCTTGATACCACAG
>NW_016107474.1:6176425-6201015 GCF_001604975.1 Cebus imitator | reverse complement strand
CAATGCTGCGCAGCCCGTAGAAACAGGGGCGCCCGCCTAGCCGCACCCAGACTCAGCGGCGCCGACGCCACGCACCTGCGCACACAGCGCCCGCAGACCCCGCCCCGCGCACAGGGCGCATGCGCAGACACCACCCCCGTAGGGCCCGGCGGGCGCGTTCGGGGGTTGGGGCGGGCTCAACGTCAGCGGCATATCGTCCGATCCTGCCCATTGGCTGAGAGATAAAGCATGCGCCAGGCCCGCCGCTGATTGGTCGGCACGGGAATGGCCGGGCCCGCACCCGCCAATCTTGCGGCAGCGCGTGGGGCGGCGGAGTTCCCTGGGTGGGATCCCGCGTAGTGCGGCGCTGTGGGCCTGGGGACGCCGGGCGGTGGGACCATGGCCTCTGAGGAGCCGCTGGCGGTAGTCACCTGTACCGCGCCGGTCAACATCGCGGTCATCAAGTACTGTGAGTGCCGCGGGCCGGCCTGGGACTGGGATGACCCGGAGCGAGGCCAGGCCGCCTGCAGGGTTGCCCGGCTCCAGCCCTTTAACGATGATCGAACTTTCGCAATGGAAGTCCTCGATCATCGATTCCCATGGATCGTGCGAACCCGCCGCGGGGGCGCGCGTTTGTGGCCCCAGCTACTCGGGAGGCTGAGGCGGGAGGGTGGCCGGAGCCCGCGAGGTCGAGGCAGCGGTAGCTGAGATCGCCCCCTGCCCTCCGGCCCGGGACCCCCTGCCCCTCCCTCGCCGCCTTTCTCCCAGGGGTGACCGCCAAGGAACGGGAACAGGGTGGCCCCGCAGGCGGACCTCCGCGCCTGTGCGTTCACAGCCACGCCGCCAGCCCGCCGCTGACCACTCGGTTATGTAACGCCGTCATTTCAAAACGTTTTGAAACTGGAATCACAGCATGGGCCCACCCAGTATCTTTTGAGTTCGGCTTATTTCTTTTCTCTTTTTTTTTTTTTTTTTAGACGGAGTCTGTCTCCAGGCTGCAGTGCAGTGGCGCAGTCTCAGCTCACTGCCACCTCCACCTCCCGGTTCAAGTGATTTCTTCCCTCTCACCCTCCCGCGTAGCTGGGACCACAAGCGCGCTCCACCACGCCCAGCTAATTTTTGTATTTTTTAGTAGAGACGGTGTTTCACCATGTTGGTCAGGATGGTCTCGATCTCTTGACCTGGTAATCCAACCGCCTGAGCCTCCCCAAGTGCTGGGATCACCGGCATGAGCCACCGCACTCACCCTTTTTTTGAGACAGCGTCTCACTGTGTCACCCAGGCTGAAGTGTACAGCTCGCTACGGCCTTGACCTCCTGGGCTCCAGATCCGCCCACCCTAACCACCTTAGTTGGGACCACAGGTGCATGCCACCGTGCTTGGCTAATTTAAAAATAATTTTTTTTTTGAGACAGAATCTTACTCTGCCACCCAGGCGTGAGGGCAGTGGTGTGATCTTGGTTTACTGCAACTTCTGCCTCCTGGGTTCAAGCAATTTTGCCTCAGCCTCCTGAGTATCTGGGATTACATGTGTGTGCCACCATAGCCAGCTAATTTCTATAATTTTAGTACAGACAGGTTTTCGCCATGTTGGCTAGTCCAGCCTCAAACTCCTGGCCTCCCGCAAATCTCCTGCCTCAGCCTCCCAAAGTGCTTGGGATTACAGGTGTGGGCCATTGCACGCAGCCTAAAATTTTTTTTTGTAGAGTCTGGGTCTCACTATGTTGCCCAGTCTGGCCTTGAACTCCTGGGCTCAAGCAGTCTCTTTCCACCTTGGCCTCCCAAAGTGCTGGGATTACAGGTTCGAACCATCACACCTGGCCTTCGTTGTTCCTAAGTGTTTTTTATTTTATTTTAAAGCTATTTATTTAGAGACAGAGTCTTGGATGTGTTGCCCAGGCTGGAGTACAGTGACACAATCTTGGCTCACTGCAACCTCTGCCTCCCAGGTTCAAGCAATTTTCCTGCCTGAGCCTCCCAAGTAGCTGGGATTACGTGTGCGTGCTGCCAAGTGCAGCTAACTTTTTAGTGTTTTAGCAGAGATGGGTTTTCACCATGTTGGTCAGGCTGGTCTCGCGCTCTTGACCTCGTGATCCACCCACCTCAGCCACCCTAAATGTTGGGATTACAGGCATGAGCCACTGAGCCCAGCCTTTTTTTTATTTTTTATATTATTTATTTTTTTGAGAGGGAGTGTCACTGCTCCACCCAGGCTGGAGTGCAATGGTATAATCTTGGCTCACTGCAACCTCCATTTCCCCGGTTCAACAGATTCTCCTGCCTCAGCCTCCTGAGTAGCTGGGACTACAGGTGTGGGCCACCATACCTGGCTAATTTTTGCATTTTTAGTAGAGATAGGGTTTTACCATATTGGCCAGGCTGGTCTTGAACTCTTGAACTCAATTAATCTGCCTGCTTTTGCCTCCCGAAGTGCTGGGATCATAGGTGTGAGCCACTGCACCTGGCCGACAAGTTATTTTTATGGAAACTTGTCCATTTTTTTTTTTTTTTTTTTTTGAGACGGAGTCTCGCTCTCGTTACCCAGGCTGGAGTGCAATGGCGCGATCTCGGCTCACCGCAACCTCCGCCTCCTGGGTTCAGGCAATTCTCCTGCCTCAGCCTCCTAAGTAGCTGGGATTACAGGCACGCGCCACCATGCCCAGCTAATTTTTTGTATTTTTAGTAGAGACGGGGTTTCACCATGTTGACCAGGATGGTCTCTATCTCTTGACCTCGTGATCCACCCGCCTCGGCCTCCCAAAGTGCTGGGATTACAGGCTTGAGCCACCGCGCCCGGCCTTTGTCCATTTTCTTGTAACCTTCAGAGACTCTGGTCTTACGTAAACCTCCATTTGGGCTGGTTTTTGATAGCATGCTGGTGGGGCAGGGCGTGCTGGCTCGTGATACGGAGGCAGAGGTCCAGGCTCCGTTCCCCACCGACGCTGCGCCGGGTGGTGCCCCATCCCCACCAGGCCCTCGGAATTCCTGAGTGTCTACCTGGCCTCCTCTGACGAGCCAGCAGGTCATGGGAGTCCAGGCTCCTACATGCTGTCCTTCCTGGGGAGGTGAAAGTCCCTGCTCCTTCAGGGAGGGGAAGCGGTGGAGCACCTCTTCCAGCCTGGAGTGTGGGAGGAGTTTCTTTTCTTTTCTTTTCTTTTTTTTTTTTTTTGACGAGGTCTCCCTCTGTCACCCATGCTGGAGTCAGGCTGGAGTGCAGTGGTGCGATCCCGGCTGACTGCAACCTCCGCCTCCCAGGTTCAAGCAATTCTCCCCCCTCAGCCTCCTGAATAGCTGCGATAACAGGCGCGTCACTCCAGCCCAGCTAATTTTTATATTTTTAGGAGAGATGGGGTTTCACCGTATTAGTCAGGTTGGTCTCGAACTCCCAACCTCAACTCATCCACCCACCTCGGCCTCCCAAAGTGCTGGGATTCCAGGCGTGAGTCACCACACTGGCCAGGATTCTGGTTCTGTGTTGCTAGGCTGGCCTTCCTGACCCTGCTAGAGAAGGCTGGCTTTGGTTGGCAGGTGCAGCTTCTGCAGAACTAGGTCTAGGGCAGGCAGGAAAGAAAACCCAGGGCCTCCCCCTGCACTCTCACAGCTGCTTTCTGTCACCCGCAAGAGTCTCACCTGTGACATCCAGGATCTTAGTTGTCCTGAGTGGGAGGAAGAGAGAGAAGTCCCCCAGCCCACCTTTCTGAAAGCAGGAGTCCGCCTGGCCTACCAGGGCAGCCGTGTCCGCCTGCAAGGAGGCCGCTTAGTGCTGTGTGTCAAAGAGCCTTGCGAACTTTAGGCGCAGTTCTCTGCCAGGGGTCCGCCATCCCCAGAGACCTCCCTCCACAAATCCTAGCAGATTGTGTGCTTACAGGGACCTTGTCAAATGAGGCTTCAGCAGAGGCACTGCGCGGCGCTCCCGGGCAAACCTTTCGTTTCTAGCTTTCCAGAAGGTTGATTTCATTTGCTGTCCCATGCCTGGCTGGGCAGAAGGTTCCCAGAGAATTTGAGCAGTGAGATTTGGGCATTAACAGGAGCGGGGCTCCTTTCATTTGGGAAGATGGAGGGGAGGCAGGCGTTGGTGGGAGTGCTCTGCATCTGTGCACTCACAGGAGGGGGGGTGCAGAGGATGTTGGCTGGCCTCCAGCTCTGCTCTGGGAGCCTGAGCTCAGTGGGGCGGGGAACAGTTCTTGGGGGCAAGGGTCTAGCAGGAGGAGGGCCAGGCAGGTTGTACAGTGAGAGACAGGATGGAGGCGGATGGCAGCCGTGGGTCACTGGTGGGCACAGCTGTGGGGGAACGCTGCAGGAGGGTGGGCCAGGAAGCCCACCGGCCTGGCCCTGGCTGTTCACTGCAGGGGGCAAGCGTGATGAAGAGCTGGTCCTGCCCATCAACTCCTCCCTCAGCGTCACTCTGCACCAGGACCAGGTAAGTGTGGACTGGTGACCAAACGCCGCAGTGCCATTTACAGAATGTTTGTAGAACAGCTGGTACCAGCCGGGCTTGGGGGCTCACCTCTGCAATCCCAGCATTTTGGGAGGCTGATGTGGGAGGATCTCTTGAGGCCAGGAGTTGGAGGCCACAGTGAACTATGATTGTGCCACTGCTCCAGCCTGGGTGACAGAGTGAGAGCTTGTCTCTGAAACAAAACAAAGCAGTTGGTACCTTTTTACCTAAAGGCTAGGATGATGGCTTAGCAACCACTCCCAGCCAGCACACGGCGGCTGTTCAGTGTTAGGAGAGCTTCCCACAGCACAGCACACGCCTGCCCCAGGTCTCCTCACACATGTGCACACCGTGCCTCAGGGGCTCCTTGGGAGTCCCTGTCCCTTCAGGATGAGGCTTGGTTGCTACACAGCGCATGGGCTATGCTTTCAGCTCCCATGGGCTTCCCCACAGCCCAGCTAAGGCCTTTTTTGCTCGAGTGGGCAGCCACGAGGCCGTCTCAGCGGAAGGGGGCACCTGGCTGGCATCGGTCCTCAGTGCTGGCCTCTGAGGTGGTCCCGGGTTTCCTTTTCAGTTAAAAACCACCACAACGGCCGCCATCAGCAAGGACTTCACCGAGGACCGGGTTTGGCTGAACGGCCGGGAGGAGGACGTGGGGCAGCCGCGCCTCCAGGCCTGCCTGCAGGAGAGTGAGTTGGGGTTCCTGCAAGCCCATCCCTCCCTGTTGTCAGCAGGGTCCAAGTGTCCAGAAAGTGCTTCTGCCTCTGGGCCCCTCCTGAGGCTGCAGGGCATGGCTGGGAACTAGACCTCTGGACTTCCCAGCTCCAGGGCAGTGGCCCACCTCCAGGACCAGCTGAGTCTGGGCCTGCGGTCTGGGGTTTTCCCGGGAAAGGTCTCTGCGACGAGTTTGGCAGGCAGAGGGCTGGTGTTCAGCTCTGAGTCCTGGGCAGGAGCAGGTCGGACAGGGTGCTGACGGCTGGGCCTCATGCCATCTCATTCTCTGCAGTCCGACGCCTGGCCCGGAAGCGGAGGAACGCCTGGGATGGGGACCTGCCGCCCTCCAGCCTTAGCTGCAAGGTGCACGTGGCTTCGGTGAACAACTTCCCCACGGCTGCGGGCCTGGCCTCCTCAGCGGCGGGCTACGCCTGCCTAGGTGGGTGCCTGCAGAGACCTGCCGGGGTTTCAGGCACAGGAGCCGCTGCGCTCTGCCGGTGTCAGGGAGCCCACTGCTGGGCAGGCTGAATGAGCACCTACCTCTCAGGCCTCCCTGGTCTCTGGAGTTGTTTGGGCTCTTCCCAGAGCACCTCTGAACCAGGTGTCTTCCAGCTGCAGCAGGCGCGGGCTCACGCCTGTGATCTTAGCACCTCAGAGGCTGATGGGGAGAATCACTTGAGGCCAGAAGTTCAAGACCAGCCTGGGCAACATAGGGAGACCCCTTCTCTACGGAAAATAAAACAGTCTTCCAGTTGCTCCATGTGGGGCCCTGCAAGGTTGTCAGTGATAGAAGCCACTTCAGACTGGCTCAGACCTAAAAGGGCGATGACTTTGCGGCCCACATAACTTAGGATTCCAGTGGGCACAGCTGGTTGCAGGCCCCTCTGAACCATTCTCCGCCGGCACCAGGCCACTCTGGCGGCTTCCCAATCAGTGGCAGAGCCTGTCCTCACAGTGGTGGTCTCACACCATCTTCACCCCTCAACTCCAGGGATGACGCTTCCTGGCCCCCCAGGCTCCGGTACCTTCCCTGAACCACCATCTGTGACCAGGGTAGTGGGTAGCCAGTCCTGGAGGTGGGGTCGCCCTGCTGGAGCCCTGTGGACTGAGGGGAGAAGGTGGCTCCAGTGCTGGGTGGGCAGAGGCACAATCTGGCGGAGTCCTGCTCTGTCCTGGCATCAGTCCCTGGCCCACATGACCTTGCCAACTCCTTCCCACCCTTAAAGCCCAGCTTGGGTGTTCTGGGGGCCTCCTTCCAGCCCCATGGTGGGTCGGAATCCCCTAGGTGGCTTCCTGCTCTGCTGCAGGTGCCTTTTGTCACCCTTGTCTCAGGCCGCAAGCCTCGTACAGCGAGTGCCGGGAGCCGAGCTAGTGGAGGGGTGGACAGCTGAGCCAGTGAGTGCCGGCCTCAAAGGCTGATGGCTCAGAAGCCCTGTCATCTGGAAATCCCCTTGGCAGTGGGGTGTGGGGTGTTCTGGGGTGGTGAACCGGCGGGGAGCACAGCGTGGGCAGCTCTGAGGACCCCCACACCCCCGTGCCTGCAGCCTACACTCTGGCCCGCGTCTATGGCGTGGAGAGTGACCTCTCAGAAGTGGCTCGCCGGGGCTCAGGCAGCGCCTGCCGGAGCCTGTATGGGGGCTTTGTGGAGTGGCAGATGGGAGAGCAGGCTGATGGGAAGGACAGCATTGCCCGGCAAGTGGCCCCTGAGTCGCACTGGCCTGAACTCCGCGTCCTTATCCTGGTGGTGAGTCGGGTGGTGTGTAGCACCAGTCGGGCACCTTCTTCTCCTAGTCAGGGTGGCCGCTGGGAATGGGAGGGAAGGCATCCCATCCAGGCATCGCGTGGCTCCTGGGGTCAGTGGGGGCTGAAGCAACCACTGTTTGGCTGCGTGTTCAGGAAGCGCTCCCATGCGGCACCCCTGCTGTGGTCATGCAGGAGGCACTGACTCCCACCCCCGCTGCCCGCATCAGCCAGGGAGGGCCGAGTGTCGGGAACTGCAGTCCCTGGGGCTGGTCTCTGCAGGGTGTAGCCCGGGTTGTCTCCCCGTGCAGGTGAGCGCTGAGAAGAAGCTGACGGGCAGCACTGTGGGCATGCAGGCCAGCGTGAAGACCAGCCCCCTGCTGCGGGTGAGGCCGGGAGCGGGTGACCGTGGGGCTGTGGGGGTCACGCTTGTGCCTGGCTCTGCCCTCAGCCTCTTGCTAAGACCAGGTGGAGGAGCCAAACCCAGAGACAGGGCTTGAGCCGGGCCTCCACGCCCGGAGCCTTGCCCCAATCCCTGTGCCGTCGAGAGCCCCAGCGGCTCTGTGGAAAACACCCCGTGCCTTGCAGTTCCGGGCCGAGTCCGTGGTGCCCGCACGTTTGGCGGAGATGACCCGCTGCATCCAGGAGCGGGACTTCCGGGGCTTCGCCCAGCTCACCATGCAGGACAGCAACCAGTTCCACGCCACCTGCCTGGACACCTTCCCGCCCATCTCCTACCTCAGCCACGTCTCCTGGCGCATCATCCAGCTGGTGCACCGCTTCAACGCCCACCACGGGGACACCAAGGTGACTCAGGCTGGGAGGGCTGTAGCACGTGTCTAGCCGTGTGCTGCCGTGGAGGCGGTCCTGAGATCAGCGTGCACGGGGATCTGTCCGAAAGCTCTGCCCTGCTGTGTGCCAAGCTCAGCGACCATGTGGGTTCTTGGGGTTCGTTTCCTGGCTTGCTTGGCTCACAGCCCCACTGCCTTTTTCCTGGGTTCACAGGCAGAGGTGTCAAGTAACAGACGCTTGGGGCCACAGCTCCGCCCCAGTGTGGCCCTGAGTGCCCAGACTGAGCTCTTGGAGACCCCAGAGCCCCCAGACAGGCCAGAGGGTTGGGGGTACAAGGCCAGGCACCACACACACAGCAGGCTGACTGCAATGGGTTCCAGGTGGCGTACACCTTTGACGCGGGCCCCAATGCCGTGATCTTCACCCTGGAGGACACCGTGGCTGAATTTGTGGCTGCTGTAAGGCACACCTTTCCCCCGGGGTCCAACGGAGACACGTGAGTGTGGACCCCTCCCCTCCTCCTTTTTGGGAAATGGTGCCCAGAACATCCTTCCCGAAGGGATGGAGGCAGCTGAAGGCTGTGACACTGGGCATCCCACGGCAGGTGTCCATTCCCCCAAGTGTGGGACCACTCAGTGTGTCCCCATGGAGCCATCCCACAGTCCATGTCCACAAGGAAAAAAGCGAGGCCACGCACACCTGTGTGCGTGACACCCAGGGTCTCCCACCTCATGAGAGATGGGGTCCCCTGCAGCTCAGGAGCCTGCAGGCCCCTAGTCCGTAAAAGAGTGGCTTCTTAGGAAACACGTGTGCGTTCCCAGGAGCACATACCCATGTCTGACATTTGAAAGGAAGGAGTTCAAAGCCTCCGACTTCCTCCTCACTGAAATGAGTTAGAGCCAGTCCAGGCGGCCGGTGTTGTCCCTTCCCTGCAGTTGGGTGTTCTTTCTGGGGTGGGGTCCAGCAGCTGCCTCCTGGCACCATGGACCCCCCGTGTCCACCCTCCTGTTTGTAGCTCAGCCCCACCTCCTCGAGCCACAGGCAGTCAGCTTCTTCCTCCCGTGGTTCTCGGTCTCATTCTCAGTGTGAGGGGCGCCTCCCGCTGAAGGGTGTCTGGAAGCCTGTGGGGATGTGTGTCTGCCCTGGATGGAGGCAGTATTGACATCTGATGATCGGGGGCCTGCCCTGTGAGACAATGGACTGAGACCCACACCCCAGGACTGCCTTCCTGGGCAGTGCCAGGCCCGTGACCCTGCTCCGGGTGGGGCGTGCAGGCTTTCGCTGTTCTGCAGAACACCATAAGTGCACCAGCTTGAACTGGGCACTTCCCTAAGCTGTTACCCCATGGGGCTGGGCAGCAGCCTTGGTCAGACATGGACCCAGGCCTCTTGAAGGTCCCCTCAGAGCGGCCTCAGCCTGGGCATAGCTGTTTACCACATAACCTCAAATTTACTGTCTCAGGCCGGGCGCAGTGACTGACACCTGTAATCTCAGCACTTTGGGAGGCTGAGGCAGGCGGATCACCTGAGGTCAGGAGTTCAAGACCAGCCTGGCCAAGATGGTGAAACTCGTCTCTATGAAAAATTCAAAAATTAGCTGGGCATGGTGGTGGGCACGTGTGGTCCCAGCTTCTCCGGAGGCTGAGTCAGGAGAATTGCTTGAACCTGGGAGGCAGAGCTTGCAGTGAGCCAAAGTCACGTGACTGCACTCCAGCCTGGACAACGGAGCAAGGCTCCATCTCGAGAGCATACACTCCCACATCCCGTGGTGTGGAGACATTCACAGGGGGTGTGGAGCCCCCTCCTTAGCTTTTCCATCCCCTCTTAAAGAAACCTGTCCCTGTAGCAGCCACCTGCCATCTCCCCTCCCTGGGCCCTGCCAGTCAGGAATATGTTCCTGTCTCTGGCGTTGCCTGTTCTAGACACTTAGAGACATGCACGTGTCTACCATGCCCTGCCCTGCTTTTCCAGGTTTCTGAAGGGGCTGCAGGTGAGGCCGGCCCCTCTCCCCGCTGAGCTTGAAGCTGCGCTGGCCATGGAGCCGACTCCCGGTGGGATCAAGTACATCATCGCCACTCAGGTGAGGCCCAGTACCCTGTGGGATTTCCTTTCCTGCCAGACAGGCTCAGCCCGGCTCCCTGTCCCTCCCGTGTTTCAGGCAGGAAGCCAGAATGCCTTTGGCTCTTGTGTTTCATTCATTTGTTCTCAAAGAGGAGGCTGCAGGCCACTGGCGAGGCTCAGAGCAGCAGGACTGGGCCAGGCTGGGGGTGAAGGGATGAGTCTGATGCAGGCTCCCAGGGAGACAGGTGGGGAGTGCCTGGGATGGTGCTGCTGGGGTCCCGGGGACAGCCTCTCTCCCTGGGGCTCCCCCCACCCCAACTGGCCCAGTAGACCAGGATTCCTGCTTTCTGACCTGCTCAGAGGGCCAAGCCCCCATCGGGATCACGCCCGCCCGAGCCTTGGCCTTCACCTTCCTCTCAAGGGCCGCGTGCACAGGGCCGTGTGCCTTCAGGCACTGTGGTCCTGTCCACCCAGTGACCGAGGCAGTGCCCCAGGCAGAGGGCTTCTAGCTGGCAGGGCAGCTGTGCCTGCAGGATCTGGGTGTGGGTGTCACTCGGGTGGTGTAACTTCTGGCCAGGACCCACCAGAAGGGCGGGGCACACTGCTGCTCTCCTGTATCCAGCCCCTACACGTGCCGGGGCACAGGGCGACATGCTGCCATTGCTGGTGACCTGACATGGATCTCTACCTTCAGGTGGGGCCGGGGCCTCAAATCTTGGCCGACCCCTGCACCCACCTCCTGGGTCCTGACGGCCTGCCGAAGCTAGCTGCCTGACCGCCTCCGCAGGAGCGCAGCCGCCTGGAGAAGGGGTGTCCTCGCTGGAGCTAGAAAGCGGGTGTGGTGGACTGGCTGGACCGCTGGGACTTGTGTGTGGTGGCCTGGCTCTGGGCCCATGGGCAGCATGCCGTGGGGCAGTGCGGGGAGACCTGCGGCTGCCGGATGTCAGGAGAGGTCCCCGCCGCGTGCCTCAGCTGCCCCGAGCTGCACCAGCACTTCGCCAATATGGATGGGGTCGGGGGGTGAAAGCTGGCAGAGCCGGGTGCGGCAGGGCTGAAGGGCTTTCTCACCTCACTCCGGACGTTCCCACTGCTCCGGGACAGGAGCTCGGCAGGGACTTGGCATCCCTCAGGGCCAGGGGAGGGGTCTGTTGGAGCAGCCACCTCGGGCCTCAGGAAGCCACGAAGTATCTCGGCTGGTGGCTGCCCATGGCACCTCTGCTGAGACCCTGCCCAGGTATGGCTGGAATGGTGGGAGGAGTGGGCACCAACACGGCCCTAGTGGCCGTGGGAATAAACTGGCATTGCAGCCTCTGCCTCCTGCTGTTTTCCTTGTTTTGTTGTTGTTTAGATTCAGTGAGGTCCTCCTGTTTCATAAACCAGCATTCCCGGGCTCCTGCTCCGAGGGGCCCTGGGACTTGCCAGGGAGTCCAGATGTGCCCCATGAGGGCCTGGGGGAGCAGGCTGGGTAGAGGCACGGGAGGCTCCCCTCAAACCCCACACTGGCTCAGGTGGGACCCTCAGGCAGCCATAGTGCCCTTTCCATGGGCACTGGGCCCACCTCCCACTTACCATTACCACCTCTGCTGCCCTTTCCCCACCCTTAACGCCAACCCCTGCCTCCCATCCCGAGGCTGGATGTGACAGAGCGGCTGTCCCTGTGCACATCCTGTCCCCTCCCCGAGTCTCAGTCATAGTCGAGTGATGGTGAGGGGAAGCCCAGTGTCAGGCCACGCCTGTGCCAGCCTAGAGCCAGGGTGAAGAAATGGGGGCAGGGCCTCTGGCCGCCACGGGGAGGCCACCCTTGGCCCCGGTAGCATCGGTGCAGAGGTGGTCCTGGGCTGTAGGGGTGGCCCCCACCCCCCAAGGCTGTGGAGAGGCGGATCCGCTCAGGAAGCCGACCCTCCACACCTTTCTCTGCTATTCCTATACGGCTTGTTGACACGACAAAGCATGGAAGTCCGCGCTGGGCAGGGACACTAGTCAGTGCGGGAGAGCTGAAGCCGGGAAACGCAGACTCCCCGCCTGGGCTGGGGCTGCCACGCAGAGCCCCTCCGCAGCCTCGGTCTGGAGAGTGCGGGGGCAGAAGGCTCCGGGACAGCCCCGCACCCTACAGAGGCGAGTCTCCGCCCACCCGCGGTCACCTGGGGGGCTGGGGGCGGGGCCGGGCCGGGGCGGGGCTCGGCCGGGAGCGCAGGGGCGGCAGTGCGCGCCTAGCAGTGTCCCAGCCGGGTCCGCGCAGCCATGGGGCAGATCGAGTGGGCCATGTGGGCCAACGAGCAGGCGCTGGCGTCCGGCCTGAGTGAGTGCGCGGCAGGGGCGGTGGAGGCTGCAGCCTGGGGGTGTCCCAAGGCCCCAGCCGGGACCTCGGGCTACTTACCGGGCAGGGAAGTGGGGCACCAGGCGGGCTGGGCTGGGATGGGGTCAGGCCCGGAGGGTGCGGGCAACGGGGGCGGGACCTTCAGGCCATAGCTGGAAGGAAGAGTTCCGAGACCCTGAACAGTCCTCTTGCAGACCCAGCGGAGCGGCGCCTCCTCCCCCATTCGCTTCCCTCCGTTCCCCGACTCTGCGAAGGAGGAAGTTGCGGCTCAGGGGAAGAGGCGGTTCAGCCCCGGTGGTTTCCGGGGTGACCGATCCCCCCAGGCCCCCCAGTGGGGGCTCTGGCCTGGATATCGGGAGAAGCTCCCCTCCCCTCAGTAGCCAGCTGGGCTGGGGATCAGGCCCCCTGGGATTGGGGTGGGAAGGTGGGCTCTTCATGCCGCGGAGCCCAGCCCTCCTCATCTGGAGTCGGCCTGAGATTTCCCAAGGCATGGAAACTAGTGACCGCCCTGCCCAGCCCAGTCCAGCTGCTCTTGGGGTGGAATGGCACCCTGCTGCGCATTTGCTCAGGCGTGCTGCTGAGGGCAGCAGACTCCATTTGGAAATAAACCGTCTCAGGACCAGGGTGGGTGAGAGTGGGCTCAGGTGGGGTCTAAGCCCGGAGGAACCAGGGCAGCAGCTCCAGGAAGGACCCGCAGCAGGGGAGGAGTGCATGGGAAGGGCACGGGGGCTGGGGGTGAGGAGGGACCTGCTGCTGCCACTACCCTGGGGCTCTGAGCGCCCTCTCTTGTCTGGGGAGTGAGGGGGAGCAGAGACCGCATGGTGGGAGGCCTGGAGCTCAGGGACCTGCCGACTGTCTGCCCAGCAAAGTCACCACCCACTCAGAGTCAGCCACCAAGAACTGGGTGGGTCAGTTCAGACAGCTCTCCCCAGAGCCGCCCCATGGGACTGTCACCCTGCCTGCCCCATACTCCCTGCAGGAAGTAGAGGGACTGAGGCACCCAGCTGGGACCCAGGAGACCTGGGCTCTAAGTCTGTCCTGTGCAGGCAGCTTCCCTGCTGGAACCAGCAGGGCTCCTGGCCCAAAGGGTAAGCGCCGGATCGGACAGATTAGATGCCCTGCGCGGCCCACCTCAGCCTCCCCACCCCTCCTCCAGCTGCCGGGGATTCCTTTCTGTTCTAGATCTCCTAAGCATGCCCAGGGCCTTGGCACAAGCTGCTACCTCTGCAGAGCCTCATGGCTGTCCCATTTCTTTCTCAAATGCCACCTGCTTGGGGAGGTCTCCAGAACGTGGAGCCCCAGGAGGCAGCTGGCCCTGAGAGAGCGGGGCCCTTGACAGAGTCCCTGTACACAGCAGGTGCTCTGTAAATGTGGCTGGGTGCCATAGTATGTCCTCAGGCCTCCCTGGTGGCACCAGCAGCAGCCTTGCACCCTCTTTCGGAGGGCAGGCTCAGGACCGGGACAGTCCCCCAAAGACGCACGGACAACAGGCTGAGTGGACTCAGGGACACTGCCCTGCCTTCCTCCGATGCAGACGGGCAAAGTCAGGGAGTTAATGTGTAGCTGAGCTCAAACCAAGGATAGCAAATCTTCAAGGGAGACCAAGGGGTGACCAAAACAATGGCTGGCAGGGCGAGGCGGCCACGCCTGTGATCCCAGCACTTTGGGAGGCCAAGGCAGGTGGATCCCCTGAGGTCAGGGGTTCAAGACTAGCCTAGCCAATGTGGTGGAACCCCGTCTCTGCTAAAAATACAAAAATTATCCAGGCGTGATGGTGCGCGCCTATAGTCCCAGCTACTCGGGAGGCTGAGGCAGGAGAATTGCGGGAACCCAGGAGGCAGAGGTTGCAGTGAGTCAAGATTGGGAGAGCCACCGAACTCCAGCCTGGGTGACCGAGTAAGACTCTGTCTCAAAAGAAAAAAAAAAAAAAACAGTAAGAGGGAGTATCGGACAATAACCAAAAGAAGGGTGCAGAAATAGCCCTATCAGTTGAAACTGAAATTAAGGCCAACAGCTGACAGGTTTGGAGAAACTCTGTCAGGGACACTCCAAGATGCAGAAACCACACTCAGCACATAGGCTTTCCTGCATCAAACAAAGACTCACGGTAACAAGCATGTCCACTCGGGGTTCCCAGAGCCCAGGGGCACAGGCCCACTGGTGCCTGCAGGTCGGGCCGTCCCTTGGCCGCTCCTGGGCCTCAGAGCCCAGGCACGTCACACACCCCACTCCACCAGGCCATGCGCCACCAGCTCTGCTCTTCACCAGCGCAGGAGGCGGCATCCTGCGGTGTCCCCGACCCTGTCGCTGTGCTGTGGGGATCTGTAGGGACAAACACATGGACTGCAGAGGACAGTTCTTGGTGGTCTGGTGGCCCATGGTAGAGAAAGGGGGTGGCCCAGGCCCCCGGGATGGGAGCCCCTCAGTGCCTGACCCACTACCCCTCCCTGCAGTCCTCATCACTGGAGGCATTGTGGCCACTGCCGGGCGCTTCACCCAGTGGTACTTTGGAGCCTACTCCATGTATCCTTCCACCCGAGGCGGGGGTGGGCAGGGAATGCCCAGGGCAGAGCTGGGGAGCCACTTCAGGGAGCGCTTTGCCTCTGTTCTCCAGCACTGCAGCCAGGCTGGGAGACAGGGCAGGCTGTCCAGGGGTTGGGCAGCCCGGGCCTCATCAGCCAGGCCGCTCGCCTGGGCCATGTGGTGGTCAGTGGCAGATCTGCCAGCCTGAGTCCTGGTGAGGGGTGGGCGGGTGGTGCCCCCTGAGGGCCAGGGCCCGGACCAGCACTGGAGCGTCCCTTGGACTGCTGGGATCCCCATCAGTCATCCCCCTTGGCCAGCCCCTCCACCTCCTCTGCCCCGTCTCAGCCCTGCTGCCCTGCCAAACCTCCCAACAAGGAGCAGTGGGCAGGGTGGCATGAGGCCAGGTGTGGGCCAGGCTCAGGTGCCCGGACCTGTTGGCACCTCCCCTGGCTGTTTCCTGCTCTGTGACCTCAGGCAGTGGCTGCCTCCCCCCACTTTTTTTTGAGACAGGGTCTCGCTCTGTCCCCCCAGGCTGGAGTGCATCGGTGCCATCATGACGCATGGCAGCCTCCACCTGGGCTCGGGCAACCCTCTCACCTCAGCCTCTGGCGTGTCCGGGACCACAGGCGCATGCCACCGCACCTGGCTAATTTTTAATTTTTTTGTAGAGATGAGGGCCTCACTGTGTTGCCCAGGCTGGTCTCAAACTCCTGGGCTCCAGTAATCCTCCTGCCTCAGCCTCCCACAGTGTTGGGATTCCAGTCGTGAGCCGCCGTGCCCAGCCCCTCTCCATGCTGTCTTAGTAAAGGGGCTCGCTCTGTGGCCCCTCAGGCTGAGCTGGGCTGCTCCTTAACCACATGGCTTCAGTGTGGCAGGCGTGTTTGTCTGCCTGCTGGAGTACCCCCGCGGAAAGAGGAAGAAGGGTTCCACCATGGAGCGCTGGTGAGTCACCTCCTGCATGCTCCAGGTTCTGTCCCAGGGCTGTGGGGCCCAGGCAGGGCCCACAGGGTCGGGTATGTGGAGTCTGGCTCCTCGCTGGGAGGCTCTGGAACCAACCCTTCAGTCCTTGTGGGCAAACCAAGGCCAGTGCCTGCCTGGCATGTTTCCTGGGAGGAAAGAGGCCCGGGTGCCCTGGAGCGGTCCTGAGGGAGAGAGGCCCACCGCACTGTCCCCCTTCCTCCTTCCACAGTGGGCAGAAGTACATGACTGCCGTGGTGAAGCTGTTCGGGCCCCTCACCAGGAATTACTACATCAGGGCCGTCCTGCACCTCCTGTGAGTCCCGCCCCGCACCCCCTCTGGGGCTCAGGACGGTTTGGAGCAGACCTCCCCACTGTGCCACCTGCCGGGCTGCCTGGACTGGAGCCACTGCCACTTACCTGGACATTTTTCTAAACCAAAATTCGGGTCCCCAGGTGTGGCAGGGCCCCTGGAGCCTGCATCTGCTGTCGTGTGTGCGGGGTCCCTAAGGATCCTCCCCAGACCTGAGCAGCTCCGATCATAGCAGCATGGGCTGGGGCCCACAGGCCCTGCTGGGGGGTCTTGCCTGGGCTTCCTGGTAGCGTGGAAGGTCCCACGCCGTGTGTCTGGTGGTCGCTGCCGGCCAAGGCTGGGACACCTGCATGTGGCTGCCCTGCAGCTGTGGGGGCTTCCTCCAAGCAAGTGTGCAGAGCCGCTCATGTCCCCATCAAGGCTGAGAACACTCAGGACCCAAACAAGCCCCTGGCTCTGCACGTCCCCTTGGTCTGCGGTCCGTCTTGTCCCGAGACCTTGTGGCCTTGGCCCCCATACCTGGGGCTCCGTTCCTCCTTCTGAGTGCCCTTCTGTGTCCCTGCCTCCCGCCCACCGCCCCCCAGGCTGTCGGTGCCTGCTGGCTTCCTGCTGGCCACCATCCTCGGGACCGCCTGCCTGGCCATCGCCAGCGGCATCTACCTGCTGGTGAGTAGTGCTCTCTGAGGTCAGCTCTGGCCACCCCCAGCCCCAGCCCCTGCCCTGACACCCTCAGACACGCATGGCCCTTGAAGCTGGCTCTGCAGGCTGAGTCAGCCTGAAAGCAAGTGTGAGCTGGGGCGTGAGCTCACAGCATGGCGGGACGTGACCGCCGCAGCGGCTGCTCTGCACACCTTGTGTGTCTGGTCATTTCTCTGCTGATTAACCCACAGCACAGTCCTGGGAGGGGTACTGGGGTCCCCGCTTTACAGACAAAGATGCAGAGGCTCAGAGAGGTGCTGGAGCTGGCCTGGAGTCACACCGCGGCTGAAGGCCCTGTGTGGGCTTGGGTCCGCTTACCAGGCATTTCTCACCTGAACCCTGTCTGAGCTGATTCGTGGGCGGTGCCAGAACGCACGCTGTCACGCACACATTTTTTTAAACTGCCGACACCTGGGTTTGCTTTGTGAAAACCGCACCCTGTTAGAAGGCTGCTCATGGGATACAGTGCTCCTTCTAGGAAGATAGGGATGGGCGGGAGGCCAGGGCGCAGCACCCCTGCCTGCGCTGGGCTCCGGAGCACATGGCCGCAGGCCGCCCCTCACTGCGGGGTCTGTGGGTGGACAGAGCCCTTGGACTTTGCTCATTCATTTCCTTTTGTCCCTAGCGCCAAGTTCCTCCTGCCCGCAGAGGGAACTGCTTCCCCCGGGTGTGCATCTTCTAGTGTGTGTGCAGGATTCTGTGCATGCCTTCCGCGTATAATGTGACATCTTTTTCCCACTGTGTTTTCCGTGGGCTAGATGAACAGCACACACTCCCAGGAGTCTGTGTTTTTAGTACGCCAGTTGAATCCCTGTTCTTCCCCCTCTCCCCAAACCCCCATGTGCAGAAATGCCTTGGGGAGGCTGCTGCCCAGGGTGGCTCAGTGGGTGGCGCCCACCAGACAGAGCAGGGCCTTTGCTCTTCTGGGCCACCCTCCTGCTGGACCTCGGGCCTGCCTTCCTGCCCCCCTGCCCTGGGCGCCTTGGGAGAATCTGGGGGCTGGAATCTGCATCTGGGAGTGGCCACCAGGGGGCTCTTCCAGAAGCCCAGGGGTTCCGCCGCGCTCCTGGCGTGAAGCAATAGCTTGGGTTGATGTCAGGCCGACCAGGTCCTGGCTGTGTGTCCTCGGGCGCGTCACCTAACCTCTCTGAGCGGCACTCGCACCGGCCGGCCTGGGATTCAGACCGCAGCCTGTCCGGGACCCCTGGCGGGGTGGGCCTCCAGGGAGGGAGGGAGGGAGGGCGCTGGGCGCGGCCCAACCTCTCAGTGCCCCGCAGGCGGCCGTGCGCGGCGAGCAGTGGACGCCCATCGAGCCCAAGCCCCGGGAGCGGCCGCAGGTCGGGGGCACCATCAAGCAGCCGCCCAGCAACCCCCCGCCGCGGCCTCCGGCCGAGGCCCGCAAGAAGCCCAGCGAGGAGGCGGCGGCGGCGGAGGGCCCCTCGGCGGGCGCCCAGGTCAACCCCATCCCGGTGACCGACGACATCGTGTGACCGCGCCCCGGACCTGCCCGTTCGCCCCGCGCGCCCGCCAGGGGGCGCCCGCCCGCAATAAACGCAGCGAAGCCCGGAGCGTCTGAGCCTGTGTGGGCGGGGCCGGTGGGCGGGGCCGGTGGGCGGGGGCAGGCTGCCTGGGCCCCGCAGGCACCCACTTTCCTGCCCGGGCCCCGCAGGCACCCACTTTCCTGCCCGGCGGGACTCCGTGCCGCGTTCCATTTTCATTAGCATCATCATCGCCTTCCTTCCCAGCAGTACACGAAATCCCGGGGTACCGTGTAGTCCACGACCTGCGGTACCTGGATTCCAGGTGTGTGCCTCCCTGGAAAGGTCGTCCCAGGCCTGCGGGAGGCCGCGGAGTCCTCCCTTGACGGTCTCCGAGGCCCCGCAGCCCTTCCACATCTCTGGACACACTCAACGCCTCCCTAAGGGGGTTGGATTCCAGAGGAGGCTGGCTTTCAGTGAAGAGGGAACAGGGCGGGAGCCTCTTTTCTGTAGAAGGTGGGGTGAGGCTGGTGGCAGATGCGCCCTTGTTTGCCCCCACATTGATGTTGGCGTCCCTCCAGCTGCCCAGGACACTCAGGCCAAGTTGCAGGGGGCTTCTTGCCACCCCCACCCGTCGCTGTGGCTGTGGCTGTGGCTGGGTGCACACAATCCTGCCCCTGTCCACTGATCTCACCACCTCCCTAGCCCGATGCCCCCAAAGCTTTGCCAGGCACAGCCACCCCCCCACCCTTGGGCTCTCTCCGAGGCACCGACTCTCCCAAGGTCGGAGAAACCCTTGCCTCCTGCTTGCCAGCTGCTTCCCAGCAGCTCACACTTCAGAGCCAGGGTCCTCTCCTGTTCCCAGCTCACCCCCCAGCAGCCTGCAGTCAGCACCATACAGACGTCTCAACCCAGCCTTGACGCAGTGAGCCGTCCCCCCAGGTCAGCAAGCTTCAGGTCACCCTTGACGCCCCGACACCCCCACATCCATCCTGGCCCAAGTCCAGACCCCAGGCCTGTGGGCCATCCCCACCCATGTCACCTGCTGCCGCATACTCCTCTGCCCTCACCTCCTGAAATCATCCTGTTGCTGCTGTTCAAACCCAAAGCCTCACCCGGTGCCTCCAGCTCAGCCCACGGCCTTAGAACCCACAGGCTCAGCTGCCTCCAATGATAGTCACAAGCCTCTCAGGGCCCCAGGGCAGACATGAGCTGCACCCTAGCGCCCTGCCCTGCCCCCATGGTCCCTCATGCTGCCCATCTGGTGTCGGCCACACTGGCCACTCGGACCCTTGGACACGCCCAGCATGCGCCTTCTCAGGCCCTACCTGCTGCCTGGTTCCGCGCCCTCCTCCCCTTCAGGTCTCCAGGCCTCCCTGACCCTCTGCTTGGAACTGCAGCCTCCCCCAGAGCCTCTGTCCTGGACTCATTCACAGAGTAAATACCACCTGCCTCATCAGTCACCGTGGGGGTAGGAGGGGTTTTGTCCCTTTTGTTCCCAGCGCCAGGCACTTAGTAGAAACTCAGTATAGCTGGGCACGGGGGCTCATGCACTGTGGGAGGCTGAGGCGGGAGGATCATGTAAGCTTGGGAGTTGGAGACCAGCCTAGCCAACATGGTGATGCCCTGTCTCTACTAAAAATAGAAAAATTAGCTGGGTGTGGCAGTGCACACCTGTACTGGGCGGGTGAGGTGGGAGAATCGCTTGAACCCAGAGCTGGGGTTGCAGTGAGCTGGTCACACCACTGTACTCCTGCCTGGGCAACAGAGTGAGACTCTGTCTCAAAAAATGAAAGAAACTCAATAAATGTGTTGAATGAAAATTTCACCTCCTGGACAAAGGCCACCACCTCCAGGAAGTCTTCCGAGGCCTCCTCCTCTGGGGGCCTGAATGGAGTCCTTGTTCTTCGGTGTAGCCCCCCTGCCCCCATCCTCAGGTCCCTGCACACAGTAGGTGGGTGAGCCAGGGGGTCGGGCTGACAGCTGCCCAGTGGCCCAACGGCAATGTCAGCCCTCAGGGCGGGGGGCCTAGAGACTGAAGCCTGAGACTGCCACAGGCCTGGGCCCCCTTTCCGCGACTGAGGCTGCTCACTCTGGGACCCCATAACTAAAATCTCCAACAGAGGGCCTGGCGCGCGGTGCTCACGCCTTTAATCCCAGCACTTTGGGAGGCCGAGGCAGGTGGATCGCAAGGTCAGGAGTTCAAGACCAGCTTGGCCAAGTTGTTGAAACCCCATCTCTACTAAAAATACAAAAATTAGCTGGGCGTGGTGGCAGGTGCCTGTAATCCCAGCTACTCGGGAGGCTGAGACAGAGAATTGCTTGAACCCGGGAGGCGGAGGTTGCAGTGAGCCAAGATCATGCCACTGCACTCCAGCCTGGGCAACACAGTGAGACTCGGTCTCAAAAAAAAAAGAGTTAACAGACCCTGGGCCCTGCGCGGCTAGTTCTCCCTCAGGGAGGGCGTCTTGGCTTTGGCTGTTGATCTGCACTAGGAAGCCTTGGGCCCATGGCCTTGGGCTCCGGAGCCAACAGTGCTGGCAGCTCATCCTCAGAGACTCTTGCTGTGAGGGCCGAGATGGTGCCCCTAGGCGCTCCCCGTTATTACAAAGGATGGGGCTCAAGGCTTGGCTTGGGGGAAGGAGGCTCATCCCGGTTCCTGGAGTATCCCCGGGAGACGATGCGTGGGCAGAGCAGGGACACCTGTGCTGCCCCGTGTTAGAGCTCAGTCCCACCTGCATGCACCAATCACTGCTGCAGAGACCTTTCTGGAAGAATGCCCCAGAATTGGGTCAGTGGCTGGCCTGGGCCAGGGTGAGCAGGAGAATGTCCCACTGAATGTGGGCCTCTGAGGATGTGTTCATCAGTTTAATAATACATGTACACTTAAATAATTGTTTAAGAAACAGAGGTACTTCCAGGGAGGTTGGGAAGAGGGAACCGGGGGGCCTGAGGCCAGTGGTGGCTGAGGGAAGTCTGGGGGGTGGGGCCGTGGTACAGGTGGCCATGAGACAGCTTTTCTGTGGCTGTGGCTTTAAGGGCCAGAAGAGGCACCGAGCTCCTTCTAGTCCTAACTACTGAGGCTGGAGATGGGGAGAATGGTGGGGGCCACCCTCCAAACCCGGAGGATGCCCGTCTCCCTGATCCGCCAGCTGCTGAGAGCTCTGTCCCTGCCCAGGACCCCGAGGGCAGTGTGGGGGGAGCACAGCCTCCCCCACAGGCCCAGGGTATAAATAACAATAAATACACATAAATAGGGGGTGCCCACGTGTCCAGTCTGGGGGCTCCAGGGCCTGGGTGGTCACACTGACCGAGGAAGCACGCAGGTGCAGCCGACGGGCACACGGATGAACTCGGCATGGAAGGCGAAGGCCCCAGGGGTGGGGGGCCCTGCGCCGTGGATGGAGCATGGCTGGCGGCGCAGCACCAGCAGGCTCTGGAGAAGACGCACCGAGTTGAGCGCGGCCGTCTCTCGGCCCGTCCGGGCGTCGATGCAGCCTCCGCATAGGCACTCGGCGAAGGCCAGCTTCTGCGGGTAGCGGTCCCCGTCCGTGTCCACGCTGTGGGATTGGGGGCACAGTGAGTCTCCCGCCCTACCCTCACCTCCTCAGTCCCCTCTCCCCTCAGGGCCCCTCCCTGTGTGCTCTGGACAGGACCCGAGGTAGTAAGGGACGAGCCACACGGGTCGGGAGGGCTTGGCGTGCAGTCCAGCTCATACGTGCTGGATCCAACAGCACACCACAGAGGCTGGAGGCCTCCAGGAGCCTCTCTCCCACTTCATCGCCCAGCCCCACTTCTGCAGGAGCTCAGGTGGGGGGCCCAGAATTTTCCCAGGGGACCCTGGCCACCAAGGACAGTGGCAGGCAGAGGACGGCGGAAAGCAGCAGCAGCCACCCAGGTCAGCAGGGCTGGAGGGATGAGCTCAGGTGGCCATGCCCACCCGACAGGTGAGAACCACCGAGGTGCACAGAGCTTTCCAGGCAGCCAGGGCCCCGCCAGGGAGGGGCAGCCCCGTGCCACAGCAGGACCCCCAGGCCCTCACCGGTATCTCCAGGGTGAGATGGAGCGCTGGTGGGTGTCTGCCTCCAACAGCTCCTCTGGACGCAGCACTGGGCACTGGGTCTCAGCCGGGGACCCCTCATACTTCCTCTGGTGGCCTGCTGCCTCCAGGCTGGACACCAGGGCTACAGGCAAAGCCTGCCCCCACTTGGCACCTCGAGCCAGCAGGTGTGGGGGGGCCTGGCCTCGGGGCAGCTCCTCGGCCGAGTAGCAGCGTGGGGTCCCATGAGTGTGGGGGTGCCCCCTGAGGGAGGGGTTGTGGTGGGCCAGGCATGTGTGCAGCCAGGTCAGAAACAGGAGGCCAGGGAGGAGCTGGGGAAACAGGCAGGTGGGTGGTTAGGGGTGCCCAGGGCAAGGGTACCTCGCTTCCACCCCAGCTTTCCTTGTTCCCTGGGGAAAGATGGGGTACAGCCCTCCCTCCGTAGAGGGGGAAAATGAAGCCCAGAGAGGCTAGCTCTTCAGCCTGACACCCATGCCAGAGCACTGAGGAGCGGGTGCAGCTGCCGCCCCCACCCCCAGGTTTAGGGGTTTGCTAGACCCCATCCCAACATCCCCATCCCAGGGCTCAGCTGCTTCCGGCCCAGGCTGCGCCACCCGAGTGGCATCCCTCCAAGTGGTGTGTGGAGGGGCAGCAGGCTCACCGTCATGGTGGTGGCAGCGGGACAGGCTGGGCTTGGCGGCAATCCCACAGGTGCACCTGTCGGTGGCCGCTCTTATACCTGAGGCCGGCCACGCCTGGGGGAAATTCCGGCGCCACTTCCTCCTCGGGAAGTGCCCAGCTGGAGCATTTCCTCCTCCAGTGCCCGCAGTCCCACCCGCGGCATCAGGACACAATGTGTGAGGAGCCCCTCGGAGCTTGTCCTGTTACCCCCTCCCCCAAGAGAGACTGCCCAGCCTGAGCGTCTGCTCAGGGTGCTGCCTCGTCTGACATTCTCAAACCTTTTGTTTTTTTTGAGACGGACTCTCGCTCTGTCACCCAGGCTGGAGTGCAGTGGTGCAATCTCGACTCACGGCTACCTCTGCCTCCTGGGTTCAAGTGATTCTTCTGCCTCAGCCTCCTGAGTAGCTGGGACTACAGGCATGCACCACCAAGCCTGGCTAATTTTTTGTGTGTTTTTAGTAGATACAGGGTGTCGCCATGTTGGCCAGGATGGTCTTGATCTCCTGACTTCATGATCCACCCGCCTCGGCCTCCCAAAGTGCTGGGGTAATAGGCATGAGCCACCGCGCCCTGCCTTGAACCTCCTGTAAGAGGGCTTCTGCTTGCGTCTCCGATGTCAGCACCCTGCTGATTCAACTTGTGTGTTTTGTGTTTGGACGTGATGGTGATGGGGGCTTCTGCACCCTCTGCAGTTTTCCTTTCCCCTGCTAGCGGGTCGAGGGTGGTTCAGTGTTTTAGCTGAGATGACCAAGATTAGGTGGGCCCACGTGCCCCCTTCCCCCAGCAGGGAGAGGTCCCTGAAGAGCCTGGGGAGGTGGCCTGGTCTTCACGTTTCTGTTGGGCTTCTGCGGTTTCACTGGGAAAAAAAGTTCAAGCTAAAAAGTCTCAGCTGGAGTGTGAGGACTCTGGGAACTGAGGAGCAGTGCATGTAAGGAGCCGCCTGTGGCCCCCGTGCTCAGTGAGGCTGGCTGGGGCGGGGGTGCCAGACATGCCTTTGTTTCCCTGGAAAGGGGACAGCTGGGGCCAGATCTCAGGAAGTTTTGAATGCTGGGGGTCTGATGTCATCTGAGGAGGGTTCCCCTGTGGTCCCTAGGGCCCCTGAAGCTGTGGGGATCTGTCTGCTGTGGTCCCCTCAGCTGTGGGGTGAGGGCGGGAAGGAGGGTACTCGTGTGCCCCTGGCCTTTCCTCCCCTGCCATGGTGCAGATATGCTGCACAGAGGCATCCTCTAAGCGTAAAACCTCGGTCTCTCCAAACACAAAAGCCCGCAAGTGGGGAGGGCTGAGGCGGCGCTGGGACCCCGCTCTGTGGCAGGAGAAGGACCCCTGGGCCCCCCAGCACCTCCTCTTGGCTGCTATGTCCCTTTGGGCTCGTCTGCCCTGGGCCTTCAGGTGTGAAGGAGGCCATGCCCCAGGGCTAACGGTCTGGGAAGAATCAGAGACACTGCTGGAGTCCCCAGGGCTGCTCCTTCTACAGTGCCCCTGCCCGAATACCTCCTATGACGGGAGCTCACTATCTGCTGGTTTTCTAGGGCTGTGCTAACCATGTACCACAGACAGTGGGGGGTGAAACGGCAGAAGTTTATTCCACAAGGCTCTGGAGCCAGGGGTCTGATATCAAGGCGTGTGCAGGTTGGGTCCTCTGCACCTGCCAGCTGGAGGCTGACAAGCACTCTTAGTTGTGAGACAGGGTGGGGGCAGTGGTGTGAGGGGGGTTTGTCTTTTCTCCAGGATCCACTCAGCCATTGTTCTGGGGACAAAAACTCAAGACCCCCCAACCTCTGCATGCCAAGCACAGCCCCGGGGAGGGGGTGCCAGGACCCCCCAACCTCTGCATGCCAAGCACAGCCCCGGGGAGGGGGT
>NW_016107474.1:6167224-6176185 GCF_001604975.1 Cebus imitator | reverse complement strand
CCCCCAACCTCTGCATGCCAAGCACAGCCCCGGGGAGGGGGTGTCAGGACCCCCAACCTCTGCATGCCAAGCACAGCCCCGGGGAGGAGGCTGGGCCCCTCCCTGGCTCTGGCATCTTCAGGGGCCTTGCCTGGGCCGAGACCTTCGAAGCAGCCCCTGGGCCCTTCTCCCGCCACAGAGGGGGGCCCAGGGAAGCCTCTTGGGAAACATCCCGAGGGGCCTGCAGCTGGAGCCCAAGACGTTTTGTGCAAACCCTGACAATTTACCACGCTCAGCCTGGCCAGGCCTGGTCTCCCCAGCCCTCCATGTTTCCACCTGACCTGCCCAGATGTGGCTTGGGGTTCGGGCTGCAGGGCTTGCCAGATGGGGGATCTTGAGGAGGGAGCGTTGGAGCTCCTGCGGTCCATGACCCCTAGGCTGCCTTCATGCAGGGTTAGGGGGATGCACAAGCTGATGTCAGTCCTTGTCCTCTGCTGGGAGCCCTTGAGCAGTGCGAGACCTGCTCAACCATACCCAAGCAAGAGACAAAGCGGAGGGGAGGAGCCAGTGGGAATGGAGGAAGAGGCCAGGAAAAAAGGGGAAGAGGGAGATGCCCTCCACCTTGGCCCACTACTCTTGCTCCCATTCCCAGGGGGAGCTGGTGATCCTCCCTCCTGGCATGGGGCACAGGTCTGCCACATGGCCACACACTGTTCCCTGGGGTAGGACCTGGTCTGCCTGAGGAAGTAAATGGCTGGGTGGATAAGTTCGGAAGGAGGGACCCAGTGGGTGGGGGCGGAGGGAGGGAATGAGCGAGCAGAGGGAGAGGAGTGCCCAGGCACAGGGGTGTCCTCCCTGTCCCGTGACCCTTGGCTGCGGTCCCCCATCCTACACCGTGCCCAGGAAGCAAGGAAGAAGGCAGACCCCCAGTAGACTCGCTCCAGCCAGCCTTCCTCCTCTGACCTGGGCGGCCTTCTTCCCAGCGGCCGTCGCCCCATCCACACTCCGCTTTGGCTCTGAGGTGGGACGGCTGGACCCTGGGGCACGGGCTGTACCATGGGACAGTGCCAGAGACCCGTCACCCCACCTTCTGCTGGCTCCTAGTGCTGTCCCGGGGGTCGGAAGGCCTGGAAGCCACGCCTAGGGGACTGGAGGGACCTGCAGGCTGGGTGGGGCAAGGGGTCCCGTGGGCGCAGAGGACGGGAGGACCCAGGGAGGCCGGTGCTCCTGCGGGTGGCTGAGGCAAGGGCAGAAATAACTGGGTTGGGCAAGACTGGAAAAGTGGCAGCAGGAAGGCTGGAGGGCGGGCCAGAGGTGGGGACCCAGACAGGCCGGCTCTCGAACCACATCCCGGCCCGCCCCCAGGAGACCACGCCCCAGGACCCTAGTCGGCCTATGCAGAGCGAGGGGCCTCAGACAAACGCAGAGCCAGAGCCGGACGGGTCAGAGGCAGCTGAGACCCCAGGACCCACAGCGAGGGAGATGCCCTCTAGATGCAGGCAAGGAGGGACCCACGGCCAGGAGCCCTTTAGCTGCCCTGAGGGGCGGGCGGGAGAAGGGGTGAGGTGGCGGCGGGGGGGGGTCAGGGGCACTGGGCAGAGAGGAAGCAGCTGGGCTCTGCAGGGCCTTCCCCGAACACCAAGGTGCAGGTGCACAGCAGGTCACGCGCAGCCAGCTCCTACAACCGCGTAGGCAGGGTGGGGGCACTGCTGGCCCAGCGGGGGTGCAAAATCATCTTGAGAGGGCCCCTCCCTGTGGCACGGCGACCCTCCCCATGGGTTCTCCCCAGCAGGAGTGGCCTCATGGGCCTCAGCTTCCCCTGACACGTGTGGGTCCCTCTAGGGCCGCCGCCTCTCTCCATCCTCCTGCCCACCCAAAGCCCCGCCAAACTGGTGGGTGGGAGTGTGGCTGTGGAGGAGGGGCTGCGGGCAGAGGCTCTGGGGCACCCCCTGGGAGGGGGCTGGAGGGCGGGTGCCATCGCTGCCAGAACCCCACACAGGCTTTCTAGGCACTGCACGGGGAGCGGAGGATGTGTGCGCCAACCACCCGGAGGATGTCCCTGGAGGGCGTGGACGCCCAAGGATGCCCATCACACGGCAAGGCTGTCCTTCCCAGCTGCCTGGCTGAACGCCCTCTCCACTAGACCCCACGGGGGCAGTCCCCCTCCTGGAACAGGCCCCTCTGTGGCGTCCAAAAGCTCCGGAGCCCAGGGTCTGCTGCCACCTGCTTCGTGTTGAAACCGAACTCCAGACTCAGGTGCCCAGGGCTGTGGCCGGAGGCTGCGCAGCCGCAGAGGGGCCTCGCCTGGCCCTGGTCCCCCGGGGGGCTCTGGTGGGCTCACCTGTCCGCTCCTGGACTTCAGAGACGCAGTCACTGCAGGCGCTGGCTCGAGGTGCCCCACACAGGGCAGAGTGCATCTCCTGGCCTCCAGCCCTGGTGGTACAGCCCACAGATGACAGGCTGGCACCCAGGGTGGCCTGGCCCCCAGCTCTGTGGCCTTGAAGCCCACCCTTTTCAGAGAATGGAAATTCCCTTTGCACCTGGCTTTGACCTGAGAGCACATCGGGTAAGCCTCAAAAAATTGCCCCAACACAGGATCCAGGCCATGATGAATTGAGTGGGCTGTCATGTGGGAGGGATGTGGACATCAAGTGGGGAACAGTCCCCTCAGGAGCACACGGGCGGGTCTGCAGTGCTGGCTCACATGCAGCTCCTCTGCCCACACTCGAACTGCCATTTAATGCAAGGGGAGAGTGGCTGGGATGCAGGTCACACCGGAACAGAAGTACAGATGGCTGCCTCCCTCAGGTTCAGCTTGCGGCCCTGGGGGAGGGAGCTCGCTCGCTCTCAGGGCCTTTGTCCCGAGCCTCATGTCAGGCGGCAGATGAGGGACACGGGTGGGCACCAGGCCTAGGCGCCACACCGTGGCTACCTGAATCTGATTAAAGGAGGCCTTGGAGTGTGCTTGGGAGGCCTCTGCCGGGGCACAGGCCTGTGGCTCTCAAGATGCAGAACGGAGCAGCAGTCGGGGTCCTGGGAGCTCTGCCTGTGGCCCCTGCTATGGAACGGGGCATCACACTGGGGGCTGGCAGCTGGCCCTGAACCCTCGGCCTCCAGCACCATGGCCTGTGCAGGGAAGGTGCCTCCACCTCACGGACCAAGGAAGCCCCAGCACAGCCCAGGGGGAGCAGCGTGAGTGCCAGCCCAGCCCCACAAATGGGGGAACTGAGGCACTGTGCCGGCCCCTCCTCCCCCACCTCCCGGCTGGGTCTGAAGGCCGGACCTGCTCCAGGGTGGGTCCTTGGGGCAGGTGGTGGGGCATGAGCGTGGCCACACCCTCACCCTCCAGTGGCTCCCGAGCGCCGGGCTGAGTGCAGTGTGCAGCAGAGGCAGCCCCGGCTGCTCGTGGGCAGAGGGCACACACACCACAAGGGCAAGGACAGCTGCTTATCAAAATATTTTATTTTAGGAGACCCCTCAAAAAAAGACCCTCCACATTAGACAGATGCCCCAACAATACCCTTGGTCTTTTTTTGGTCTTTTCTGTATTTTTTCCTTTTTAAATCAACTAAAACAATTTGATGCTTAAAATAAAAGACAGGAAGTATTTCCTGATCAGACTTTAGTCGAGAATATATATATATTTTTGATCCGGGGGCGGGTGAGGAGGAGGAGGTGCCACCAGTGGTTCACGAGGTGTCCCGTTTCTCGGCTCAGGAGGAGGCCTGGCTGCCTGGACCCGGAGCCAGGGACCCAGAGTGGGGGCTCCTCGGGCCTGACTGGGGCCAGGGAAGAAGACGGTGGAGGAGGAAGAGACGGCGGGGCTGGCGGCTGGGGCTTGTAATTTACATGAGAACCGTGCTGGTCACTGGCGCTGTCGGTGTCTGTCTGTCCGGCGGGACGTCTGCTCTGAGGAGGGAGGCTGGGATTCAGCGGCATCATTTCCTCTGTGGCTTCTTTTCCAGCTGAGAAACTTTTTTTTCTTTTTTACTTTTTAAAAAGAATCACAGCCAAAATAAGACATTAACTGCAAAATCCAAAATGGCTGCGCTTACCCTATGTATAAAAACACGTCCAGTCCGGTCGGGGCGCGGCCTATGCTTTCCCGGGGATCTTGGCCCGCTTGCGTGCGATAGCGTCCTCCACGGCTTTCAGCTGCTTCAGCAGCTCCTCCCGCCGGGACAGTGTGCTGGCCTTCCCTGATTTGGTGCTGGCGGCGGCGCTGGGATCCGAGGCTTTGCCAGGCACGCTGGTGACCTTGCTGGAACTCTTAGACTGGGGTGACAGCTGGCGCTTCCTGGAAGCAGGTGGGGAAGACTGTGAGCCTCGTCTGCAGGTGGACAGGGCAACGAGGTTGTCCTCCCTGTAGGGGAGCTTCCACTGAGCCCTCATTGGCCACCAAGACAGGTAGGGGCTGATGCTGCCACAAGCAGGCCTGGTCCGGCCCCGTACAACCTGCTGCTCTTCTTCCCACCTCTGTGCCCAGGGCACTCTGTCCGAGGGCACTGGGAGCAGAGGGCAGCCTTGACCAGGGCAGGAGCGTGTTTGTGGGGATGGAGCTGCCCTTCCCTGCCGCTCACCCTGTCTGCTCAGCAGAAGCTGGAGTGACGCCTCCAGCCTGAGCTGCCCTCTTGCCTTCTGAACTAAGCGGAGCCTCGGGCCTGGCCCAGGGCTGGCCCTGATGCCGCTGGCCTCCCCGAGGGACAGGCTTGGTCTAGCCCTCCCGGTGTGGCCAGGGCACAACCTGGGTGGGACTCACCTGTCAGATGGGGCTGCAGGAGCTTTGGAGTTCTGGCCTCTCTGCCGCTCTGGCTTCGGGGAGCCCAGTCTCCCACCTGACTTCCGGTCCCGAGAACCTGTGTGGTAGGTACAGAGTGAGACCACCTTCCTGGTTTACAGGGGACGCCAGGGACCCACTTCTAAAGCCTGAGGCTGCTCAGTTCACTTCCTTCATTTTTATGAAGAGATGAAAAGGCAAGAGCCAAGCAGAAGAGGAGAGAGACGTGGGCACCAACACATCTGGAAACGAGGCTGAGGCCAAACCTGGACTCCAGGTTCCACCGAACAGCCACTATCTCGCAGAAAGACCAGACTCCTTCCTAGCTCTGAAAAAACTGATCACGTGGGTCTTCAAATATGGAACGAGAAGAAAGACATGGCAGTGAAGAAACACAAGCAAAGCCGAGAGACCAGGAGTGTTTCCCTCAGACACTGTCGGGATGAGAGAGGCAGGGAGGGACCACTGGCCGGCACAGGCCCGAGGCTCGAGTGAACCAAGGTCAGCAGGACCCCAGTGGTCCTGGCTCTGACCCCAGGCAAAAACAGCAAGGCTGTTCCAGGACAGCTGCACAGGGCACAGGCCCTGGGCTTAGGGACAAAGGAGAGCAGTTCCCCTTCCTACGCCTGACAAGCCCAAAGGACCAGTTGGGAAGGGGTCTGGAAGCCCCTGCCTGTTCCCTTTGTCTGGGGGTGTCTGTGCCTCTGCTTGGTTTGTGCCCCACCCGTCAAAGCCAGCCAGGACAATCTCCCTATCTTTCCATCTGGGCCTCGGCTCTTGGGGTGAGGTCAGGATGGCTGGGGGTGCCCGAGATCCTTTCAGATCTACGTGGCTCAACAGTAACACGGACACTGTCTGCCCTGTCACTGAGTCCTCAGGAGGCTGGGAGGGTTTCCAGAGTGCACAAGGCATGAGGGTCCAGCGGTCTCCTGTCAGCCAGACTTTACAACAATTTGCAAAAATAGAAAAACCAACACCATTCCTGCTCATTTGTTTTGGAAAATATGTTTTTTGCGAAAATGGCATGAGTGTAAAAAAATACAGTGGTTTATTACTGTTATTTTTATTGATTTAGTTATTTTGTTTTTTTTTTTGAGATAGAGTCTCACGTGATCTCGGCTCACTGTAAACTCTGCCTCCCAGGTTCGAGTGATTGTCCTGCCTCAGCCTCCTGAGTAGCTGGGATTACAGGAGCCCACCAAGCCTAGCTAATTTTTGTATTTTTAGTAGAGATGGGGTTTCACCATGTTGGCCAGGCTGGTCTTGAACACCTGATCTCAAATGATCTGCCCACACTGGCCTCCCACAGTGCTGGGATTACAGGCGTGAGCTGCTGTGCCCAGCCTATTACTGTTATTTTTATTATTTTTGTTTATTTATTTTTTGAGACAGGGTCTTGCTCTGTTGCCCAGGCTGGAGTGCAGTCATGCAATCTTGGCTCACTGAAACCTCCACCTCCTGGGTTCAAGCGATTCTCGGGGCTCAGCCTCCTGAGTAGCTGGAGCCACAGGCACCCACCACCATGCCTGGCTAACTGATGTATTTTATGAGAGACCACATTGCAACATGCTGGCCAGGCTGGTCTTGAACTCAAGACCTCAAGTGATCTGCCTGCCTAGGCCACCCAAAGTGCTGGGATTACAGGAACGAGTCACCATGCCCAGCCCTGTTATTTTTAAACAAATATTTAAATTTTTTTCTTAGTTTTAGTTTTCAGTACCGTAAATATTGACAGATACAATCTGCAAGTCAGACGTTTCCTGGGCCCTCCCCATACTTGTTAAGAGCGACGGGGTCTGAGACCAGCTCCCCCGCATTGCCAGGCTACCCCCTCTGTCTGCTCCCTAGGGGCTGGGAGGCTCACCTCGGTCTGGGGATGTGTTGGCCCGCTTGGCTGGAGGAGGGCTCTGCCGGTCCTTGTCTGACGGTTCATAGCGCTTCCTGCTTCCTTTATCAGCCGCCTGGGACAAAAGAGGCCAGTGAGGATGACCGGGCCAGGAGCCGTGTCCTCACCCCAGAGGGGTCATCGCCAGCAACCTGCTCTGCCCCCAAGGATCCCCTCACATGCCTGTGAGACCCTGTGGCCCTGAGTGAGGCCTCCATAACCCGGACCAAGGGCACCCCCACTGTGCGCTTGGGGCCGATCGTGTTCCACAGGAAGCACCCTGTGGGCTGCTCTCCTCCTCCCATGGGGGCCACTCTAGGAGGACATGGGATCCCTTCAAGCCAGGCCTCTCGCCCTTCCAGCAGAGGGCAGAGGACAGACTGTATTGCAGGGAATGGAGGCCACAAACACGGAGAGTACCCCCTCTCTGTCCAGAGACACAGGGAACATGCTCTCTGTTCACAGAGGCGCTGGCAGCACCCGACCCTCCCAGGATGCTCCCACTTCCCGGCCCAGGCCCACATGTGATAGGCCGTACCGACACCCGTAAGGCCCACTGGCCCTCACTCAGGCTCCGTTCCCCAGGAGGAAGCTCTTAGGAAGAAGGACCCCGGCCTAGATGCTGGGGCAGCCACCAGTAGGGCCCTTGCCCTCACCTTATTCAACAGTGTCAACTTGATCTCCTTGTGGGCAACAAACGTGCCCTGCTGGGGCTGCCCAGAGGGGGCCTGCTGGGGCGTCGACGGCTGCTGGGAGGACTTCCCCCCTGCTGGAGGTTTTGCAGATTTGGGTGGTTGTGTGGATGAGTCCCTTTTCCGCTTTTCCTCTTTAACACCGTCTTCTTTCTTAGATTTTCCTGCCAAAAAATCCAGAGTCATGGAGGTGCTAGCGATTTTCCCGTGGCCACACCAACAGCCAGGCAGTCTGTGCCTATGTCGTCCTCCCCCCTCCGCCCCTCCCAAAGCTGCTTCCTGAAAGCACCAGAGCCCCAAGTACCTTTCTCCTTCCTGGTCTGGGCTGGGGCCGGGGACCGAGAGCTGGCTGAGGACACAGGGCTGGCCAGGTCTGCGTACATGTCCTCCGAGTCCACACTGTGTGCAGAGCTGCTGCTGGACGTGGCGCTGGACACTGAGGAGACACTGCTTACGCTCAGGGACCTGGACACACAAGAACATCTCGCCACAGTCCAACCACAGACTGGAGGGAGGCGCCGGCGGGGGCCCCATGATCCACTTTTACCCAGTGTCCATTTATGGACTATGTACCCACGGAGTGTGCGACACTGGGGGTACTTTGGGGAGTTCCAGGGCTACACAGTAGGGGACATCCCCATGGCTGTCAGGCTGCTTGCTGGGAAGGGGAACAGGACTGAGCCTAGCCAACAGTGGCAAGGGTGGAACTGAAGCAGAGTCCCTGGCTTAGACACCTGTGACCAAAGGGAGACTACTTCAGCCCACAAGGAAATTAAAAACACAATGAGCGACTGCAGTCTCAGGGAATGCCTCAAGAAAACACGGCAGCCGGACAGAAACAGCAGGTCTGCGGCTCCTCCGGTGCACACTCGATGTGGACGTGGACACAGAGCACACAGGACGGGCACCTGAGTCCGCCCTGCTCATCTGCTGCTCAGGAAAACACAACCACGTCTCCCGAGGGTGTTGACAATACATGGGCAAGATTCGTGGGCCAGGCGAGGCGGTTCCCAAGGGGAGGGATAAGAGAACCAATGTATTTTTTTTCTTTTACAAAAGTCAGGTCTTTAAAACATTTCAGACCTATGAAGAAACATTTTAGGCCAGGCGTGGCGGCTCACGCCTATAATCCCAGGACTTTGGGAGACCAAGGGAGGAGGATCACTTGAGCCCCCAGGAGTTTGAGACCAGCCTGGACAACATACCAAGGCCACGTCTCTCCAAAAACAATATAAACAAATAATAAAAAAAAAGTCTGACAACTATATATAAACCACCTGCTACCTAGAAATGAGAGTTCTATGTAAGGAATCTAAAGACGGATTCAATACTGTCTTCTTTTAAAACAACTAAACCTCAGAAATCCTTTTTTGAGACAGGGTCTCACTCCATCGTCCAGGCTAGAATGCAGTGGTGTGATCATAGCTCACGGTAACCTTGACCTCCCAAGTAGCTAGGACCATAGGCCATAGGCACACACCACTATACCCAGCTAATTAAAAAAAATTTCTGGGGGCCGGGCGCGGTGGCTCAAGCCTGTAATCCCAGCACTGTGGGAGGCCGAGGCGGGTGGATCACGAGGTCAAGAGATCGAGACCATCCTGGTCAACATGGTGAAACCCCGTCTC
>NW_016107474.1:6162678-6166995 GCF_001604975.1 Cebus imitator | reverse complement strand
TAAGCCCAGCACTTTGGGAGGCCAAGGCGGGCGGATCACCTGAGGTTAGGAGTTTGAGACCAGCCAGACCAACATGGTGAAACCCTATCTCCACTAGAAATACAAAATTAGCTGGGTGTGGTGGAGCATGCCTGTAATCCCAGCTACTTGGGAGGCTGAGGCAGGAGAATGGCTTGAACCTAGGAGGCAGAGGTTGCAGTGAGCCGAGATTGCATCATTGCACTCCAGCCTGGGCAGTAAGAATCAAACTGTCTCTAATAAAAAAAAATCTTTTTCTGTGGAGATGATCTTACCATGTTGCTCAGGCTGGTCCTCACGTCCTAGGCTCAAGCAACCCTCCTGCCTTGGCCTCCCAAAGTGCTGGGATCACAGGTGTGAGCCCCGTGCCTGGCCCCAAATCTTTCCCATGTATTCTCTAACATGTTTTTTATTGGCTTCCTCAGTCCCTCAGGCTGGTTCCCCTGCTGGGGTGTGACAGGCCCTGCAGGCCCAGCCTCTGCCTCTGTTGGGCTGGAAGCTGCCTGCTCCTCCCCAGGTGCCGGGGAGGTGGGCATCAAGTCAGCAGGGTGGAGGCCCCTGCTCCTGACCTGAGCACGCTCGAGTTCACAAGCTGTGTCGCGGGGTGGGGGGGTCTCCCTATCACATGAGTCCTGGCCCATTTTATCGTCTGCATCAGTTTCGACCACAGCCTTCCACGGCATCAGGGTGACTCAGACCCAGAGGAGCCCCAGAGTTGGCCCCAGCCTGCCTGTGGGAGACTCCCCATCCCACAGGCTGGCTTCTTCTGGGGACTTCCTGTCCCTGATGGGGAGGGAGACACAGGCACAAGTGACGGGAATGACCTGGATTGGGAGCTGGAGCCACTGTAGCTGCTGCCGCTGCCGCTGCCACTGCCGCTGATCGTCCGCCTGTAACACAAGCAACAGCTGGGCTCACGGGCACGGCCTCCCCTCCCCACCAGCAGCCCTGCGAGGTGAGGCTCCAGGCTGGCCTTGCCACCGACTTGGAAAAGGGCCTGGGCTATTTTCCTTTAGGCAGTGTTTCTCAAAAATGCACTCTCTCAGGGACAGCACCTCTCAGTGCAGACAGGGGTTGTGGAGGGACGGCCGGTGATCCCTACCATGCTGTCCTTTCCCCCTCATGCTCCAGAAAAACAGGCTCAGAGAGGGAGCGGGACAGGTTCCAGGTCAGGGCTCACTGGCTGCTGCTGCTCTGCTGGGGGTGCCTCCCACCACCTGGCTCTGGACCCCGGCACTCCAGATTTCCACCAGTGCCATCATCACGGTGGCACCAAGGACACAGAAAGCCGTAGGCCCCGGAAGCAGGAACGCTCACCTCCTCGGGGGCGTTCTGGCTTGCCGCTCCTTCCTCCTGGCTTCCCGGGGGTCTCCTGGTTTGGTGGGCTCGGGGACAGGAGCAGTGGTTTTGGTGGCCTGTGGTGGGGCTGGAGGCGGGGCTGGCTTCTTCACTGACTTCTCTCTGTGAAACAGGGAAGCTTGGGCAGGGCAGGGCTAGTGGATGAGGCCCCACTGGCCCATGTCCCCTTTAAATGCACCCGAACCTCAGGGCACGACACTGCATGCCTGTGACACTAGGTGAGCAGGCTGGTGGTCTGGACATGGCTCCCCACCGATCAGTGGCAGAGTGCTTGGGAATGGCTTCAAAGCCCCCAGCAGCCCTTCCAGGCTCCCCTCTAACAGGCAAGAGCTGCAGGCACCAGGGAGTGAGGAGAGCAGGCTGAGAGAGAGATCCCGTGAGAACACCCGGGGCTGCTGCCATGTCCCCAGGGGTCTGGGGGGGAACACTGCAGTGCAAGGGCAGCTTGAGAACAGGGGCTGTGCCCAGTGACCCCCAGCCCAGTTACCCTCTGGGGACAGACCCCCGAGGCATCCTCATCTCTTTGGTCCCAAATGCAATTGAGAAATAGAGACGGAAGGAAGAAGCTGCAGCTTCTGGAGGCTGGGCCGCCAGGACCTGCCCACAGGCCGGGGACTCACCCTGCTTTCCCAGGCGGTGGGGCCGGCTCCCCCTTGGTTCTGATGGAAGGTCTATGTGGGGAAGGTGTTGGGGACGGGGACGGGGATGAAGAGAAGGACCGGGACCTGGGGGAGTGAACAAAGGTGTGAGGAAGGGCCTGGGGGTGTTTCTTCACCAGCCCAAGGCCACTGAGGACCCACCCAGACCCATGGAACAGGCCACAAATTTCCACGTATGGGCCTCAGATTGAACTTCAGTTCTGCACCTATTCTGTCCAGAGCAGACTGGAGTGTGGAAGGTGTCAGCACCCACTGGCGGGTCCTCTGAGAGGCATGTGCCATGTTCACGTGTGTGCAGGATGGCAGGGGACAGGCTCCTTGGCAGCGGGGCATGAGCACGGCTCCCTCAGAAACACCTGCAGGACAGGGCTGCATCTGGCCCCTTCCTCGGCCTGTCGGGACTCAACTTGAGGATCTCAGGCTGTCACTCTCAGTGACAGCACCATCTGCTCCAGGACGAGGGCCCGCAAGGCTAGTGTTTGGTGGGGGACACAGGACCTGACCCCTGGCCACCATAGTTCGGCTGCCAGAAGGGGTTTTCGGTACCCCAAGGGGCTACTGGTACGATGTGAGCCACATCCACAGGCACCCACGCTGGCTGCACCTGCTGAGGGCCCCGGATGAGCCCCGGGGACGAACCTGGACCGGCTTCCTGAGAACGAGCTGTGTCTGGAAGAGCGGCTGGAGTAGGAGCTGTAGGATGAAGACCGGGATCGCGACCGGGATGAGCCGGAGCCAGAGTAGGACGATGACCGAGAAGATGACCTGGGGTGGGCGGGAGGGAGCGTGGCAGGAGGTGAGAGGCCCTGCCATGCACGCGCTGTGCTGAGCTGCTGCCCTCCAGTGCAGACCTGGACACACAGCTGCACAGGCGCACACAGCCTCTCCCAAACACTCTTCAGCCCCATCCCTCCTCAGTGGAGAACGGGGTTTAGAAATCAAGACCTGGACATGGCGTGGGCCCACTGTTACTGGGTGACTGCCTGAGTGGACAGAGCCGGAGTATGTGTGCTGACCCAGCTCACTCGTGCCATGTGTTTACATATCTGTCCATCTGTACCCACTGTGAAGCCTGGCCTCCCACCCATATCTCCTGTTCTGATGGAGTACCGTAAGGTCCACCCCGGGCCCTTGCTTTCTGGGAGCCAGACTCTCATGGCCCGAACCACTTCCTGTGTGTTGAGACCAGGGCCGCACGCAGAGGAGCAGAGCTGCGGGCCCAGGTCTGTGGAGGAACAGATGGACTCGCTGGCCCAGGCCTGTGCGTCCTCCCGCACCCAGGTGCCCCTCCCTCCAGCGTAGCCTGCCACTCCCTGGGAGCAGTCGGGCTCAGTCGCCAGGGTCCGTGCCCCATGTGGGGTCGCCGTGTCAGTCCTGCTTGGCACTGGTGCTCTTTGCTGAACGTATAAACGCTGGGTTAGTCCCACTGACTGGTCTTCAGGCAACGACGGCACAGCAACAGCGGGTCCAGGGTGTTCCCGACCTGACCCAGTGAGGTACACAGTGTTCAGCTGACGGTGCGGAGGAGCTGACACACCACGAGCCGTCCTTACCTGGAGGAATTGGAGGCAGAGGCTGATGAGGCTGACGTTTTCCGACGCCTTCGAGCCCGGCTTGGGGAGACCGACACCCCGAGTTTCTTCTTGGGAGACTTGGATCGGCGCCAAGGGTCCTTCCACTCATCTGCTCGCTTCACCTGTGGCCCCGTAGTGGTGGCCTCCTTCTTTGGTGGCTCAGCTTGGCGGCTGAAAGCACAGAGGCGTTACCAACTTTCGGGCCACCTGCCCTGCTTTGTGGGTGACCGCAGCAGGGGAGACTATCTCATACCTGGCTTATTTAAGGATCGCCAGAGAAACAGGGGCATACAGGGGCAACCAGACCACTTGCAAAAGTCATCATCACACGCACGAGACGAGCAGAGTTCTCTCCACAGTCTCGGCTCCAGTGTCTTTCAGGGGAACACCCTGATTTCTCCTGAACCAGAATGGCAGTTGCTGGGCATGGTGGCTCATGCCTGTAATCCCAGCACTTTGGGAGGCCGAGGTAGGTGGATCACTTGAGGTAAGGAATTCAAGACCAGCCTGGCTAACATGGTGAAATCCAGTCTCTACTAAAAATACAAAAATTAGCCAGTGTGATGGTGGCAGGTGCCTGTAATCCCAGCTACTCAGGAGGCTGAGGCATGAGAATCGCTTGAACCCAGAAGGCAGAGGTTGCAGTGAGCCAAGATCATACCACTGCACTCCAGCCTGAGAAACAAAGTGAGATTCTGTCTCAAAAA
>NW_016107474.1:6160868-6162438 GCF_001604975.1 Cebus imitator | reverse complement strand
AAAAAAAAAAAAAAAAAAAAAAAAAAAAAAAAAAAAAAAAAAAAAAAAAAAAAAAAAAAAAAAAAAATTAGTGAATTAATCAGCCAGAGCCTTAAACATTTTCTTTGTTCACTGCTTTAAGTTTAAAGAGACTGATTAATTGCAGCTAGAGAATATCCTAATTTAATCACCATGAAGAGCTGAGACCACGACCGGCCTCCTCCAGAGCAGTGCTGATCTCAGATGTCAGGAGTGAGAGCGGCAGGTGAGGGAAAGGAGGCCCTGAGAACAGCTGCTTCCTGACACCAGAAGGGCTGTAAGTGGTGACTATACGTGAGCAGAGACGATCAACAGGAAGCAAATCACAGACCGAAATGTGAAAGTCAAGCTCTACGGAGCGCAGCGGGCCACATGGTGCTCAGCGAGGTACTGACCACAGAGATCTGTCCCGAGAAGCCAGCAGACTTCCTCGCCCATACCTGGCGGGCAGGGAAATGGACAGAGGCAGAGTGTGCAGTGCAGCCCAGACCCGCATCTGCCTCGAGGAGGGGTCTGTGCCTCTGAAGCACTCCATAAACTCAATACACTCTGAAGCAAAAGCAACCCCCAACTCACAACCCCAGGACTGATAATAAAGCAGTTTAATTTCAATACTAACTAAAGAGCAAAATGTAAATGCCTCATATGAAGGTATCTGCTCAACCCATAAAATCTTTATTTTTAGTGATTACCAATCCATAAAAGTTCACTTACAAACTTTGGGCTGGGTCTGGGTACAGTGGCTCGTGCCTGTAATCCCAGGACTTTGGGAGGCCAAGGCAGGTGGATCATTTGGGGCCAGGAGTTCGAGACCAACCTGGCCACCATGGCAAAACTCCATTTCCACTAAAAATTCAAGAATTAGCTGGGCGTGGTGACGGGCGCCTGTAGTCCCAGCTACTTGGAAGACTGAGGCAGGAAAATTGCCTGAACCTGGGAGGCAGAGGTTGCAGTGAGCTGAGATTGCACCATTGTACTGTAGCCTGGGTGACAGAGCCAGACTGTCTGTAAATAAATAAACATTTTGGGCCTGCTGCGGTGGCTCACACCTGTACTCTCAGCACTCTGGGAGGCTGAGGCGCACAGAAAGCTTGATGCCAGCAATCTGAGAGCAGCCTGGGTAACGTGGTAAAACCCCATCTCTGAAAAACAATACAAAAACTAGCTGGACATGGTTGTGGGTGCCTGTAGTCCCAGCTACTCAACAGGCTGAGGTGAGAGGCTGCAGGGAGCTAAGGCTGTGCCACTGCACTCCTGCCTGGGCAACAAAGTGAGACCCTGCCAAAAAGAAAAAAAAATTGGTAGCTGGGCTACTGGGAAGGCTGAGGCAGGAGAACTGCTTCAACCCGGGAGGTAGAGGTTGCAGTGAACACAGAATCACTGTACTCTAGCCTGGGCAACAGAGCGAGATTCCTTCTTTAAAAAAAAAAAAAATAAAGGGCCGGGCGCGGTGGCTCAAGCCTGTAATCCCAGCACTTTGGGAGGCCGAGGCGGGTGGATCAAGAGGTCAAGAGATCGAGACCATCCTGGTCAACAAGGTGAAACCCCGTCT
>NW_016107474.1:6157819-6160172 GCF_001604975.1 Cebus imitator | reverse complement strand
CCACCACGCCTGGCTAATTTTTATATTTTTAGTAGAGACGGGGTTTCACCATGTTGACCAGGACGGTCTCGATCTCTTGACCTCGTGATCCACCCGCCTCGGCCTCCCATAGTGCTGGGATTACAGGCTTGAGCCACCGCACCCGGCTTTTTTTTCTCTTTTTTAAAGATAGGGTCCTGCTCTGTTGCCCACGCTGGAGAGCAGTGGTGCAATCACAGCTCACTGTAGCCTTGAACTTCCAGACTGAAGGGATCCTCTCGCCTAAGCCTCCTGAGTAGCCAGGACTACAGGTGTGCACCACCACAACCAGGTAATAAAAAAATTTTTTTGAGGTCTCCCTATGTTGCCCAGGCTGGTCTCAAACTCCTGGCCTCAAGCAATCCTCCCGATCTGGCCTCCCAAAGTGCTGGAATTACAGGCTTGAGCCACCATGCCTGGCCTGCAAACACTTTGTAAAAAGCTGTTTTAGGCTGGGCGCGGGCAGATCACGAGGTCAGGAGATGGAGACCATCCTGGCCAACATGGTGAAACCCTGTCTCTACTAAAATACAAAATATTTGCTGGGAATGGGTGGTGGCGTGCACCTATAGTCCCAGCTACTCGGGAGGAGGCTGAGGCAGGGGAACTGCTTGAACCCGGAGGTGGAGGTGACAGTGAGCTGAGATCACGCCACTGCACTCCAGCCTGGTCACACAGCAAGACTCAATCTCAAAAAAAAAATGAAAATAATTAAATAAAATAAAAATTTTCTACATAATAAAACAAAAAATGAAAAAAAAAAAAAAAAAAAAAAAAAAAAAGGAAAAGCTGTTTAGTTCCTCTGTTACTGCAAGCAGGATTCTCTGCCTTCTGGCTCTGCTGTGGCGGCATCTGCTTACATCACACAACACATGAAACCATCAAAACCATTGGTGTTTATGTTACTCAACCAGCTGGCTGGCAAACACGCCTACCACCTACCTAGCATGCAGGATGGGGCAGCTTCCCCCACTTAACACTGTCCTAAGGACATGGACACATGACATCATGGCTTCAGCTCCTGCTACGTCAGCCCAAAACTCCAAGAGCTATTGCCACATCTGGGTGTCCCCTGGAAAAGTAATCCGGGAAGGAAGTAAGCACCTGTCTGATGGCCCTCCCTGTCACAGGCTACTAGGGAACTACTTTCACCTTTATACTTCCTGTACATGCTCATCCTACAAACACAAGAGGAAACAGAACAGCGATTAGTCACCAGGATGGTGCGGCCCTTTAATACAGGGTGAGGGAAAGGGCAGAAGTCAAGGCGTGGCCGGGGCCACCTCTTCTTCGGGCGAAGCTGTGGCAAAGTCTTCTGCAATGAGGGAGAAGGAAAAAAACATCTGCCCGTCCCCTGCCATGGCATGGAAATAAAACCAGCTGAGGTCCAGAGAGGCAGGCGGTGCAGGCCTCCACTGGTGTTTGCCCCCCAGGAAGGGCTGCCCATTCCCTCTGGAGACAAGGATACTGAATTTCAAAACAGAAACAGCCATAGGCAGGCCAGTAGGGGTCAGTAGGGGCTCTCCTCTGGGCCAGGGTTCTGGATGGGCCTGCACCCTCTCGTCACTGCAGGGAGCCCTCCACTGCCACCAGCTGCACCACCTTCCTTCTGAAGCAGCTGCCTCCAAGCCTATGGAGCAAGGAGGCCCTGTGTAGCAAGTCCACGTTCCCTGTGTGGGATGCGGTGGTGCTGATTTTAACCAGGATGCAGATAACCATTTTTTTTTTTTTTTAAACAGAGTCTCGCTCTGTCACCCAGGCTGGAGGTGCAGCGGCATGATCTTGGCTCACCGAAAGCTCTGTCTCCTGGGTTCAGGTGACTCTCCTGGCTCAGCCTTCTGAGTAGGTGGGATCACAAACATCCGCCACCATGACCCGCTAAGTTTTGTATTTTTAGTAAAGACCGGGTTTCACCGTGTTGGCCAGGCTGGTCTCAAACTCCTGATCTTAAGTGATCTGCCCATCTCTGCTTCCCAAAGTGCTGGGATTACAGGCGTGAGCCACTGTGCCTGACCCAGATAACCGCTTTTATTTTTGACTTTATTACTACAGTGACTCATTAAGGACAAATGATCTGGGATCAGCTTTACAGTAATGATACAAAATTTCCTTTTAAAATGTATTTAAGTTTAAAAAGTGGGCAAGGTGCACTGGCTCATGCCTGTAATCCCAGCACCGTGGGAGGCTGAGGTGGGAGGGTCTCTTGAGGCCAGGGGTTTGAGACCAGCCCGGGCAACATGGCGAAACCCTGTCTCTACAAAAAACACAAAAATTAGCCAGGTGTGGTGGTATGTGCCTGTGGTCAGTGGGGGGCTGAGGCAGAACTGCTTGAGCC
>NW_016107474.1:6150757-6157399 GCF_001604975.1 Cebus imitator | reverse complement strand
AAAAAAAAAAAAAAAAAAAAAAAAAACTTATGCAAATGGCACAAGAATTGGGTGAGTCTGGGAATCGCTATGTTGTAAGTCACATCTGTGGATTCTGAGAACCAAATATAAATGAACTACACCCCAGCTGCTGTCTTTCCCCAGACCTAGGGTGGGGGCCCAAACCGTGAAAGCTGGCTTTAGTGGTGTGCGCACCGCTGCGGGGGCAGTTCCAGCGGGAGGTGTCCTGGGAGCGTGGCTGAGCGAGGGCTCACCGCGAACGCTCCATGTGGGAAATGTTCACGTGATGCTCGGGGAGGAAGGCCAGGCTCGGCAGGTCCGAGAGGCACAGCCGGAGCTGGGAAACAGCTCCAAGCTGGCCATCTTCCTCAGGCTCCCTTTACTGCTTAGAAAGTTTCTCAAACTTTCCAAAATCACTGTGTCTTGCATTTATTACAGAACACATCTCAAATGTTATTTAGGGATTTTTCTATTTCTGTAAATAAAACCATTTAATACCGTTAACTCCTACATGCCCTCAGGAATCTTCTAATTTTTTTTTTTTTCTTTGAGACAGAGTCTGGCTCTGTCAACCAGGCTGAAGCATAGTGTCGGCTCACTGCAACCTATGCCTCCTGGGATCAAGTGATTTTCCTGCCTCGGCCTCCTGAGTAGCTGGAATTATAGGTGAACGCCACCACGCCTGGCTAATTTTTATATTTTTAGTATAGACCAGGTTTCACCATGTTGGCCAGCTAGACTCCAACTCCCAACCTCAGGTGATCCATGCTGGCCAGGATCGCCGACTCGGCCTACCTAAGTGCTGGGATTAAGGCATCAGCTACCACGCCCAGCCAAAGGACCTGGCTGCCATGGGAACCACGATGAGAGAGCTGGGCTCAGGCTGTGGTGCCCTGGAGTCCTGGTGCCGGCCAGCACCGCTGACCACTGTACTCGTGACCTTACTCCTATGGTGCTAACAGGCTGTAATGGGGGCAAAGGGGCTGGAACAACTGGGCAGTGTCTCCGTTGCACTTTGATCGCGAGTATCCAGGCCCCAAGGCTGCGGTAGAAAGCAAGGCTGAGCAAAGGCTTTCCACAGCCCAGGGACCTGGGGCATGTGGCCTTCTCTTAGCAAAGGACACCACCCCAGGGGACATCCTGATGAGACTTGGAAAAACCAGGCAGATACAAAATAAACAAAGGCAAAACACACAACACAGATGCCCCAGGACAGCCTACCATGTGCGGCTCAGCTGCTTCACAACTGGGGGCCTGCATGGAGGGAGCGAGTGTGGGCTGAGAACGCTCTTCAGGGATAGCCCAGTCAGGAAGGCCTGCTTCCAAGCTGGGCTAGGACAAATGGGGAATTTGCATGAACACTTCCAACCAGAGGGAAAAACCCTTCCAGCAAGTTCTGACTGAGGAAGTGGCCTTGCCTGCAGCACACGGCACCACACTATCATCTGGCCCCCATTCCTCGTTCAAGGCTGCAAGAGACTCTCTAAGGGGCAAAGGTCAGCTGTACCACCAATGCAAACATGCCAGAGGCAGAAAAAACCAAGGGCAGCCCAGACAGCTCCGGCTGGAAGGCCCCATTAGTGTTTACCTTTCTAAGGACACTGACTGGCTAAAGAACATGGTCGTGAAATGTCTCGGCTGTGACACTGACACACCCACTGGCCTGGCTAGAGAGATGAGAAGTAGGTTTCACACAACGGACCTCCCCCAGCTCTACAGATGCACTGGATAGAACTGGCTGAAAGGCTCTGCTCTAATCATTTTTAAATAGCCACGATGGAGCAGTGGGCAAGCCTCAAAGGCACGCCAGGACAGAGAGAGCAGCACAAGACCCAAACACAGCAACCCAGCTGCCAGCCACAGGCCCAGGGGAAGCTGGTCGGGAAGGCCTGCCAGAGCTCCTGACAGGGAAGAGCTCGCCAGTGACTCCCACAGGCAAACAGCTTAGGCAGGTGAGAGAGAACCTAAGGAAAGAGGGGTGTTAGGCTGGAGATCAGGAAAGAAAGGGCTCCCCAAAGGACAGAGTGCTGGCCATCAGATGGCTCAGGTCAGCATTTCCTGTCCGGGCTCAGAATTCTCCTTCCTGAGGGAGGCCCTCACCTCTACCCAGGACACCCACCACACCAGACAGTGGCTTGCTCTCGCTCCTCCTGCTGCACAACTGCACCCCCTCTGCTGGGGGTGGTGAAGTGTCTGGTGTAATGAGCTCGTGGTGTGCTGCAGAAACAACAGAAAAGTGACTGCCCTTCATGAAGGTGCTGCCCTGCAAGGCCCAGCCCCAGTGCAAGCACACCAGACACCGCCGAGCCCTTCACTGTTGTTCTGCTTGGTAGCTGAAGGCAGGATCTTCCCAAGTGGCTCTCTGGGTAAAATCCTGTCGCCTTCCTCCTATTTTAGGTGAGAAAAGTTCTTTCTGTCCACCTGGTGATTAAAAATTCCCAACCAGGCTGGGTGCGCTGGCTCATGCCAGTAATCCCAGCACTTTGGGAGGCTGAGGCAGGTGGATCACCTGAAGTAAAGAGTTCAAGAACAGCCTGGCCACATGGTGAGGCCCCATCTCTAGTAAAAATACAAAAATTAGCTGGGCATGGTGGCACGCACCTGCAATCCTAGCTACTCGAGAGGCTGAGGCAGGATAACTGCTTGAGCCTGGACCGGGGAGGCGGAGGTTGTAGTGAGTCAAGATCGTCACTGCACTCTAGCCTGGGCGACAGAGCGAGACTCTCTCCCCCAAGAAAATAAAAAAATCCCAACCTGTCAAAGGCCCACCCATTCAATATGTGTATTCCTGCAAGGGAAATCTGGCTGCTCCTGAAAAAGCAGCCAGGCCAGTTCTGGCTGATAAGGGAGAAGGAAGCAGGAGCACTGGCTGGAAATTCTGCTCTGGGGAAACCCTTGTCCTTCAGGCAGATAGCAGGCTTGGCAAGGCTCCCGAGAAGGTGATTGAAGCCAAGGCTGGAGACTCCCTAGCACCCGGAAGCCGGGCTGAATCCAGAGCAAGCGGCACAGAGAACTTTAGCCCTGCTGCCGGCAGCTGGGAGAGGGGTTGAGGGCAGCCACAGGAGCACAAGCTGGTGCTTCAGGAAGGAAAGAAAGGGGATGTGACCTTAACAGAGGGGAGATAAACCAGATCAGAAACTGGTGGGACAGTGGCTGGGCTCAGTTTGGTGAGAGAGGCTGTTTAATTTTAGGAAGAACTCATTTACTACAGAGCTTCCTGACCACCAGCTGTGAGCCCAGATCACGCCAGAGCGCCTGAGCACCTCCCAGTCGCGTCCCCACAGTAAGACTCCTCTGTCTGTGAAGCCGAGGACTTGGGGGCTGGCGATGGCTACCCCTTTCTCCTGGGGAGGCTAGCACGCTGGACACAGAGCACGGCAGGCGGGATTCTGCCCTCGAATCTGAGTCACCAACGCGAGGGCCACAGCGAGGAACACGGTGACCTTAGGCATGGCTGCCCTCTAACACGTACCCCAAAAGCACATCCTTGTACACAGAAAGCATCCCTGAGTTGCAAGTACAGTCACCTGACTGAGAAGAGTCCCCTGGCTCCTTGGAAACAAGCAGGGTATGTGACTAGGGGCTGGGGAGGGGGGTCTGTGGCCAACCATGTGTTCCCGTAAGCCACCAAAGTGGATGTGCTGACTGACTCATGAACCCAGAGCCACACAGCGGAGTGCCCCTTCCACCTAGTCATCATGGCCTTTCCGTGATAAAACCAAGGATCTGGGCTGGCATGAGAACCCCCACTTTGTGAATCTGGAAAGCAGACTAAGCTGGTTGTCTGTAGAAATCAATCTGCAATTTTATCAACCCTGTAACAATCAATTATGAAATGCAGGTGAAAATGCAGGCTGCTACCAAATCCAAAACTCACTGACAAACGTTGAGTGAGCAGCAGCCTGCGTGGGGCTCTGTGATAGACACGGAGACTGCATCGGGAGCAGGGCAGACAGGGGTACCCCAGGGCCACCTGCTAGGGCTCCAGATGACCACCGCTAAGGACATGCTAACATTGCGGCTGTGGCACCGTGGGCCATGAGCAACAAGAAAGCAGGCTGGCAAGCAGGAGGGCATGGGCAGACCTCCCTGTGCAGAGGAATCTGAGCAAAACCCTGGAGGAGGTGGGAGGTAGCCGGTCCAGGCAGAGGAACGGCTAAGGCTGTGTGCATGGGGTGCCAGGCCTCACCCTGGCACTGGGGCCCCGGGGGGAACACAGCCTTGGGCTGAGTCCACACTGGAAATGCTGTGTGCTGCGGGGGAACGGCTTCTATCCAAAAAGGGCTTGAAAGGCCGAAGAAGACAAAGCACAGAATCAAGGCCAATGCCAGGTTCCCTGCTTGGCTGACCACGTAAACTTCAAAATAACTTAAAGATTACTGTAATGTAAAAGGATTAAAAACATCTGAAATGTTTCACTTATTCTGAATGTTCTTTAAGAACAGGCTTTGCGCCGGGCGCGGTGGCTCAAGCCTGTAATCCCAGCACTTTGGGAGGCCGAGGCGGGTGGATCACGAGGTCGAGATCGAGACCATCCTGGTCAACATGGTGAAACCCCGTCTCTACTAAAAATACAAAACATTAGCTGGGCATGGTGGCGCGTGCCTGTAATCCCAGCTACTCAGGAGGCTGGGGCAGGAGAATTGCCTGAACCCAGGAGGCGGAGGTTGCGGTGAGCCGAAATCGCGCCATTGCACTCCAGCCTGGGTAACAAGAACGAAACTCTGTCTCCAAAAAAAAAAAAAAAAAAAAAAAAAAAAAAAACAAAAAAAAAAAAAAAAAAAAAAAAAAAAAAAAAAACAGGCTTTGCCTAACATTAGGGAAGTATGACAAAATGCAGCACATTTAAGGAAGTCAATTCACTGTGAGCTGGAGAATGCCAACGGGCAAAATTGGCACTTGCCACCAGCTAAGGACCCAGCTACAATCATGAATGACCTTGAAACAAAAGACGGCAAAGCCCTGCCTGAGAGCTGACACTGAGAAAAGTGTTTATGACTTTTGCACAACTGTACACGAGAGAGGGCATCGTCCAGTCACATGGACAAGACGATAAGAACGAGGGACTTGTTTTTGTCCCGTGGTGGACAGCAAATCCTTCCAGAGCCACAGTCGCAGGTCCTGATGGCTGCCAGGTCTCTGAAGGGGAGCGTGAGAACTGTGGCCCCGCTAAGTGTGGCCACCGCTGGCTCCTGCCATGAAGCTGCCCACACCTGCAGGCCTGGCAGAGTCCAGCATTACCAGCAGGTACAGGCCGAAATGTGGAGGTGTATGAGAGCCAAGGCAAGCAGAATGTGCCTGCGGTCTACGGGCCTTGGAAGGAACTGCCTTGATCCCCTCCTTGCATTTCCCCTATGGAGACGCCGACAGGAACCGACCCTACGACACAGCCATGTTCATGCTCTCATCCTCGCCCCCACTCCACCCCTCTTTTTTTTCAAGACAGGGTCTCACTCTGTCACCTAGGCTGGATCAAAGACCTGTGCGTAAGAGCTAAAAGGATAAACTCTTAAGAAAAAACACAGCAGTAAATCTTCATGACCATGGATTAGGCAATGGTATCTTACATGACACCAAAAGCATAAGCAACAAAATTAAAAACAGTAATTGGAATTGCACATCATGTATCTGATAAGAGACTTGTATCTGGAATACATAAAGAACTCTTACCGCTCAATAATAAAAAACAAATTAAGACATGAGCAAAGGATCTGAACAGGCGTTTCTCCAAAGAAGGTACACAAATGGCCGTAAGCACAGGAAAAGACAGTCTCATTATCGTCGTCATCACAGAAATGCACATCTCCTCAGCAGGAGACACCACACCTGCCGAGACAGCCGTCCTCAAAAAGACAAGCGTAGACACGGATGCGGAGAAATGGAGCCCTTAACCACCGCCAGTGGGAATGTAAAAGGTGCAGCTGCTGTGCACGACAATCTGGGGGATTCTCAACGAGTTAAACATAGAATGGCCACATGATCTAGCAATTCCACACCAAGGCAAATGCCCAAAAAGAATGAAAACCTATGTCACACAAAAACTTGCACACAAATTCATATTCACAACAGCTAGAAGGTGCAAACAACCTAACGGCCATCAACAGACAAACGGATCAACACCACGCGGTGTGTCCACGTAGGAATGAAGCACTCGGCTGTGCTGCAGCCTGGATGAATCCTGAAAACGCTCTAAGTAAAGGAGGCCAGTTACAAAAGACCACGGATTGCGAACTTCTGTTTCTACAAAACGTGCAGAACGAGCGGATCCCTAGAGACACAAAGCAGGCTGTGGCTGCTACGAGAAGGCAAGCGTGGGAAAAGTGGAGAGTGACCACTAACGGGCACAAGGCTGCTGCTGCTTCTTTTGAGAGAGTCTCACTCTTATCTCCCAGGCTGCAGTGCAGTGGTGCAACCTCAACCTCCTGGGCTCCCATACCAGCCTCCTGAGTAGCTGGGACCACAGGTGCACGCCACCATGTCCAGCTAATTTTTTGTATTTTTTGTAGAGACAGGGTTTGGCCATGTCGGCCAGACTGGTCTCCAACTCTTGGGCTCAAGCAATCTGTCCATCTTGGCCTTCCAAAATTCTGAGATTACAAGTATGAGCCACGGTGCCCAGCCTCGTTTTTTTTTTTTTGTTTT
>NW_016107474.1:6131443-6150667 GCF_001604975.1 Cebus imitator | reverse complement strand
AGCGAGGAGCAGTGGCTCACGCCTGTAATCCTAGCACTTTGGGAGGCTGAGGTGGGAGGATCATGAGGTCAGGAGTTCAAGACCAGCCTGACCAACATGGTGAAACCCCGTCTCTACTGAAAATATAAAAATTAGCAGGGCCTGGTAGTGGTGCATGCCTGTAATCCCAGCTACTCAGGAGGCTAAGGCAGGAGACGCCTGGGTAGCAGAGTGAGACTCTATCTCCAAAAAAAAAAAGAAATTATTTTATTATTATTGTTATTTTTTTCAATAAGGGGTCTCGCTCTGTCAACCAGGCTGGAGTACAGTGGCACGACTGTAGATCATGGCGGCTGCAACATCTGTGTGATCCAGTAATCCTCCAGCCTTGGCCTCCTGAGTAGCTGGGACCAAAGGCTCATGCCACCACGTCCAGCTGGTTTTTAAACAGAGACGGGGTCTTGCTTTGCTTTGCTGCCCATGCTGGTCTCAAACTCCAGGCTTCAAGCAATCCACTTGTCTCAGCCTCCCATGAGGGGTACATGTGTGAGCCACCGCAGGTTTCATTCTGGGAGACAAAAGTGTTCTCAAATTGACAGTGATGATGGCGGCACAACTCTGTGAATATTCTAGAAACGACTGAACTGTACACTTTAAATGGGTATGTTGCATAGTACGTGAATTATATTGCAACAAAGCTGTAAAAACACACACAAAATATCCAGTTCTCTAATGTCCACTGAGGCCCATCCATTCAGCTAATAGTCAAGTGTATCTGACGGTGAAAAAAGGGCTGTCCTGAGTGCCAGTGCCTGCCTGTCTCATGAGTCTTGGCTGTGCCCCCAGCAGCTGGCAGCAGGCATCATTCTGCACCCAAGGCACCCACTCTGTGAAGGGAACGGCAGTTGGCCTGGGGCTCCCCTCCATTCTGGCTGCTGGAGTGCCTCACCCTGGCTGGCAACATGGATGCCCTGCAGCACTTGAGCCCAGTCCCAAGCCCTGGGGGCCAGGCGCACTTTGGAATTCAGAACCCTCCCGAGGACAGGAACATGGTGCCCAGGTGTACGTTATGAAATGTGCACGCCACAGAAGGGCAGTGCCAACTAATCAAAACACACTGATGTTTGGACTGTATGCATTTTCACATCAGTGAGATCACCTACAATAACAGCCTCCCAGGGGCTCAGGGCAGATGTCACCGCCTTGGGAGTTTTACAGAAAGGCCCTGAGTCGGAGAGCTTTGGGTCTGGGGACTATGGGCTCGGCGCATGGGACTGCACTGGTCCCCTGGGCTCTAGAGCTGTGGGCAGCAGACGGGAAGCGGGGGCGGTGGGGACCAGGTACAGAGCTGCAGGCCGGACCTCCCCCAACACCCCTGGCCTTCAGGAACTCGGGTCTACCTTGGTGGCTGCGGGGAGCGGGGCTTGGGCTTCCCCTTTTCCTTCTCCCGCTCCTTCTCCCGGTCGCGGTCGCCGCGGTGCTGCCGGTCCTTCTCATCCCGCTTGGCGCGCTCGCGCTCCCACTCCTCCTTCCGCCGCTGCCGCTCCTTGTCGCGCTCGCGCTCCCGCTCGCGCTCGCGTTCCCTCTGCCGGCGCTCCCGCTCGCGGTCCCGCTCCCGCTCCCGCTCACGTTCACGCTGTCTGTTCTCTCGCTCTCGCTCTCGCTCCCTTTCCTTTGTTAAAAAGCCAAACACATGGGGACGCAGTGCGTTATTCAGGTGGTAGAAGCACTGAAAGCCCTGACTGCACCACCACGAGCTTCGTCCATGTAACAGAATCACACCTGCACCCCACAGACCACACAAAATGCCAGGTGCACAGCACTATGTCACTCTGCGCACCAAGGGTGCCACGCTGTGTGGTGGAGTACAGAGGCGGCAAGTCTACCTTGCAGAGAGGGAGGCAGGATCAGCAGCACCCTCCGGTGGGGATCTCGTTCCCAACCCTCTCCTTAAAACACAGTGTTAAAACCGGGTCAGATGCCAAACCAGAGCGAGCATCAACTAGGAGTGAAATCATTCCAACTGCCAATTCTAGACTAACTCAAGGCACCAATTCTGCAGTCACAGCCCAGCATGCATTGGGAAAGACGGCGTTCTGCTCTCTGGAGAGATGGAGCATCCACAGACAGGAGTTGCAGGCTTGTCCTGGGCGGGTGCAGCCAGGCAGTGTGCATGCACTGCCTCTGGAACAACTTTTCCTCTGCTCTTATTCATTCATGTGCTCTAATATTCGAAGTTAAAACTGAATAAAGTCCAATCACAGTGCACCTGACAGGTTTCAGGCTTCAGGCCACTGCTGGGGAGATGCAGAGTGCACCCCTGGCCTCCCTGCTGCCCATCCCTTAGACACAGCAGAGAGGAACCCAGTGGAAAGGGACTCCTGGGGCTTCCAGGGTGCCCTGCCCAGGGGTAGGGAACAGGACCCTGCAGCCCACCTGCAATGAGGAAGCTGCTCTCTGGAGAGACGGGGCAGGAAAGGATTGAGCAGGGGAACTCTTCTGACACTACGGGGCCCTCTCTCTGAGCTCACCCTGCTGGGCTCCTGAGGAGACAGCTGCACCTGGCCCTGAAAGCTCATGACTGTCCCCACAGTCACAGCATAGGAACTACCCAGCTGCTTCTAACTGACCGTTCTCTGCAGCACCCTAATGGCCAAGATGAGGAAGTCACAGGCTGAAGCACATAATTCATCAATATGCTAAACTCTGAGGCGCAGATCGACCAGGGAGGCAGTCTCAACATAGACCAGTCTTGAATGAGAGCAGTGAGGTGCAGCAGGCCCGTGAGAACACACCTACCAAGCTGGCTGGAGAAGACGTGAACAGGCGTCACATCCTAAACAGGGTCACTCAGGGGCGGAGAAGAGTGACGCTCCCGGGCAGGGGAGACACATGCCCGTGGAAACAGGCACCAGTAAGTGTACTGGCAAATCTCATTTTAAAGACCAGGCTGAGTCGGGCGTGGTGGCTCACGCCTGTAATCCCAGCACTCTGGGAGGCCGAGGTGAGTAGATCACAAGGTCAGGAGTTAGAGACCAGCCTGGTCAACACAGTGAAACCCCATCTCTACTAAAAATACAAAAAATCAGCCGGGTGTGGTGGCAGACACCTGTAATCCCAGCTACTCGGGAGGCAGAGGCAGGAGAATCGCTTGAACCCAGGAGGAGGATGCAGTGAGCCGATATCACAAGATCACTGCACTCCAGCCCAGGTGACAGTGTGAGACTCTGTCTCAAAAAAAAAAAAAACATACCAAACAAAAAACACCAAACCAGGCTGGGCACAGTGGCTCACGTCTGTGCTCCCAGCACTCTGGGAGGCCGAGGTGGGTGTATCACTTGAGTCAGAAGTTTAAGACCAGCTTGGGCAACATGGTAGAACCCCATCTCTACAAAAATACAAAAAATTAGCTGGGCATGGTGGTGCATGCTGGTGGTTCCAGCTATTTGGGAGGCTGAGGTTGGAGGATTGCGTGAGCGCAGAAGTAGAGGCTGCACTGAGCCGAGACGGCACCACCGCACTGCAGCCTGGGTGACGGAATGAGAACCTGTCTCAAAAATAAAAAAACAAAACAAAACAAAACAAAACAAAAACCCCCAAAACCATAGCAAGAACCAGATTTCAGGAAGTCCTTGTTGGCCATTAGTTCAATCACTGGCTCTGAATTCGTTCTCTGTAACAACCAATCAGGTTTTGAAACTGGTACATTGTGCTAACTATATAAACTCATATGAAGTCCTACAAATAAAAAGGGGTCACTTGAATGAACAGCTCATGAAACTGATGGCTGGATACTTAAGTCATACTTACTCGGTAATTATGATACGGCTCTGTTTCTGTATACTGCACCCTGAAGTTCTCATACTGTCCGCCACGCCAGAACCGCTCAATGTCATAGTCGTAATAAGGGTCCGCATAAGGCTCCAGTCTGGAAAGAGCCAATGAAAGATAACTCATCACTTAGGAGCACGGGCGCAAAAATACCGCACGACACGCTAGGGGCAGAAAGTAACAGACCACGACTCAGTGGGATTTGCTCCAGGAGAGCAAGGTTAGCCCATGATGAGGAAATCCGTTCACAAACTCATGCAGTAGCAGACCTGAAGTCACAGGATTCTATTCACGAGTCACAAAAACATGTTTGACAAAAATAGCCTTTCTGAAAAAAATACTTAGGAGGAATTGATACCTTAGTATGATAAAAATATATTTACACACTTTAGAGTGAAAACTAGCACCTTACTCTGGGGAAACAGGAGAAGCTCCCCCAGGAAGCTCCACGACCGCCTCTGCTGTGCGGAGGCACCAGCTGACCGGACAAGGGGAGCCCACCAGAGGCACAGGAACACGAAACAAGGGGGAGGGAGCCCACCAGAGGCACAGGAACGCAAAACAAGGGGGAGGGAGCCCACCAGAGGCACAGGAACGCGAAACAAGGGGGAGGGAGCCCACCAGAGGCACAGGAACGCGAAACAAGGGGGAGGGAGCCCACCAGAGGCACAGGAACATGAAACAAGGGGCAAAGCCACCGCGGGTTTGCGAAATGATACGATAGTGTACCTGAAGAACCCAGAGACTTGATAAAGCCAATTCAAACAAAGAAAAAAGGAACTTGGAAAGGGAGAGGATGAGAAAGTAACATGGAAATCAGATGTCTTCACAGATACAGATTATAACCAGTTAGGAGGCAGATGGAGAAAACTGTAATTACAATAGCAAGAAAGGAGAAAAAAATACTTAGGAATAAAATATTAACCCATTTCACGAGAAATGTGCAGAGCTGAATCCTGAGAGACACAAGCACGTGTGAATGAATCAGAAGGCACCCCTGGCACTTGGAGAGGGCAGCCTGGTATCGCCCACAAGTCAGTCCTTCCTACGCTGACTCAGAAACATAACACAATCCCAGGAAAAACACCACTGAGATTTTTTTTTTTTTTTTTTGAGACAGAGTCTCACTCTGTCACCAGGCTGGAGTGCAGTGGCAGAATCTCGGCTCACTGCAACCTCTGCCTCCCGGGTTCAAGCAATTCCTGCCTCAGCCTCCCGAGTTCAAGCAATTCTCCTGCCTCAGCCTCCCGAGTAGCTGTGACTACAGGTGCACGCCACCACGCTCAGCTAATTTTTGTATTTTTAGTAGAGATGGGGTTTCACCATGTTGGCCAGGATGGTCTCGATCTCTTGACCTTGTGATCCGCCCGCCTCAGCCTCCCAAAGTGCTGGGCTTCTTTACGGAGCTAGACAAGCTGACACCCAAGTTCACATGAAAAACTGGACCCCAAGACCAGCCAAGAAAACCCTAGAAATGAAAAGACACGCCCTCTGAGACATGAAGCATCCTAAAAAGCCTGTATAACTCAAGCAGTGCCATCGCAGCACATGAAAACCAGAGGCCAGAGGAAGGAGGAAGGAGGTCCAGACACGGATCCAGGTACACCCAGGGGGGTGCCATCTCAGGGGCAAAGGGGATTCTTCACTGAACAGGGAGGGGACAACTGTCCAGCAGCTGGGAAGGTCAGGCTCTTTTCCTGCCTGCGCACAGGGTGATGGGTTCTGCTCTAAATTCCTGGTGGGGTCCACGACTCTGCATCTCCTTTCCTGCGGAGCTGAGAAAACAAAGTATACACTAGCAAAAGAAGGTCCCTGGATGCCGTCCAGGGAACGTTTCAGCCCCAGGCCAACTCTCTGCTTTGGGCAGACTGGGTGGGAACCTGAGGCATCATGGCTTGAGGTGGCTCCAGCCACGGGTGGTCACTAGCACCCTCGAGGCCACCTCGACTGTCCACATGGCCTAAAACTGGCTCTCCCCAAGGACAGGGCTTCAGCCAGACAGCATTCAAACAATCTAATGTGCACACTACTCAAACAACATTATAACAATCAATAAACTTTTGTAGAGATCTGTGGTAACATGACATCATGCTACATAAAAACGAAGAGGAAGCCTGGATAACATGTGAGACCCCATCTCTACAAAAGGTACAAAAATTACGCAGGTCTGGTGGCACATGCCTGTGGCCCCAGCTACTTGGGAGGCTGAGGCAGGAGGATTGTGTGAACCCAGGAGGCTGAGAATGAAGGGAGCCATGATTGCACCGCCGGACTCCAGTGTGAGCAACAGAGCCAGATGCTGTCTCAAAATAAGAAAAAACAAGGCTGGGTGCAGTGGCTCACATCTGTAATCCCAGCACTCCGAGAGGCCAAGGTGGGTGGATCGCCTGAGGTCAGGAGTTTGAGACCAGCCTGGCCAACATAGTGAAACCCCGTCTCTACTTAAAAATATAAAAAATTAGCCAGGTGTGGTGGCAGGCGCCTGCAATCTCAGCTACTTGGGAGGCTGAGGCAGGAGAGTCACTTAAGCCCAGCAGCTGGAGGCCAAAATGGTGCCACTGCATTCCAGCCTAGGCAACAAGAGTGAAACTCCATCTAAAAAAACAAAAACAAAAAACAGAAAACCACACACACACAAGAAAACAAAGAAAAGAAAAAAAAAGGGGGAGAAAATGAGCTCCTTGAGACACAGACTTCTCCTTTGACAGTGAAAAAATAAAAGGCAGAAAAGCCTTTCTCAAAATGAGTGTGAGGGTGTGTGCTCTCTGACAAGAGGTCTCTGCCAGCAGATTTTTTCTTGGGAAACTGTTTAAGTGGAATGAAAAGGCCTCTTTCCTGCAGGCTTTCTGGAAGTTGCAGGTGAGCGGTCAGGAATGAGGCACACAGCACTTCCTCAGCGCGGCTGCCTCAGAACCATCTGCTCAGCAGCATGTGTTCTAGAGAGTGTGTCAAGCACAGCATGCCACCGGCACCTGCAACCATGCTAACAACAGACTCTCCAGTGCCACCTTGCGAAATCCTGAAACACTCTGGAAATGAATTTGGAAGGGTCTTTGTTTAATTCAATTTAAAAATAAATACTACTGAGCGGTACCATGGTCTGCACAAACACTTCCCAAACTATGTTTTAGGGAACCAAAATGTGAATAAGCCTTCTGAAGAAAGGGTTCTGTGGTCAAGCAAGATTGGGTAAAGCTGGCTCGCAGCAGGAGGGAGGCTCACGGCTCCTTCAGCAGTCACTGCTTCACCAACCACCACCAACAGTGTCCCGTTCACAGCATGCTGCGCTCCAGAGGCCCTGTGTCCCCAGAGGTCTGAGCAGTGTCAGACTCAGCACTGGCACGTGGAGAGGAGCTCCTCCACGCTGGAGAGGAGGGCACAAGTTCCTGGCTGAGAGGGGACCACTGGACATACCCGCCAGGCGTAGATGGCGGTTTCTGCCCACAGTCCCGCCCAGGGAGAGGCATGGCAGGTGAAAAGTCTAGCAAATAGAGAACGTGTAAGAATTACAAGTTTGGAGCTTAGAGATCACTTTGTTTAACCATTTCATTTCAATGGCAAGGAAACTGGGTTCAAAAAGTACTAGGAAAAGTGCTAAAACGTCTAATGCCACTTGTAACTGAAGGGTTCTGCCATGTTACACAATGAAATGCAACTTGCACAATTCAGGTTGAACTTGCACAGACCTCAACCCAGGTGGAGGGTTGCAAAGGCAGGAGTCAGATGCTCATGCGCCCCTGCCCACTGCAGAGATCCAAGGTGAGGAAGAGGGTCCCAGGCAGCTTGAAAAGGGAGCAGCGATGTAGCCCCCTGCTGCCTCTTGTCACCACCCAAACCCGGCGTGGTCTGGCTGGTGCCCACCTTCCTGTTGCAATGCTAGCCACTGAAAGTGAAGGCAGGGGACGAGGTCCTCAAAGGCATGCAGAGGCCACAGGCACCTGGGCACCCGTACAGCCACCTGCCCTCAGAGTCTGTGGGGCTGTGGGCTCACCCATGTGGAGTCCTCCCTGTGTCACTCTCCAGGGAGCCTAACCCTCCCACCCTGCTGACTCAGGGGGCTTCCCTGCAGGGCACCAGCAGATCCAGGTGGAATCCACTGCCAGTCTCTCAGTTAAGCGTGTGGGGTGAAGGAAGTGCTCACCCACTCCCTTTCTGAAAGTTACTGTTCTGGCTTCTCTGTACCCCACCCTGACATCATACTCCAAAGAACAGTAGCCTGCACCCCACCTCTATCACACCGGCACCACACCACTTTCTATGTTGGGGACGCTTGGGGATCTGGCAGGGGCCCAGTCCACGGCCCTGGCTGTGGTCTGACAGGCTGACTGATCTGATCAGAAACTCTGTTCACAGTGGAGCCACTACTGATGACCACATTTGTCACAGGTGACAGCCTGTGCACCCCAGAGGGCCCCTGTGTCTTTTGGGCCACATGTCCCTATCAGACTTGTAAACTATTCTGGGCACAGCATTCCTGGCAGCCCTAAGCAGAGATGACATTTCTTAATGTCTTACATGTGTGAGGGTGTTTTGGAGAAAGAGTCTCTCTCTGCTGTCCAGGCTGGAGTGCAGTGGCGCCATCTGTCGTGGCAACCTCCACCTCTCGGGCTCAGGAGATTCTCCCACCTCAGCCTCTTGAGTAGCCGGAACTACAGGCACGTGCCACCACACCCAACTAATGTTCGTATATTTTGTAGAGATAGGTTTGGCCATGCTGCCCAGGCTGGTCTCCAACTCCTGAGCTCAGTCAATCTGAATTGATCTGATCACCTCGACCTCCCATAACACTAGGATTACAGGAATGAGCCACTATGCCCAGCCAATATGTGAGGTTTTATAAGTCAGATGGTACCTGAACAAAGTCCCGAGGTGGTAGAAAAGGAACATTTTAAGCTGTGAATCAGGATGCATCTGTCTAGACAAGTATTACTATTACTATTCTTAAGAGGTAGAGTCTTGCGCTGACCCCCAGGCTGGAGTGCAGTGGTGCGATCCCGGTTCACCTCTGCCTCCCAGGTTCAAGCAATTCTCCTGACTCAGCCTCCCGAGGTGCTGGGACTACAGGTGCATGCTGCCATGAGCGGCTAATTTCTTTTGTATTTTAGCAGAGACCGGGTTTCACTGTGCTGCCCAAGCTGGTCTCGAACTCCTGAGCTCGGCAATCCGCCTGCCTCGGCCTCCCGAAGTGCTAGGATTACAGGCGTGAGCTACCGTGCACGGCTGCAAAGTATTATTTTTACTAAGTGATCCTGTTAGTTGATTTTTTTAATTCCAAAAAAGATACAGAGAAAAAGGAATGTTCTTGTCCGTATACCATGTCACAGGCTGTTTCTCCAAGACTGCCTGAACGGGTGTCTACAATGAAGTGCAGGGAGCGCCACCCTGCAGCCACCTCAGCCTGCCTGTGTGAAGCTGCCTCTATGTGACAAGTACTTGCAAAACTCCACATCAGGTGGCTAACATCTGTATTCCCAGCAACTCAGGAGGTTCAGGCGGGAGGAATGGTTGAGTCCAGGAGTTTGAGATCAACCTGACAAACACAGCAAGACCTCACCTCAAAAAACCAACAAACGGAAAACCCTCAACATTAGGGGATAAAATAATATGGTATCTTTAGGGGTCTGTGTTCCTGGAATTACCGCAAATCAATGATTCTCAAACTTTAATATGCAGGAGAGGGCTTGTTAAAACAAACCACTGGCCCAGCTCTCCCTAGAGCTTTAGACTCAGTCTGTCTGGGGTAGGGCCTAAGAACCTGACCTCTAACACACTGCTGGGGGCACAGGTGGCCGAGGTCAAGGCATCACAACAGGTCACAGATATCAATCCAGGCTGCACTCTCCTCACCTGTGCGGGAGGGACATGGGCCTGACCTCGGCCTGCTATGACCCAAAACAGGTCAGGAGCACCGGACGCGAAGCCTGTCACGCAGGATCCCAAAACGTGGGTGCTGCTGGTTTGGCCTTCTGTGCCGTGACGGCCCTGGAGCCCGACTGCTAACTGGGCTGCGAGCCATCCTCCTGCACACCCTACAAGGTGTGGGCATGGGCGGGACCGAGAAGGCAGGTGACAAGGGGACCCACTCCTGCCAATGGCACACATCAGGACGCCTGTACTTGCAGCACAGCTCCTTCCCTCCCTCTGGGTCCCGGCAGCCCAGCCGCACTGGGTCCCTCCAACTCACTGTGTCTTCCTCTGCAGCCACCTGGAGGACTGACCTTTCCCTTAGACGCTCTTGGTGACAGTATTTAAAGACTTGGTTAAAACATGTACATTTTCTAATTAAATGGCCACCCACATGGGGTGGCCTCCACCCTCCTGGCAGAACCCTGGCTGACAGTTCTCCCCACCGTGTCTATCAGAAACAGCCAGGGCACCTCGCCACTGTGACACATGCACCCTAATCCTGTTCCCAGAGGTCTAGACTCACCAGGTCTGGGATGAGGCCTGGCACAAAAGGCCCCAGGTTAACTGTAACAAGCACAGAGACCGTTATATAAAAACAAACAAAACAAACATAAGGAGAAGCCTGGCTCTCAGACACCAATGAAACCTTTTAGCCTTGACTGCTGAGGCTTTAAAATTTAGGGGTCCTGCAGTGTAGATACCAGCTCCTGGGAGAGAAGCTGGGGGGGCCAAGAGCCAGCTTTTGTCACCTGGTGCCAGGAGGGGAGACACCTGTTTCTGCCACCAACACTGACATGCGAAACACACACAGAGGCACAAAACCTGAGACCTGCTGAACCCTTCCCAAGCAGGCAGTTTTCAGGTCCCTGCTGCAGCCAGGGAAACTGGAACAGAGTGTCAAGGATCACGCCCAGGCTCTAAAATCCATCCTTCCCCACACATTTACAGAGTGCTCTGTGCGCAGGAGCTGTGAGGCAGGAAAGACAATATCCACAGCTAAACAAACTAACCAAAAACGAAGCCCTCCAGAGCTTCAGGAGACCCCCTGATGATCCTACAGAGTTCTCACCCAAATGCTCCCTCCTTACTGTGATCTGACATTCCACACGCGATTTAATTAGAAAATGTACATGTTTTAACCAAGTCTTTAAGTACCTATCCCTTCAATCTTGAGTTGTCACTGCTGGGGTAGGTGGGGGCCGCTGGAGCTTCCTCCCCCAACTTCTGCAGGCAGAAAGCCCAGGGGAGTCTGCTCGCGGCAAGGACTGAGAAGGGCCTCGCAGGGCCAAGTCAACAGGACTGAATCCTGGAGCGCGAGCACTGCACGCCTTCCTTTTTGTGTATCTTTTATTATCCTTCCAGACAGAAATCACAGTCATCATGATTCCCTGCTAGCAACCAGGAATGTACAGGGTTGCTCAAGCCTCAGCAAAATGCAGCTCCAATTCAGATTTGACCGAATTATAATCCAGCTCTCTGTCCTGAGGCTCACCGTCCATCCACAGGCAGAGGAAAGCAGCATTTTGTATGCCACACAAAGATCTGACTTCTACCCTTCAACCCCAGGCACTTCTTCTGTAAGGGATTTTTAAAGATCAACCATAAATGAGCCCGGCACGGAGGCTCACGCCTGTAATCCCAGCTCCTCGGGAGGCAGAGGCAGGAGAATCGATTGAACCTGGGAGGCAGAGGTTGCAGTGAGCAGAGATTGTACGACTGCACTCCAGCCTGGGCAACAGAACAAGACTTCATCTCGAAAAAAGGTACCAGCCCTAAACGCCTCGGAGGAGGAGCGGTGAAGACAGCACGGCCAGTGAAGAGAAGCACTGCTGTGCTCCCAGCTCCTGGGTAATGTGGGGTGGGGAGAGAAGACAGGGACACAGACTTGTGGGGCTCCTGAGGCCTCAAGGACAGCTGCAAAAACTCCCAGAGCTCAGAGCCGTAACGCTTCCCTCCTAGAAGCAAAAACCTGACATCAGCTGCCTGTGAGAACCGCCCCAGACTGATCCTGGGAATGTTTCCGTGACCCCAGCGAGAGGCGCTGGGCCCCGAGGAGCACACCCTGGGGCCTGCGCATGGCTGCCCTCTCAGGAGCACAGCCACACCCGGGGAGGAAAGGGAGGGGCAGGCAAGGCCATTCCTTACACTGTGTCTCTGACATCTCTCGGGAGCCGAGAATTCCAATCTCGAAAAACTTCATTTTCTTTGTCAAATTCCCGTTCGTCTTCGCCAATGGTCACCGTAAACCTTTTCTCTTCAAAATCAGGCTCCTGTTCTTTTCGGATAGTTGCTTTTTTTAAAACCTACCGTTGTAAGAAGAAAGAAGTCAACAGGGAGGCGGAATACTGGCGCTGCTGTTAGAGACACGGAGGGAGCTGCCCCACCCCATGCAGCTGCCCCGTAAGAGCAGGAGCTGTGTGCTGCAGTGCTCGCGGCGAGGGGCGGACACGGTGCAGGCATCTTTCAGGGGAGGAGGGCAGTCTGTGCCCGTCTCTACACCAATAGCTGCCCCTGGCCTCCATGTGCCCACGTGAGGTGCTCATCACTTCCTTCAACTACCCTTGGGGCTGAACCCAGGGAGCCCCAGTCACTCAGAGTCTCAGAGAGAAGGAGGTGACATGCCAAGGAAGTGAGGACATCTTGTCTGTCATCTCCCAGCAGAGAGGCCGGCCAGGAAAATGAGGACGCAGGGTTGGGTGCCGGGAGACCGGCTTCCAGAGCTTAGGCTCACACACTGGGGCCAAAGTGGGCCCAGAAGGAGGGAATGTGCAGTGACGGGGCCAGAAAGCCCCAGCTTCTCTCCAAAGGAGCGGACAGAGTCTCAGGAGCCTGGGGCACGGACCCTGCAGGGGCAGCGGCGGCAGCCTCACCAGGCTTTCCCGGAGTGGCTGCAGACTGCCTCTGTGCTCTTGGGCAGCGCCAGCCGGGGTGTGGTGCAGTGCTGATCCAGCCACCTGAAGACAGAGGGTATGCCCTGGACGGGACTCCCTGGCCTACTGGGCTGCTGCCTCTGAGGCGGACAAAACTTTCTATCCTTCCAGGCCTGGTGGTGCACGCCTGTAATCCCAGCTACTTGGGAGGCTGAGGCAGGAGAGAATCGCATGAACCTGGGAGGCGGAGGCTGCAGTGAGCTGAGACTGGGCCATTGTACTCCAGCCTGGGCAATAAGAGCAATACTCCGTCTCAAAAACAAACAGGCAAAAAAACCCAAAAGACCCAAAGCAAACGACAGAAACAGCCCCTGAACTTCAGAGGCTTTCCTGAGCCTCCCGTGGCTGCTCTAGACCCAGGAAACACTAGTTTTGTGCAAGGACCACTCTTGTAAGTCTTTTTCTTGTCAGGTTTTCTGAACTCTGTTACCTCCTTTGCATGCCGGAGTCCTCGTTCCCAGGCACTCTCTGTTGGGGGCTCTGGAGGGGGTGGAGGCAAAATTTCATCAACTACTGGCCCACCCTATTGAAAAATGAGAAGGGAGAAGGTGAGAAAGTAAAACTTTCAAGTGTACAGAGAAACCAGACAGTAAAAACATCAACACCACAGAGCTCTGAGTGGGCACTCTCCTTCCAGCAAGCCTCACCCGTCCCCGGAAAGCTGAGGCCTGCTTCCACTTGGGACCATAGAAGCATCTGAACGGGGCTGAGCCTGAGCTGAGGCTTTTCCACAAGGCACAGAGACTTGTCTCAAGCTTGAGATTCAGACAGAAGCTCAGCTGGCTGATGTGCTCACAATGAAAGAAGAGGCATCACGCACCCAAGGGTTGGCGGGCATCAGCGGGTGAGGTCCGAGAGGCGGGGCACCGTTGGGCGGGAAGGGGTCGGCTTTGGTGATTAAGGAGTAGTTCCCCTTGTCGTTCACTCCAGGGTGTATAAACCTACAATTCATTCCCCAGGTACAGTTCCCTATGGAAACAAAAGTGAGATCAGAAACAGTCCACAAGAGCCTAACTGCATAAGGGCAGCAGCTGGGGTGGGGGTGGGGGACAGTGGCCATGTTTACCCAGGCCTGGCCTGGCCTGGCCACTCGTGGGTACTGAAAGGGTGGGCAGGACAAGCCCAGAGAGGCCGAGCCAGGCGGCGGCACCTGCCCAGACACAGCAGTTCCCCAGAGGCTGCCAGGCACCCGGGACACCTTGGTCGGAGGAAACAGCCTGTTTCAAAGTCCCTTTGTAGAGAATTCACACATTACCAACGGTCTGAGTATTAACTTTCCCTTAAACCAGAAAAGCCCCACAGCCTTGCTCCCAGCCCTGGCCCAGGCTCCTCGAGGTGCAACTGGATGTAACTGTGCTCGGGCTGAAACAGACGTCAGTGAGGAGCCTCAACAACCATCGGGAGGCGGCAGGGGCACGCGGGAGGTGGCAGGTGCACGCGGGATGCCCTTGGCCTCCTCCCTAAATCTGCATTTCTCTTATCAAAACTCTCACAGAGCATTTCAAGATATTTCTGGAACTTAAACGGGCTTTTACACTTTGCTCACGAATAATCATCACAAACCTTCATTTTCAACAGAACATCAGGGTTAGTAAAGGAAACCTCGACTTTTCAGTACAGAATAGAAGGCACCTAAGTGTTTAAGTCAATTAGTGAGTGAATCATTTTTTAAAAATGTACTTTTTTGAATAGACAACATGTATACATTGTTTAAAACCAAGTATATCATACAGTATCTAAGTGGTTTTAAAGAACTTTTTCAACAGGTTAACATGCAGTTAGCTTTTACATCATTTAAAATTTTAACCTTAAACATCATAAACACTTAAGCTTGAATCAAAATCAACTTAATACAACATAATAACAGTATCAATCCAAATTAAACATGAAAGAAAGTAAAATTGCTTCTCTGGGAATGCAGAAATGACAAAGTAATTTTTAAAATTTCTAGGCCGGGCACAGTGGCTCATGTCTGTAATCCCAGCATTTTGGGAGGCCAATGTTGGGGGGATCACCTGAGGTCAGGAGTTCAAGACCAGCCTGACCAACATGGTGAAACCCTGTCTCACCAGCTAAAATACAAAAATTAGCTGGGTGTGGTGGCGCATGCCTGTAATCCCAGCTACTCGGGAGGCTGAGGCAGGAGAATCACTTGAACCCAAGAGGCAGAGGTTGCAGTGAGCCGAGATCACACCATTGCACTCCAGCGTGGGCAACAAGCGTGAAACACTGTCTCAAACAAACAAACAAAAAATTTCTAAAAGCATTTTAAGAGATCACACATGAGGGGAGAGGTAAAAAAAAATAAAAAAATCACACCTAAGTCAAAAGAGGCTGGGAAATGTTAGTCTATAGGGTATTCAAAAATCCAGAACCGGCTGGGCATAGTGGCTCACGCCTGTAATCCCAGCACTTTGGGAGGCCAAGGCGGGTGGATCACGAGGTCAAGAGATCGAGACCATCCTGGTCAGCATGGTGAAACCCCGTCTCTACTAAAAATACAAAAATTAGCTGGGCATGGTGGCACGTGCCTGTAATCGCAGCTACTCAGCAGGCTGGGGCAGGAGAATTGCCTGAACCCAGGAGGCAGAGGTTGCGGTGAGCCGAGATCGCGCCATTGCACTCCAGCCTGGGTAACAAGAGCGAAACTCCGACTCAAAAAAAAAAAAAAAAATCCAGAACCTCAGAGAGATTTAAAGAAAAACAGACTATGCAGTCATACATCTCACAAAGACTCAACATGCCACGGAGCTCGTCATGGTTTGCCTCTTCAAATACTCATACGATATTCAAAATCGCTTGTGTAACTCAAAAGGTAAACGCAGCTCACTGTAAAAAAATGTCCAAGTACAGAAAAGGGCTGAAAATATAAACCACAGCTTTTCTATACTCCTTCTTCATCTCAAGTACATATCTGGGTGGTGGCTAACTAAATATGTTATTATTTGCCCTTTTCAGTATTTACAAAAATTTTCAGGACCTATGAACCCACTGTCACCAAAGACCCTTTTCACAGATATTGGCAGGCAGAGGAAGCTGGAACAAGGCAGAAGAGAACAAACCAGCGAGCATTGAAGAGCAAGTCGAGAAGGTGAGCATGGGGCTGTCCCTAGAGACCAGACACAGGTGGGCGACAGTGTTCAGCTCTCGGGGGCCACCTGCCTGGGGAGTGCTACGCGGTGCCCTGACCCCTGGACACCAGAGTAAAGGGGACGATGACTCTGGAAAGCAGCACAGTCAGTCTGCACGTAGAGTTGGGACACTACGTGTACAAGGTATGACATCCAGCAGACGTCATGATCTTGGCTCCCTGCCAACCTCCGCCTCATGGGTCCAAGCACTTCTCCTGCCTCAGCCTCCCAAGTAGCTGGGATTACAGGCCTGCACCACCATGTCTGGCTAATTTTTGTATTTTTAGTAGAAATGAGGTTTTGCCATGTTAGCCAGGCTGGTCTCAAACTCCTGATCTCAGGTGATCTGCTGCCTCAGCCTCCCACAGGTGTCAGCTACTGTGCGCAGCCTTACTTTCATAATTTAAAAAACAATTTTTTTTTGTTTTGAGGTGTAGTTTCACTCTTGTTGCCCAGGCTGGAGAGCAATGGCATGCTTTTGGCTCACTGCAACCTCTACCTTCCGGGTTCAAGTGATTCCCCTGCCTCAGCCTCCCAAGTAGCTGGGATTACAGGCATGCGCCACCATGCCCAGCTGATTTTGTATTTTTAGTACTAAGAGATGGGGTTTCTCCATGTTGGTCAGGCTGGTCTCGAACTCCTGACTTCAGGTGATCCACCTGCCTCAGCCTCTCAAAGTGCTGGGATTACAGGCATGAGCCACCACACCCGGCTTAAAAAGCATTTGTTTAAAAAAAAAAAAAAAAAAAAAAAAACAAAGAAAAAAACTCTCCAGAAAACAGAAGCAAAAATAAAGACATTCTTATTTACAGAGTGTATTGTCTTCTGTTTCTAACTGGAACTTCAAACCCGAAATTCACGTGGACTGTGATCCTAACAGTATGAAGACAATTCTGCGGAAATTGTGCACACAGACGCGGCCTCAGGCCGAAGAGGGCAAGGAAAGACGGAAGCCACCGCACTGGGGCACAACCGTGGCTCAAATGTCTAAGGGCTATTTCTGGCAGGATGAAGATCTTTTTCTGAACTGGAATGTCAGCACAGCAGCAACTGTTTTATTCTATTATTCATCTTCATCCCTGTGTGAACACTGTTATTATTTTACTTACATAAAATATTTCGTAATAACATGAGATACTTGTAAATAAAGAATCCCCACACACTCTCAAGGGTACACGGTGAAGTCGACCTCCTGCCCCGGGCTTCCAGGGCCACTGCCAGAGGCAGTCACCAACTTCCTGGGGCTCGATCCATCCATCTTCCCTGCTTTCTTCTGGGCATGTTATGTTCTGTGTTGAACCTTGCTTTTTTCACCACACAATATAACTACAAAAAGGGAACCTGCAAGCTCGGCAGCAACATACCCAAACAGCACCAGTGAGAGACCCGCAACATGGAAAATCTGGAAGCTCACACAGAGATGCTGGGAACTAAAGCCCACGCGCCAGTACAACCTGCACATGAAATAGCTTTAAATGTCTCTTTTAATTCTGAGTACAGTAAATATCAATCTACTGTATTTCTTTGGTTTATGGGTCATTTCTATTGATGTGTATGGTATTAAAAATTAAGAGACATTTAAAGATATCTCACTATTTCACTATAACAAGAAACCCAATATTTGGTAACAAATATTTAAGAAGGTATTTTTAAAGTATTTGGTGAGAAGAGTAGAATTCTATGCCTTTTTGCCCATCTCTTGAATGCTGGCCCTGAAAGACACGTGGGCTCCCATCTGCATCTGGCCATGATGGGCTGCCGGGGCTGAAGCTGGAGAGGATGCTACAGCCCCACACAGAGAGACAGCTGGAAAGAGAGAGGCATCGTAAGAGCCTTTTCAGACGTGCTGGGAAATCCTTCCCGACACCGCACTCAACAAGGGAAGGCTCCTCACAGTAAGCTGCGATCGAACCCCATTGCCAAACTTTTCTAACCCGGTTCCTCGGAAGTCCACTGGTCTATCCTGAACTGAGTAGGTCTTTTGCAGATGCATGATTCTGTGACATCCTGCAATGGTCGCCTGAAAAAGTCCTTACCCACTGAGAAGCTGTAGAGCACAGAGCGACTGTATTTTCCCAAAGTCCAGTTTTCAATGGAAACCTCCAATTTTAATTGAATTTTTTGAGACCGAGTTTCGCTCTTGTTGCCCAGGCTGGAGTTCAGTGGTGTGATTTGTCTTATGGCAACCTCCGCCTCTCGGTCCAAGCGATTCTCCGGCCTCAGCCTCCCGAGCAGCTGGCGTCACAGGTACTCGCCACACGCCTGACTAACTTTTGTTTGGTATTGTTAGTAGAGACAAGGTTTTTTCCAAGTTGGTCAGGCTGGTCTGGAACTCCCAACCTCTGGTGATCCGCCCACCTTGGCCTCCCAAAGTGCTGGGATAGGCGTGAGCCACCGTGACCAGCCCTGTTTTTATTTTAATATTGCTAACACTGTCTGTTGTTCTCCTTGAAGCTGTGGGCTCACTTTGTTCCTGCCAAGACCCGGATCTGCATTCCCTGGCGTGTCTGCCAGTCTTCCTCGTGCATGTGTGCTCCACGGAGAGCACACAGGGTCAGCTGCAGCTCAAACCCTTCACGTGCTGCCCCCGAGACTGCTGGACTGCAGTGCTGGCAGCGGACTATACCCGCACTGCCACTCCACCACGCTGAGTGCTGAGAGACAGGTACAGTATTACCCCTCCTCTGCTTTCTGCAAATTCAGTTACCCACGGTCTGAAAATATTAAATGGAAAATTCCAAAAATAATTCCTAAGTTTTATATGACGCTCTGTGCTGACTAGTGTGATGAAATCTTGCGCCGTCCTCCCCTGTTCCACCTGGGACACGATCATCCCTTGGTCCAACAGATCCACGCTGTCCACAGCGCTAACCGTCCACTAGTGGCTTAGCAGCCCTCTCGGCCAACAACTCCTGGGGGCTTGGCAGTGCTGTCCTCACTGTGGCTCCGTGCTCCAGGATCACTGGGGCAGACGACCTTCCTTCTAACACATCGTCAGAAAGTCAAGAGTGGCCCAATGCTACGTGGCAGGGCATCTGTCTTGGCCTCACATCATCAGAAGGCTGACTACAGCAAAGTGAGCTCTTCTGAGAGACCACATTCACATTCTTATTATACTATATTGTTCCAACTGCTCTATTTTATGACTGGTGATTGTGGTTAACCTCTTACTGTGTCTAGTTTATAAATTAAACTTTATCATAGCAATGTACCTATAAAAAAACCCACAGCATATTGGAGGGCTTGTTACGATCTGACGTTTTGGGCACTCATGTGAGTGTGGGGTGGGCAGTGTCGTGGAACGCTGTCCCTGTGGATAAGGGGAATGCCTGCACTGCAGGGTCTTACTGGGGTGATGAAAATACTCTAGGCTGGGCGCGGTGGCTCACGCCTGTAGTCCCAGTACTTTGGGAGGCCGAGGCGGGTGGATCACGAGGTCAAGAGAT
>NW_016107474.1:6098153-6131321 GCF_001604975.1 Cebus imitator | reverse complement strand
AAAATATTCTAAAAATGGGCTGCACACCGGGGAAAATATATTGAAAATCACAGAACTGTGTCCTTAAAATGGGTCAATTTGATGGCACATAAATTATACTTTAATAAAATTGTATTTTTAAAAAGACCTTACAAATAATAAAAATAAATAAATAAAAGATCTGTACTCAAGTGTAAGATTTAAATTGGTTGGGTGCGATGGCTCACGCCTGTAATCTCAACACTTTGGGAAGCCAAGTCAGGTGGATCACCAGGTCAGAAGATAGAGACCACCCTCACCAACGCAGTGAAACCCTGTCTCTGCTAAAAAACAGCCGAGAGTGGTGGTGTGCGCCTGTAGTCCCAGTTACTCGGGAGGCTGAAGCAGGGGAATTGCTTGAACCAGGGACGCAGAGGTTGTAGTGAGCTGAGATCGTGACACTGCACTCCAGCCTGGTGACAGAATGAGACTGCGTCTTAAAAAAAAAAAAAAAAAAATATTTGATTAAATCACAATTTTTACTACTATAGTATAGACATGAAGTAAAGTGGCATTTGAAATGCCTGTGCATGCTGAGTATCTGGCACAGTCTTCCTATTAATATAAATATAGTTTCAATTTGGGAGGCTAAGGCGGGCGGGGCCCTTTGAGGTCAGGAGTTCGAGACCAGCCTCACCAACATGGTGAAACCCCATCTCTACTAAGTACAAAAATTAGCTGGGCGTCGTGGCACATGCCTGTAATCCCAACTACCTGGGAGGCTGAGGCAGGAGAGTCACTTGAACCTGGGAGGTGGAGGTTGCAGTGAGTTGAGATTGTGCCATTGTACTTCAGCCTAGGCAACAGTGACACTCTGTCTCAAAAAAGTAAAATAAAATAGAAAATAAATAAATAAATATAACTTTGACCTCAGAGTCCCCTGAAAGGATCTAAAGGACTCCCAGGGGTTCACAGACAACACTGAGACCTACTGCTTCAAACACAAAAAAAATGCAAGGATTCAATACTGAACAAAAGACATTTCTCCAAGGAAGATATACAAATGGCCAACAAGCAAATGAAAAAACTACACACCACCTCTAATCTTCAGGGAAATGCAAATCAAAACCCAGTAAGATATAGCTTCACACCCAATGGAATAGCTCCAATTAAAAGAACAGAGAATAGAGTACTGCTGAGGATGTGGAGGGACTGGAAGCCTTCTGCGCTAAAACTGAGAACATCAAACGGTGCAGCCGCTGTCGAACACGGCTGGGCGGTTCCTCAAAGATGACACAGAAAATTACCACATCATCAGCAATTCCAATATCAGGCATGAGCAAAAGAACTGAATGCAGGGTCTGAAGAGAAATTTTTACGTCCATGTTCATAGCAGCCCTATTCACAATAGCCTAGAGGTAGAAGCCACCCAAGTGTCCATCCACAGATGGGGGATAACCCAATGCAGCCACTCCACATGAAGAAATATTAATCTTTTTTTTTTTTTTTTTTTTTTTTTAAAATACTTTCTTTTTTTTTTTTTTTTTTTTTTTTTTTTTGCTTTATTTTATTTTTTTTTTTTTTTTTTTTTTTTTGAGACAGAGTCTCTCTCTGTTGCCCAGGCTGGAGTGCAATGGCACGATCTCAGCTCACTGCAACCTCCACCTCTCAGGTTTAATTCTCCTGCCTCAGCCTCCTCAGTAGCTGGGATTATAGGTGTGCGCTACCACACGCAGCTAATTTTTGTATTTTAAGTAGAGACGGGGTTTCACCATGTTGGTCAGGCTGGTCTCGAACTCCTGACCTCGGGATCCACCTGCCTTGGCCTCCCAAAGTGCTGGGATTACAGGCCTGAGCCATCACACCTGTCCCTTTTTTTTTTAAGACTGAGTCTCATTCTGTCACCCAGACTGGACTGCGGTGGCGTGATCCTGGCTAACTGCAACCTCTGCCTCCTGGGTTCATGCGAATCTCCTGCCTTGGCCTCTCAAGTAGCTGGGATTACCGGAGTGTTCTACTATGCCTGGCTAATTTTCTATATTTTTAGTAGAGACGCGGTTTCACTATTTTGGCCAGGCTGGTCTCGAACTCCTGACCTTAAATGATCCATCCACCTCTGCCTCTGAAAGTGCGAGGATTACAGGCAACAGCCACCGTGCCTATTATTCAATTTTTAAAAGGAAGAAGGCCAGGCATGGTGGGTCACACCTGTAATCCCAGCACTTGGGAGGCAGGGGCAGGAGGATCGCTTAAGCCCAGGAGTTCAAGACCAGCTTGGGTAACATAGTGGGACCCTGTCTCTACAAATAATAAACAAGTTAGCTGGGCATACTGGCATGCCTGTAGTGCCAGCCATTTGGGAAGCTGAGGCGGGAGGATGGCTGGAGCCCAGGAAGTTAAGGCTGCAGTCAGTCATGATTGTGCTCCAGCCTGGGTGACACAGTGAGATCCTGCCCCCAAAAAAAAATAATAATAAAACAAAGTAAAAAAATTCTGATGATGAATGAACTTTGAGGACATTATGCTAAGCAAAATAAACCAGTCACAAAAGGACAGACTACATGGTTCCGCTCATATGTGGTACTTAGAGAAGTCAGGATTCAGAGACAATAAAATGGCAGGTACCAGGAGGCCGGTGGGGAGGAATGAGAAGTTATTTCACAGGTACAGAGTTTCAGGTCTGTAAGCTGAAAAAGTCCTGGAGATGGATGGTGGTGATGGTTTTTTTTTTTTTTTGAGACGGAGTCTCACTCTATCGCCCAGGCTGGAGAGCAGCGGTGCGATCTGGGCTCACTGCAACTTCTACTGCCCAGGTTCAAGTAATTCTCCTGCCTCAGCCTGCCGAGTAGCTGGAATTACAGGCACCAGCCACCATGCCCGGTTAATTTTTGTATTTTTGGTAGAGACAGGGTTTCATCATCTTGGCCAGGCTGGTCTTGAACTCCTGACCTCGTGATCCACCAGCCTCGGCCTCCCAAAGTGCTGGGGTGACACTGTGAGCCACTGTGCTTGGCCTGATGATGGTTGCTATACAACAACATGAATGTATTTAATATGAACTGTATACTTAACAATGGTTTCTAGGCTGGGCACGGTGGCTCACGCCTATAATCCCAGCACTTTGGGAGCCAAGTGGATCACGAGGTCAAGAGATGGAGACCATCCTGGCCAACATGGTGAAACCCCATGTCTACTAAAAACCACAAAAATTACCTGGGCGTGGTGGTCCGTGCCTGTGGTCCCAGCTACTTGGGAGGCTGACACAGGAGAAGTGCTTGAACCCGGGAGGCAAAGGTTGCAGTGAGCCAAGATTGCGCCACTGCACTCCAGCCTGGCACCAAAGTGAGACTGTCTCAAAAAAAAAAAAAAAAAAAATACCCCAAAACCTAAAATGCAATAAAATAAATAAAAAAAAAAAAAAAAAAAAAAAAAAAGGTTTCTATTTCACCACAATTTTAAAAAAATAGGGGAACAGAGACAGGGAGGTCGGACCTAAAGAATGGACTGGGATGCTTGTTCACAGAGGGATAAATCAAAAACCCAAAGTAGGTGCTGGGCACGGTGGCTCATACCTGTAATCCCAGCACTTTGAGAGGCTGAGGCAGGCGGATTACCTGGGGTCACGATTCAAGATCAGCCACGCCAACACGGCGAAACCCCATGTCTACTAAAAATACAAAAATTAGCTGGGCATGGTGGTAGATTCCTATAATCCCAGCTACGTGGGAGGCTGAGACAGGAGAATAGCTTGACCCCAGGAGATGGAGGACACAGTGAGCTGAGATCCCACCACTGCACTCCAGCCTGGGCAACACAGCAAGACTCTGCCTCAAAAAAAAAAAACAAAAGAAACCCAAAGTGGGACACAGTTTAAAGAAAATGCTACTTACTCCTCTGTGGCCAGAACTCTGTGTCCTGATGATCCAACATAGGCCCACGAGAGGTGAAAACATCCCATGAACAACTACAGCTCCAACTGTAGTATATGTGCTGTGGAGGTAGGCAGGCATAAACAAAGCACTGATGCTTTAAATGTTAACAAGTTGTGTTCCTAGTGCATTCCATTGGTCACAAATGTCAACGTGTCCACTAGGTGATAGATGATTAATCTATACATCACAACCTGTCACAGAGATAAAGCTAAGAGAGGCCAGGTCAGTAGCTCATGCCTGTCATTCCCATACTTTGGGAGGCTGAGGTGGGAGGGTCGCTTGAGCCTCGTGTTTGAGACCAGCCTGAGCAATATAGTGAGACCCTGTCTCTACAAGTAATTTTAAAAAGAAAGACGGGCTCTTCCTATGTTGCCCAGGCTGGTCTTGAACTCCTGGGGTCAAGCAATCCTCCCCGCTCGGCTTCCCAGGGTGCTAAGATTACAGGTGAGCTACCACACCCAGCTACCAACTTTCTTTAAAGAAAAGAATTTTCTAATTTTTATAATATTCACATGCCATAAAATACCCCCATTCAACGTGTACAATTCACTGGTTCTTAGTATATTCACAAAGTTGTGTAAGAATCACCACTAGCTAGTTCTAGAACATTCCATCACCCCAAATGGGAAATCCTGTACTCACTAGCTATCACTGTCCACCCTCAGCCCAGGCAATGGCTAATGAATCTACTTTCTGTCTCTGTGGATCTGTCTGTTCTGGATATGCCATAAACATGTGGCCTTCTGCGTTGCCTCTTTCACTCAGCACCATGTCTCCAAGGTTCGTCCACATTGTAGCTTGTGTCAGTGCTTTATCCCTTTTATGGCCAAGCAATATTCCACTGTATATGGAATATACACCTGTTTATCCATTCATCAGTTTTCGGACACCTGGGATGTTCCTTCCTTTAGGCTACTGAAGATCATGCTGCTGTGATCATTCACATAGAAGCTTGTATATAAATGCATGTATCCACTTCTCCTGGATGCATACGTGCAGCTGAACTCCTGGGTCATACCCAGAAGTGAGTACCTGGAAGCTTTTCAGAAACTGGCTTCCAAAGCGGCTGCATCATTTTACCTTCACGACAGCAGTGAATGAGGGTTCCGGAATCTCCATATCCTGGGCAACACGATAAACTTTGTCTTTAAAATAACTTGTACTCGAGGGATCATAAACAGGGGAATTTCAATTTCACACCAAGCTTATAAACTGCAGGTAGGCAAAAACATTTACGTCCAAATTTCTCATAACTAAGCAGCACCGGGAGACATGATCTAGAAAATGGGAAGAATCAGCTACTTCCTCTGTGCAGCATCATCTCACTCTACAGAATAAAAGTACTCCTGAAATGACTTATTTATAACACCTGATTAAGCTGCCAAAACACCTCCTGATCTAGCTTCTGATTTCTTTTTTTTTTAGAGGCAGGGTCTCACTGTCACCCAGGCTGGGGCACAATGGCACGATCACGGCTCAACTGCAGTCTCAACTTCCCAGGCTCAAGTGATCCACCCACCTCAGCCCCCACCTACCACACAGCTGGGATGACACGTGAGCGCCACCAGGCCCTGCTAATTTTTCATTTTCTGTAGAGACAAAGTCTCACTATGTTGCCCAGGCTGGTCTCGAATTGATTTCTTGAGTGTACAAACCCTTCCACGTGGTCTCACTCACAGAAACCCACTTGGTACTTAGTCTAACCTTGGGGGCACCACCTGCCAATTCTAACCAACCATGTGACACTGATGTCCAGGGAGACAGGATCCTGTCTGTGTTCATCCAGGCAGCTCCCAGTGACACGAATGAAGAGCTCCAGGAATGATCTCTCTTCATCTGTTTTGTGCTTCTGTTGTTAAAGTCTGGAACCAGTTCAGCAGTGAGCCCTGAGCTCCTGGTCCAGAGCCTCCCTGCCCTGGCGGATGCTGCCTCCTGCTGTTGGAACCATCAGGCCAGCGTCGACTGGCCACGCGTCTGAGTCACACTGCCACCCAGAGACCAGAGCCTGCACCGTGACTGCTGCCGATTCGAATGACTGCCAGTGTGTGCTTGTGTGCAGCTTCCCTCCATCAATTTCACCAGGAAATTTGAGACACTGATGCCATTTATTCCCACACCATTATGGAAAAGAGATCTTCTGCTTAAATTTAAATTTTCTGAAATACTAACACTGCAAATACCAAAGCTTTTAGAGAACTGTAACAGTTTACTTTCTAAAATGTCCTGCATATTTCTCTGCATTCTGAAGAATGTGACGATCTGTGGCTATAAGTCTGCTGCCCACGCAGGCTCTCCCCAGTGGGGACCCCTCACATGCACGTGTGACTTGGGCATATCAACTGTTTGTGCTTGGCAAAAGCAAGCATGCAGACAGTGCGGGCCAAGATCACATGCCCACAGGAGCGAGCGTGACCTGGGGTTACCGTGGGCCTCACATCAGCAGGTCATCTCTCACGCAGAGGCATTCGTGGCTGCTCTAAGTGTACAGCCTGCCTCCCTGAGTGATGGGGCTCCACTGCACCCCAAGGGTGCCCTCTCCTGCCTGTCCCTGATCCTCGACCAGCTCCCGTGCCTCTAAGGAGGAGGTTCCAAACGGCTCTCTGCCCCTCAATGACCCCCTTTCCTTCTGGCTTCACAGCTGTGTCCTGGATCCAGGAGAAGGAAGTCTGGCCTCTGGGGTAGGGGGACTTTAAGGCACTGAAGACAGTGAATATAGCGTATTTGGTACCTTTAACCTGGCCTCTGAATGGTATGGAATTGGATATTGGTGGAAGAGTGGACAATGGAGTCACATCTGGAAAAGAAGTACAGGAAGCTCTCGTGAGCTTTGGATGGCACACACAGGCTGGCAGTGACAAAGTCATCTACAGGCTTACAGCAAAATTAAGAGAAGAAGAAAAACATCTTCCCACCTATCCAAGGGGAATGCTGAATTACCAGAAATATGCCAAAACTATTGCTGTACACATCAAAGATATTCTTACAAGGTGGAAATTCTCATTTACATTTCCGAATCCCCCCAGATGTTAATCAGCAAAACAAAAAGCCGTAAAATCATCATGCTACAGAGTTCTGTCACATTTTAACATGGGTTAGCCCAGAGTTTTCAGACAAGACTTTCTTACACTGCTCCCTGCTGCAGCAACTGAACTCACACGACTCCTTCTACGGGAGAGCGCCCTGCTGCTTCAGTAGCCATCCCTGGCCATTTTGAAATCCATTTCACACAAACATACGCTTTTGGCACATCATGCAGGAAAAGGGGCCATCTCTACAGAGTTGGGACAGATGCTAATTCTGGTGCCTAGAACATCTGGCCTTATGAAAAGGACCACTTTGAAAAATGACGGACACCATCTGCAGTACAGACATGGGTCTGCTGTAACTGCAAGGGCCTGGGACCACCAGTGTGAGAATGAGAATGACCAGGCTGCTCCCACAAGGCAGTCATTAAAGTGATGAAAGCACCATAAAAGGGCCTATTGTTCACTGTAAATAACGCCATTGCCACTGCCGCCGCCACCACCACCACCACCACCACCACCTGTCTAGTCTGGCCCAGAGAACTGCCTTGAGCAGCACAGGGCCTGCCAAGGTGAGCCAGGGTCCCAGCTGGCTGTGAGAAGGCCCCACATGCAGACAGTTACCTTTCATGAAGAACCGGCAGGTGGGACGGGGCCTCACCTTCCTGTCACTGGGGTCCTTCACTTCACCTTCTTCCAGGTCATCATCCTAAAGCAGAGAACACCATCTTAATGTGGGGAAGGCATTTATCAATCAGCACTGCTTTCTCCAAACCAGAAGGGGCAGGAAGCTGGGTGTGGGACCTAGATATTGTCATGGGAATTGAATTTACGTCCATTTTCCAAATCTTAGGTCCCATATCTGTAGAGCAGAGATGATCACAGCATACCCAACAGCTCCAAGGGTCCCGCCGAAGTGCCCTGAAGCGCCAGGGAAAAGCACTGCAGCACACAGGGCACTGGACAGAGCAGGCTTTCATGACATTTAACAACTCTGGGCAGGAAAATGGCACTTCAGGTTTTAAAATTTTGAGCATTTAAATAAAATTTGGAGAAAAAAAAAAAAAAACAAAAACTTCCTCTACTTTACAAGTCTTGGGTAGAGGAGTTGGGTGCCTTGGGGCAGTGATGCCAGCAGCCAGGAGTGGCCCGCCTTGCTGCTCACCCTCAGCCGGCTCCTCACCCTGGCTGTCAAGTCTTAGAACAACCCAGGAGCTCTAAGCTGGGCCTCACCCACAGGGATTTGGATGCACAGCCAAACTTGACCCTTGCTTGGTCCTCTCCCTAGGCCACCCACTGTCCCAGGACCTGTTCCCACCAACCTGTAGCTGAGACCCCTCTTTACGCCACCCCAGCCCACATGGGCACCAGCTGCCCACCTGACACCCCTGATCCAGGACCATCCAGGATGGAGTACTCACTGCCCTGATCCCAGCCTCTTCCAGTGAGCCCTAGCACAACCCATCTCGCCAGTCCCATGCCGCCCCCGCCCCTCTTGATCCCTCTCCCCACTACCTGCACACCACAGTCCTCTGCACCACTGCCCTCACACCCAGCCTGGTAAAACCACTTTCCAAGTGGCCTCTCTCATTCCCTCCTCAACTCCTCCAGCCTTGCTTTACACTGCAAAGAGCCCTTTGTGAATTCCAGGCCTGATCGTGTTCTTCCCTCTTCTCTCTGGATTGTTCGACTCAGCTCACTTTCAGATGGAAGCTTGCGCCCCCTTCCTAGGGGTGGCTTTCCTTGAGCTCTGTCCACGACAGGTCCTTGCAGCCCTAGGCCCTGCAGTGCTGCGGCCACACCTGAGCATCATTGTGCTGACAACACCACATGCTGGCTGAACCCTGTGACCCCCGGGACGGGCCCGCGTCTGCCTGCTCACCACCAAGGTGCTGGGTCCAGGCAGCGTCTGGCTCACAGTCAACAGTCCATCATTATTTGCTGAATGAAAAAATGCTGAAACCAAACCCTGGATTTATAATAGCCCAAAAGTTTACAGCTTAAATATTTAAATTTTTTGCCTCAAAGATATTTCGTTACCAAAAAGTCTTTTAAGAGGAACAGAAAAGATTCATGAGAGTTATATCCCTTAAGCAATCCAGCAAAATCACTTTTTAAATAAATGATAAAAATAATAATAATGAAAAAAGGTTCAGAGAAGGCATATTGAATTCATGCCGAGTGACAGGAGCCTCTCTTTTCTGGTCTTTGGCTTGTGTCTTTTTACCACTCTTGCAGTAATGAGCACTACAGGAAATGTGAACGTGGTATTCTACGTCAGTTCAAATCGAAGCAGAGAACACACTCTTTCTTTGTTTCCACTAGGAAAACAAAACAAGACTCATTTGGAAAGTTCAAATCCATTCAAATCCTCCTGCCTCACTTGGATGTGAATGCACAGGAGCTGAGATGATAAGAGCTTTCCAGCACCAGGATTTATAGTAAACACACTAGATCAGATATAGCCTTGTTTCTGCAAAGATGCAACTATCAACATTCACAGAAGCAAGAAAGGAGAACACTGTCACCACCTTATGATTGGAGGGAGGACCGTGTAGCTACTAAAAGTGATCTGGACACAGACTAGAGGTGCTTAGCAAAGGTACAAGACATCCTCGCAACCCAAAGAACGCAGACTTGCATCCACACACTGACCCCCACCATCCAGCCTCTACACCTGCAAGGACCGGGGCTGTACATACTGGTGTGCTGGGCTTATGGCCCCCTTTTCAGTTAAAAAACAAACACAAATAATTCATCAATCACTCGGCAATACAATATTGTGAATATCCAACTAACCATCATTTAGCACAGTGGTCTTTTAAATAACAGATGATCACCACTTTACCTTTTTTTTTGGAGACAGAGTCCCACTCTTGTCACCCAGGCTGGAGTTGCAGTGGCATGACCTTGGCTCACTGCAACCTCTGCCTCCGTGGTTCAAGCAATACTCCTGGCCTCAGCCTCCCAAGTAGCTGGGATTAAAGGTGCCCGCCACCACGTCCATCTATAATTTTTGTACTCTTAGTAGAGATGAGGTTTCATCATGTTGGTCGGGCTGGTCTTGAACCCCTGACCTCAGGTGACCTGACCGCCTCAGCCTCCCAAAGTGCTGGGATTACAGGCATGAGCCACCGCGCCTGGCCTCCATGCCCATTTTCTATTCTTACTTTATATGTATAAACAATAAAATATTCAACATTCCAAAATGAATAAATAAATCACTAAATAATGGATGATTAAGATAAGTTCTTAAATCTTAGAGTATCATGCAAAAACAACTCAAGAAAGGGATATGGAGCTGAAGTCGTCTGAGGCTGACATGCTGAGTGTGTGGCACTCAGAAGCTCCTTCAGGTCTCCTGGTTTCCTTCATGCCCATGGCCTTCTGCTTATGTGACCCGAGCCACAGCAAGTAGGCAACAGAGGATGAGGGGCCTGAGTGACTAGCTAGCAGCAAACTGGCAGGCCTAAAAAAGGATGACATCCATGAGGCTCTCAGCACACACCACCTGGGACAGGCCAAGTTGGCAAGGACACCGAGGGTGAGGCTGAAGAGGCACACAGGACTTAGTGTACCCAACTGAAGGTGGGTTTCCATGCTGGTACTCTCCGGCTGGTGCTTCCTCACCACAGAGTAAAAATATGCATGTGGATGAAGGACACCAGGTTGAGGGCATCGGCGACTCCAATTTTAAGAGCCTTTATACAATTCACATGCCATGGGGGAAAAGGCCCAGGTTCAAATCCTGGGTCCAGGCTGTTGTGACTGTGAGTGTGGACAAGTCACCTGACCTACTAAGCTCGCCTTCCCCTTTGCAGAACAAGGCAGGCGACCCTGGCAGGCTGCTGTGGGCTGAAGGAAAACGCTGCACTGAGAGCCTCCGTGCACCATGCCTTGCTTAAAATACGAGCAGCAACTACGCAACACGTGAGCGTGAGTACTGGGCTTCAGAGGAAACGTGCCAACAAGGACGAACTCTGAGCAATGACACAGGTGATTTCCACTTTCTTCTTTGCACAGCCTCTTCTGTTCCTTTCTTAAGTAAGAATGAAAAAACTCTGTGAACATACAGTACTTACAAAGGCACATAAAGCAAGGGGGCTACTGCGTGGGGCTGCTGTGCCAGAGGAAGGCAAGCCATGGGGCCCGGCACAACCTGGCACTACACCCCGGGCAACCACAACCTCCTGAATCCTGGGCGTCTCGCCTGTAAGATGGGGGTGAAAATACAGATCTGTCATCCCTCATCTGAACGCTGTGGGGTCAGGTGTCTTTTAAGAGTTCGGGAATATTTTGGCTTTAGAAAGGTGACATCACAGGGTCTAAAATAGTAGCTTGTGAGGGACACAGCAACCCTGTGCAGAAGTCTGGGACCCCTCCCACAAGACGGGAGGCACGAGGCTATGAGCAACCTCAGCCAGCCCCGGCCAGGTCTGCCACCAGGTCAGGGTAAGGTTTCAGTTGCGAGAGCCCGAGGTCTCAGGGCTGTGAGTAAGGATGATGGCCTGCACTTTTTCACGTGGCTGTGTGGAACACTAACGAAGCGAACTGGCACAGAAAGCCTCTGAGCCTGCTACTGATGCTACAGGGTACCTTTCCCCAAGTGTGGCAAGGCCGCTGCTGCCTGGGCTCTGGCGATGGGATGGGTGCACTTGGATCCTTAGCAGTGACACAGAAGAGAACCACACTTAGAGAGGAAACCCACAGCCATAAGGCTCACTGAAGAAGCTCTTCTACAGAAGAGCTCATGTATCCAGCCCTAAAAGGAGAGGTGGGTGGGGGCAGTGGCTCACACCTGTAATCCCAGCACTTTGGGAGGCCAAGGCAGGTGGATCACAAGGTCAGGTGTTCGAGGCCAGCCTGGCTAAGATGGCGAAACCCCATCCCTACTAAAAATACAAAATTTAGCTGGGTGTGGTGGCAGGTGCCTATAATTCCAGCTACTTGGGAGGCTGGGGAAGGAAAATCGCTTGAACTTGGGAGATGGAGGTTACAGTGAGCGGAGATAGTATCACTGCACTCCAGCCTGGGTGACAAAGCAAAACCCTGCCTCTAAAAAAAAAAAAAAGTGGATTTGAACAGGAGAAAATATTAAAGACCATGTGCAAAGAAAATGCTCTGAAGTATTTTTGTACACAAGTGAACTGAAAGCCACCAATTATGACAGGAGTCATGTGGCCCACCCACTCGGGACGGGGCCTGCTGTGCTGCTGGCTGGCTGAAAGGCTACCCTACAAATGTAGGGGTCCTCAAAAAGATGAGAATGGAATGACACGTGCACCCTACCCTTTCCAAGGGCCAGTGTACTCCAGCAGATGGGAGGCTGGCTAACCAAATGACAAGTCAGATATGAACACGGACCATGGAGTGAGCAAAGGAGCGGGCAGACAGACCCAGGCCAGGCCTCTTAACTGGAACAGCAAATCTGAGCCCTGCCGGGCTGGAAGGCACTTGTCATCTCAAAGCAGGAAACACAGTTCTGGGGAAAGACTAACTAGACGCGTAGGAGAAAGGCAGGAGAGGCCGCCACAGGGCACAAATGGGCCGGGGTAGGCTCTAAACACTCCAAAGGGGGAAGGCAGGAGCAGAAATCAGGCCTGTTGCACCTGGCCCTGTTCCATCCCACTTCCTGAACAGGCAGAGACAGTGACTGAAAGTCAGGAGGCATCGGAGACACCCTCGCCCACACTGCAAATGAGCCAGGTGCTGCAAACTGCGGGCCCCAGCCCTGTGTGGGACCTTTCCTCCCGCCACGCCAGCCAGTGGCCTTTCCAGAAGACACTTGAATCTGAGGGTGTTCTGGCAGCACACCCAACACAGATTCAAGGCCTTAGGCACAAGCTATGCGGTTGAGACAAAGAATTTCAAGGGCTTATTGTACAAATTGATGTCTCAATCAAGGAAACTACCCCATAATCAGTTCACCTGTCCCAGTGTCCCAAAATCTAAAAGGGACATGTGCCCTGAGAGAAGAGAAAGCGCTTCTGAAAAAGAATGATCAATCAGGCCAGGCACAGTGGCTTGGCACAGTGACTTGGGAGGCCCAGGTGGGAGGATCACTTGAGGCCACAAGTTCTATATCAGCCTGGGCAACACAGTGAGATCCCGTCTCTATTTTTTAAATTAAAAGCAATAAAAATTAAAAAAAAAGATCAAGGAAAAAAGAAAAGAGTGCTAAATCACATGGCTCTCTAGACTGTGCCACTCAGCTGCTCCCGGCATCTGGTAGGCCAGGGTGCCAAAGGGCAAGCCATGAGGCTGCAGGCAGCAGGGAGAGCTCTGAGCTGGGAAGACCCTGCTGGGATCTGGAACGCTGTGAGGCCTCAGAAACAGCCATCTGTGAGGGTACAGACCCAAGCACACTTCTCCCACAGAGAACGAGAAGGCAGCTGACCTGACACCAGGGCTCTGTTTGAAGGCAACGAGGAAAAGTGCCTTCTAGAATGGACACTGTGCACCACATGCAGAAGCTGCTCTCCAGGGCCTGAAAGGAAAGGGGACCTGGCCAAAGTCCTGGTGGGAAGCAGACTGCTCACGGACCTGGCCTACCCCAGGGCTCCCAGTCCATCAGAGCAACAGCCAGAGACAGGGAGCAGGGTGTGCTGCAAGAAAGCAGCATGGCCTCTGAGAAAGACAGGCAGGCACAGGAGCGCTGCTTGGTGCAGACGCGGCAGATGCAAGAGCAGACAACAGGCTTGGAACTGGGCCTGGGAGGAGAAAAAGTTGAAAGCAGCTGAGTGACAGCCCTTCATGCACAGGATGCATGCACCTCTGTTGGGTCCTTTCCACGAGGGTGGAGGGCTGATGCTAGTCACGTGATCTCCCCTCCATCTGTGACTGGCTCTTGAGTGCGGACCTTCCACTCACTGCCGCTTCACATGACAAATGCTCTCACCTTCAATGTGCCCCGGGCAAGCGGGATTCCTCTACTGACGGGCTGCACACCACGTGTCTCCCTTGGGAGACGGGAACCAGCCAGGTAGGCCCCAGTCTTAGGAAAAATGTTCTTGGGAGTAGGGGAAGCAGCAGGTGCATGCATGCGTGCGCGCACACACACACACACACACACACACACACACACACACGAGCCTATGTCACGACAGAGAGGGAGGTGCAACAGAGAAACAGCCTACCCAAATGTTGAGGTCAACACATAAAGGATGGAGGAGGCTGCGATGCCGCTAGGCGTGCGAACAAGAGGAGAGACCACAGGAGCTCCTGGGGCAGGCAGCCCAGGGGCCTGAAGTCCAGTGTGCTCTTGTAGGGGCTCAGCCCACCATTCACAGCTCTGCCCACCTTGGTTAAGGCCTGCTGCCCCCATAGCAGGAGCCAGCCCTGCTCTGCCTGGTCACACTCAGCATGGGACAGAGCAAGGTCCACCTTGCTGGTGTCCAGGAGCACAGGCCAGTCGGGGAGGTAGGGCGCCAGAGGCAGTCTGTGTGCTGTGGGAAGAAACCTGCCTCCCTGGTTGCTGAGAGAGCTGTGCTGGGGTTTCTGCAGCAGCAACCCGTTTGCAACTGTGGGTCCCCTCACAAGACAGAGCCAAGCAGGGCAGGCAGGGTCTATGGGCAAGAATGGCATTTTTCGGCCAGGAGCTGTGTCTAGGGGAAACCAGCACATCCAGGCCCTGGGCAGCCAAGGCCATTCTCTATGCCAGCTGGGCTCAGGCTCAGTCAGCCCATGTACTGCAACACCCACACCCACAGCCACAGCCTTTCAGGACCACTACGGGGACCCTGGACCTGGCTCATCCATCTCCCCCAAGACTTATGTGTTGGCAGCCAGTCCTTGTAAGAGGAGCTGGAGCGTGCCAGAGCCCTGGGTGCATGGCCTGCTGCACTCCCAGTGGCGGTGTGTATACAGGGCTATTATCCCCAGGACACCCGAAAACTCAAACTTGTGGGCAACTTCAACTCAACTCGTTCACCCAAATTGACGAACCTGAGTCTCACCGCATCTCCTTCCCCTCTGCCAGCCCTGGGTTGGTCTCCTCTTGCAAAAAAGCACCAGCTGAGGAGAGCACTTCCTACACTTAGTTGTGAAAAGATGAAACGTCTAAAATTCTAAGCCTTTAAGCACATACCTGTCCCATAAAGTTAGAGGAACAATACTTCAAACCCTATAAATTACTGAGCACTGTCACAGCCATCAGCTATGGCCAAGACACATTCGAACACGGACTGCCTGTGCAAACAACATACTACTAGAGAAGCGCTGCACTCACCAGGCGCGGTGGCTCATGCCTGTGATCCCAGCACAGTGGGAGGCTGAGATGGGCGGATCACCTGAGGTCAGGATTTGAAACAAGTCTGGCCAATATGGCAAAACCCCGTCTCTACTAAAAATACAAAAATTAGCCAGGCATGGTGGCAGGCTCCTGTAATCCCAGCTACACAGGAGGCTGAGGCAGGAGAATTGCTTGAACCTGGGGGACGGAGGCTGCGGCGAGCCGAGACGGCACCACTGCACTCCAGCCTGGGTGACAGAGCAGACTCCATCTTAAAAAAAAAAAAAAAAAAAAGAAACAAAAAACAAAACCAGTTCAGTTCAGCTGCTCTGCCCCTTGCTCAGTTCCTTTCAGTTCAATAGCTCTGGAAAGTATCATTCAGGAGGACTTTGGGCTGTTTCTCCCCAAAACACTCATAACTTTTCCAACGGGATCAACTGCCAAGAAAACCCCATCTACCCATACCTCAGATCACAGATAACAGTACTTTCCCCTCAACCTGAAAGCCAGATTAATTTAATGTACAAAGACGTGTGCTGGCTTTGTCAGAAACTGAGGCGCTATGACACAGAGCCCTGTGGACCCAGCCTCCACCAGTCTTTTCAGGGACACGTCCAAAGAGGCGTGGCCCAGTCAGGCTGGTCTTGAACTCCTGACCTCAGGTGATCCGCCCGCCTTGGCCTCCAAAGTGCTTGGTGTCCTCACCAGGGGACAGGCTCTAGGGCCAACATTAAAATGCCGACAAGAACATTCAGAACCAGATGGAAACTTTCCTCATTCTTTTCAGTCCAAAAACATGAAAAGAATGGAAACCCACGCAGTTTCTGGTTGAACAGTAACTTGAATATCACTCAAAGACGGCAAAGACAAGGGAAAACATTACCTTCTCCACTCCTAGAACCTAAAAACGCTGGGCACTTGGCCTTTTTCTACAACCCAAGCAATCCCAGTAGCTGGCTGGCCAGCGGCCACAGAAACCCTGCTGTCAGTTTCTGGAGCTGCCAACTTTCACACTTGACTTCTGGGTCTTCCTTTCCAATCACTTTGGGACTGGCCCCCAAACAAGCCTCTCATTCTCCTGCACGCCTGTCCCGCCACCATCTCTAGTAACAAATCACCAAGTCAATCCCATGCAGCCCCTCCCTCCCCGCACAGGCCTGCGTCAGGCTGCTGGGCCAGGCACCCTGCGACGCTCTGCTCCATCATACTCACGTCTATCTCCCCATCATCGATTTCTCCGTCGTCGTCCTCTTTTCTTTTCTCCTTGGCAGCCTCCAGGGATTCCTTTTCACCCAGGCTCGGAACAGCAGCCTGCCCCTCCTCCCCAGGAGCACCTTCGGCCTTCTCTTCATCATCCTCGGCCCCAGCTTTCTCGGCCTCATCCTCCTGGACGGGGGGAGCCGGCTCCTCGGGAACCTCCTCGTCGTAGTCTAACTCATGCTCATCCAGCTCCCTGGTGACTGACGAGGCCTCGTCCCTCAGGTCGCTTGTCCGGTCTTCCTCCCCTTCGTCCCCCTCCTCCTCGCACGGGGAGCTGGTCAGGCCCCGGCTCAGCTCATTCACCTCTGAGTCCTGGTCTTGGGATTTAGGCTCACTTGCCTGGTCCTCCTCATCGGAACGATTCTCTTCCTCCTCCTGGCCCGGCCCCCTGGCTGCACTTTCCTCATCCTCCAAATCAGAAGCCCTCACCCCCACTCCGTCCAAATCCTGATCGGACCCGCTGTCCCTCAGAATGTCATCATCCGAGAGCCCCTGTGGCTGCTCTTCATCCTCTGGAGAGCGAGGATCCCGTTCAGGGCTCTCGGCCACATCCATCGGTACCCACGGTTCTGCAAAAGAGAGAACACAGATTTACAGCCTTTAGCAAAATTGTAAACAAACCGTGTCCTCACTTTTCTGGCCTTGCTTAGCCCCACACGACCCTGACCCAAGTCCCACACTCCACTCTGCAGAGAAGCACGGGCCACAACTCCACTCCATGAGGCGAGACTCTGCTGGGCTAAGCTGGATGTTAAGTGCCTCCCGTTTTTAGCAATCGCACAAAACGAGAAGAGGCAGAATGAGGCGTAGCCCAGCACAGCCCTTCCCCACTCAAGGGCAGCACACACAAGTTCACATAAAGTGAGCAACAAGATATGGACTACAAGGGACAGCTGTCTGAATTCTTTTTTTTTTTTAAAAGACGGGGTTTCACCATGTTGGTCAGGCTGGTCTTGAACTCCCGACCTCAGGTGATCCGCCCACCTTGGCCTCCAAAGTGTTTGGATTACAGGCGTGAGCCACCACGCCCGGCCTGTCTGAATTCTTAAGAGTATTTACTTTTGAAATTCAAGATAAACTGTATCATGGAATGAGAGAGCAAAACTGCAGGCCCATGTCTGACCATTTTTCTGGAGTCATTCCGAAGCAGGAAGCTAGGCCAGCCTTCGGCAGTTTCCAGGTCTGGAGCCTGTTCTGTTACTCAACACACTTCTCAAAGGTTGGCCTCTGACGGCCTCTCAGAATCCCCTTTGGTGCCCTTTAAAGATAAAAATATGCACCTTTTAAATTTACACTTTTAATAGGACAACCTGTTTAAAGACGCATTGTATCACGAGTTGGTATCTAAACCTACAGTTAAACATTTTTTTTTTCTTTTTATCTTTTTTGCTGTTAATGGAAATCATTAAAATTAAGCACACATTAGAACAAAATTGGCCAGGTGCAGTGGCTCATGCCTGTAATCTCAGCACTTTGGGAGGCTGAGGTGGACAGATCACTTGAGTCCAGGAGTTCTAGAACAGCAAAACCCCATCTCTACAAAAAAAATACAAAATTAGCTTGGTGTGATAGGGCAGCACCTGTATGTAGTCGCGGCTACTTGGGAGGCTGAGGTGGGAGGATCGCTGGAGCCTAGGAGGTCGAGGCTGCACTTCAGCCTGGGTGACAGAGTAAGACTCTGTCTCAAATAAAAACAAAAAAAAACCCTCCAAAAACCCAAATAATTTAAAATTAATCACTTTATAAAAACTAAATGGGCCGGGCGTGGTGGCTCATGCCTGTAATCCCAGCACTTTGGCAGGCCAAGGCGGGTGGATCACCTGAGGTTAGAAGTTCAAGATCAGCCTGGTCAACATGGTGAAACCCTATCTCTATCAAAAATACAAAAAATTAGATGGGCATGGTGGTGCCTGTAATCCCAGCTATTTGGGAAGCTGAAGCAGGAGAATCGCTTGAAACCAGGAGGCAGAGGTTGCAGTGAGCCAAGAATGCACCACTGCACTCTGGCCTGGGCAACAGGAGTGAAACTCCGTGTCAAAAAATAAAAAAAAATTAAAAACCCTAAATGATTAGCAACATAGATTTGCATACCAACCAATCCATTTTAATTCACTTGAAAGTAGGCAGTTCCGAAAATGATTCACTTTTTGGTTTTCTACACTATCCAGTTACTATCCAGACTACTGGGCAGAATTACAAAAAAGTCAGTCCTAAGCCAGGTGTGGTGGCGTGTGCCTGTAATCCCAGCTATGTGGGAGGCTGAGGTGGGAGGATCATTTGAGCCCAGGAGTTCGAGTCCAGCCTGGAAAACATGTGAGACCCTCCTCTCTCTTTTATTAAAGGTAGTCCCAAACTGGTATACACTGCTGAAAGTGGGAAAGGCAAGGGGCCGATCCCCAAATAGTACCATAGGGGCGCTTGCTGCTAAGGCCTCTATGCTTTCATTGCTGAAGATTGGGACTGTATGTGGAGTTGTAGAAGTAGGTCACCAGTGGCAAACTGGCAATCCCCTCTCTTGCCTAGCTAATGACACTAGTAACATCGTATACTATCTGTACAATTTTTATTACAATGTATACTTAAACATCTTCCCTACAGAAGGGCAGGTACTTTACATCTCCCCAGCTGCCTAAGTGGAGCACCTGGTTCCCAGTAGGATGTCCCAAGCTGAACTGAGTTTCATATATGACAAATTCTGATTCACATGTCTAATGTTAACCTTGGAAACAAAGTTATCTCTTAAACCAACTTTTATGCAAAACTAAATGTCCCCTCAAACTAGTTTTTTTTTTTTTGGAAAGAAGTTTTGCTCTTGTTGCCCAGGTTGGAGTGCAGTGGTGCAATCTCGGCTCACCACAACCTCCACCTTCCAGATTCAAACGATTCTCTTGCCTCAGCCTCCCAAGTAGCTGGGATTACAGGCACATGCCACCATGTTCGGCTAATTTTGTATTTTTAGTTGAGATGGGGTTTCTCCATGTTGGCCAGGCTGGTCTCAAACTCCCGACCTCAAGTGATCCGTCTACCTCGGCCTCCAAAAGTGCTGGGATTATAGGTATGAGCCACTGTGTTTAAAAATCACACAACTGGTCTGGTGCAGTGGCTCACGCCTGTAATCCCAGCACTTTGGGATGCCAAGGCGGGTGGATCACAAGGTCAAGAGTTCAAGACCAGCCTGGCCAACATGGTGAAGCCTCGTCTCTACTAAAAATTACAAAAAAATTATCTGGGCATGGTGGCATATGCCTGTAATCCCAGCTACCCAAAAGGCTGAGGCAGGAGAATTGTGAGAATCGTTTGAACCTGGGAGGTGGAGGTTGCAGTGAGCCAAGATTGTGCCACTGTACTCCAGGCTGGGTAACAGAGTGAGACTCTGTCTCAAAAAAAAAAAAAAAAAAAAAAAAAAAAAAAAAAAAAAAAAAAAAAAAAAAAAAAATCACACAATTGTTACTTTGCAGACAGAAAACACACACCTGTGCCTGCCACTGGCTTTGAAACAGGCTTCCCCCCTACAAAGCAATGCTTTGTACAGACTCTCAAAATTCAGACAGCCCTTTTCCAAGGCTCAGGCACAAACTGGTGTGCACTTTGATTTCACTGTGATGACTGGGCCCAAGCAAATGCTTTTTTGATATTTTGACAAGCTTGAAATGAAACGGAAGGATAAGAAATGGGAGGGTAGGAAACAGAATAGGGTAAACGAAAGAAAAAGAGTGCTTAACTTCAAATATCTGAACTAACACAAGTGGTCCCAGGCAGCAGGAAGGCTGCCTTTCAGTGTGCTTTCCCTCCTGAGACATGAGGACCGCGCAAACTGTGGGCTTCTAAGTCAAAACCCAAAGCCGAGCTCTACTGCTTCCTAGGTTACATACACTCGCCACACTTCAGTTTCTTCATCTGAAATACGGGACATCATCATCCACTTTAGCGGGATGTTACAATGATGTGATGAGATTCCTCTGACAATATGCCTGGAACATGTGTGATGCGTGTTCACTAAAACTGAACTGATGTGAGGGTGAGCAGATGCAACCGTCAGCTTAAAACCATACTCCCACCACGCCTGTCGGATTCTGCTCAAGTCTCTCCAGGCACTAAGGAGTCATTCACTGTTTCAACGACTACCTGAGCACCTACTTCATATACAATGGCAATGCTGACGCCACTTCTGCAGTAAAACCAAGAGCCACCACCATTTCCTCACAGACTAATCAGCCACGTGAATACCTTATTTCTGCACGTTATTCTGATTCCTCACACCAATCTTCTAAATACGTGATGGTCCCTTTTATAAATGGGGAAACCAAGGCCCTAACATTACTGAGTGGATATCCAGGGATGCAGCTCAGACCAACCTGACAAGCCTGTGCTTCAGCACAGCGCTCTAGACGAGGGAAGGAACCCACTGCTCCCTGTGTGGGCAACAACCCCCACGTTTAACCACTGTTTCTAGAGGAAAGGGGGGCCCAAGTTCCAAAATGATTTTCTAAATATTTTTGGAACACAGGCCATGCATAAATTGGTAGCAGATTTTGCCACTTTTCTCTTTTAAAGTTTTGTGCTGCTCCATCCACATTCCTATCCCAGTCCTTTCAAATGCCCAAACTATACATTTCCATAAAGACGGAAATGCTACTGTATAATCTGTACAGACTACTAGTTTAAAAATAATGAGTTTGGCTGAGCACAGTGGCTCATGCCTGTAATCCCAACACTTTGGAAGGCCAGGCAGGTGGATCACCTGAAGTCGGCAGTTCAAGACCAGCCTGACTGACACGGAAAAATGCTGTCTCTACTAAAAATACAAAATTAGATGGGCGTGGTGGCATACGCCTGTAATCCCAGCTACTCTGGAGGCTGAGACAGCAGAATTGCTTGAATCTGGGAGGCGGAGGCTGTGGTGAGCTGAGATCTTGCCACTGCACCCCAGCCTTGGCAACAAGAGCAAAACTCCATCTCAAAAATGAATAAATAAATAAAATAAATAAAATGAGTTTATAGAGATCCAAGTGGTGAAATCCAAGAATTTTAAACTTGTCTGAAATTCAAGCATTAGGCCCATAAACTGGACATGATCCAGTAACTCCTATGTCACTGGTGTCTTCTGGGGATCACAAAATGCTCTGAGATGAAGTATATGGCTCCTCTCCCTAAAAGGGAAAAATATACAGAAAAGCCGAATATACACAATTTATCCTCCACTTTAGGGAGTTCAAACCCTCCAAGGCCCACCCATGGGCTCAGCCTAAGAACTCCTGCCTTGGTACACTAAACATTCTTCTTCTGCATCTGCACACATACCACACTGTATTGCAGCTACTGACTCTCAAGTCTGCTGGGAAACCCTTCCATCTCTCCCTAGCAGAGTGCCTAAGTGGGAGGGCTCAGATTAGGCAAAGGGCTGGCATTTGGCAACACTGCTACCACTGAAAAGGGGCACCATTAACAATTACAACAGGCACAAACAGGGGCTTTGCTAGGCACATGGGGGCCCTTAGGAGGCCCTGGCAAGCTCCTGAGTAAAAGAGTCAGTGTCTTCTTTCCCATGGAACCTCCTAGGGTTTTACTATCAGAGGCTACACAAAGGTGAACACCTTTTAGAGAATAACATGCTGATGAATCTATGTTTATGAGATGCAATCTGAGCCACACCTAGTGGCACAGGAGGGAAGCAATGTCACTGGGAATCAGGAGAAATACAATCAATTTGGCAGGTCTCTGACTATGCCGGCTGCTAGGAAGGGAAAAGCAGCCTCTTAAGTGTACACAACGATATAGAGGGTCCTCTGGCCAAGTCTCAAGTGACACCATGTTTGCAGTTTGTGCTCAGTTTGGTCTTCCTACACTATCACTCTACAATGGAAGATTCTCAGCATGATTTAGAACGAAATCCCCAGTCCTCTGATCCACAAGATGGGTGAACCTGCCTGAGAAGTGAAATAGCAAGTGCCCACAGTCCCACCTCTGCTGCTTTCCGCAGCTGGCGGATGATACTTGATAAATGTTTGTTGAATACATAACAAAAATCTTGTTACTTGAGGAACTATCTGTTGCATGCCATAAAATAATTTAAAATAAGTGCCTAATTTGTAAAAGATGATACCAGAATTCAGACACAAGAGTAGGTGCTACTGGTCAGGCACGGCGGCTCACGCCTGTTATCCCAGCACTTTGAGAGGGCGAGGCGCGCAGATCACTGAGGTCAGGAGTTTGAAAGCAACCTGGCTGACATGGCGAAACTCTGTCTGTACTAAAAAAAAAAATACAAAAATTGGCTGGGCATTGCGGCGGGTGCCTGTAATCCCAGCTACTCAAGAGGATAAGGCAAGAGAATCGCTTGAACCTGGGAAGAGGAGGTTGCAGTGAGCCGAGATCATGCCACTGCACTCCAGCCTGGGCAACAGAGCAAGGCATGGTCTCTAAATAATAATGATAATAATAATAATAATAATAATAATAAAGAATAGGTGCTACCTCCCTTCCCAGCAGCCCCTCTGGGAGGATGCATAGATTCCAATGGCACTGCTGACGTACAGAACATTTGGGGACCTTCTCATTTCGAATGACCTTCCAACCCTGCAGAAGTCTTCTGGGATTCTCAGTGGTGGCGAATCTTCCTCCTCTCAAGCTGGTCACTTTGAGAAAGTGCTGCAAGTCAGTGCCTTACCTGATAAGGTGAGCTACCAAACACGTAAATCAACTTTTGGTCAAACCTGGAGTGCGACTACTGAGTAAGCCCGAGTTTCCCACATGACTACATTTTTACTACAAAAGCAGCAGTTCTGCAGAGGTTTTGGCAAAGAAGCACCAAGGAAATACCAACCAGCTTAACATTTTGGGGCAATTACTTTCAATAGAGCAGTCCCTATTTGAATGCCTACGTTCTGGTACATCTGGTTAAAATTCTGACTCATAACCTCATGAACTAATAATATCTAAATGAAGGTTATCAAGGTTAGTGACAGACTCCACTCGCAAAATGACCAAGCTTGACCACAAAAGTCCTTGATAAAGAGGTACTCACCTTAAGATGCTCTGTAGCTGTGATAAAATACAAATTTCTAAACACGATCTGGGCCATTTGCTTTCTGGAGTGACTTACCATTTGCTTTCTGGAGTGACTGCACAAAACTTTCTTACAACATTTGAGCATGTCCCATCTAAAACCGAAGAGTTTCTAGCTCTGGGACACATCTGACTGGTTCCAGGGCAGGCTGGGCTCCCTACTGCCCTCAGATAGTAAAAACATCATGCAAAGACTCTCCTCCCAAGGCTTGGAAGTGGGATTGTGCGTTGGTCCAGGCTCGCCCAGAGAATCCCAAATACTGAACGGGAAAGAACGACTCTACAGACAACCCAGGCTGGAAGTGAGCCTCACAGGAGAAATGATGAGCGCCCTGCTGTGCCGCAAACGGTACTTCAGATGCCAAATGCCCTCTTTTTCCATTTTCCCAAATGGGTCTGAAGAATGACCTACGCTTGCAAATAAGTTAGCGGAACAAAGCCCATTTAAAACGGTCAATCGCTCTACCCGGCAAACTCAACTGTCATAAAGTCTTCAGGAAAACTTAATTTTTGGCAGGAGCAAGGCTGTAAGTCTCGGTTCTTCCAACCTCAGAGCTGCAATTAATTTATGTCAAGGACCTGGCACCTCTGATCTCCTAATCCAAGGGGCAAGGAAGTTACACATTCCTAAGAGACCGGCGCGCGTCCCACGGCAATCAGTGCGTCCAACCTGTGCACACTTTGAAGCTGCGGAGCAAGTTCCAAGAGGCTCACAAAGAGCTCAAAGTTCCCCGAAGAGCCCATCAACAGCCCGGGCTGACCTACTCCGGAGGTGAACCTGGGCGCCTCTCGCCGCCCCTTGGCGGGCGGCACACATGTGCCACGCGAGTGGCCCGGAAGAGAAATGACAGCTCCAGGAAAATAAACTCCGCCGCGGGCCGCGGAGGCAGCGCGCGAGGACCGCGGACGCCGTGGGCGCCCCAGGACCGCGGGGCCGGCTTGCGGACGGAACGCGGGGTGGTGCCTGTCTCAGCGTCCCCCTCCTTGGGCCCGAGGGCCACGCTTCGGTCCGTGGTCGCGCACGGCCGGAGGCGCGCCGGGCTCCCGGGCCTCACTCCCGCCGCCGCCGCCGCCTCGGCGGCCTCCTCCTCCCGCCGCCGCTAGCCCGGCCTCCCGCCTGCCGCCCGGCCCTAGCTTACCTCAGCGCTTGGGCGGAGACGGGGCCACGGCTCCGCTGGAGTCGGAGCGGCGTGGAGAAGACGTCCCTTGGCCCTTCCGCTTCTCACAGGCTCTGGCTTCAGTCTCGACGCGGGCGGAACAAACGGGATCCACTACCCGCGGGGGCCGGCCATTGTGCGACGTCATCAGGCCGCGACGGTCGTCCTGCGGCCGGCGGGCTTCCCTCCCTCGCCCCGCCCCCTCCAACTTCCTTCCGGCCTCCGCGCGGCTCCGCCCCCGCGGCGCGCGCTCGGCCGGCGCGCGCTCGCCGAGTCCCCGCCTACAGCGCAGGCGCCACAGGCGGTCTGCGCCTCCTGCGGCTGGCGTCAGGATCCGGGCCTGCGCACTGGGCTACCCGCGCCTGCGCAGTGGGCTACGCGCGCGTGCACACTAGGCTGCGCGTGCACACGGGGCTACCCGCGCGTGCACACTGGGCTACCCGCGCCCGCCTGGTCACGTGGCGAGGCTCTGGCTCCGCCGTGGTTCTTCATTGGGGATGATCGAGTTCCTCAAAGTGGAAAACTTAAGGCGGTTTTCGTCGGGCCGGTATCTCCTGCTTTATTGAATGTTGATACTAAATGCTTAGCTCCGGAATTATTTTTTCAGATACTGACTTTAGCGAAAAGGCCTAACAATTCTTAGCTTTCCCTTGGGCTGCGTGGCTCCCCGCGCGGTTCCCCGCGGGCGGCGTCAGCGAGGGCGCCTGTCCCGCGTCCGACTCAGCGCGGCGCCGCCGGGGGCGTCCGGGGCTGGAGCCGTGCGAGCTGCTCCAGGCCGGAGGGCCGGGCCGAGACTAGGCCCGCGGTTTCATTCTGCCCTGGCCCCTGCCGACGATGTGGCTGGTCCTGGGGATCTCAGGGCTTCGCTCACCCCATTTTCCTCCGTATCCCCCAGGTGGAAGCAAGAGGGCTGGATGTCCGTGCCGTGGCGTGTGAGGCGGCCAGCACGAAGAGCGAAGCCCAGACCCATGCGGCGACAGGGGTGAGCCGTGTAAACTGAGTACAGCAAGCCAGTCACAAAAGGACAAAGACTGTGCCGTTCCATGCTATGGACCGAATTCTGCCCCGAACGTCTGTCTGTGAAGCCTTCATCTCCAGTGTGACTGCGTTTGGAGACAGGGCCTTTAGGGAAGTAATTAGTTTAATTGAGATGATAAGGGTGGGGTCCTGATCTGATAGAATCAGTGTCCTTCGAACAAGCACGGAAAGCCCGGCACGGCGGCTCACACCTGTATTCCTAGCACTTTCGGAGGCCAAGGTGGGAGAACCACCTAAGTCTAGGAGTTTGAGACTAGCCTGGGCAACAAAGCAAGACCCCGGTGTCTACAAAAAAAAAAAAAAAAAAAAATTAGCAGGGCATGGTGGCAAGTGCCTGTAGTTCCGGGAACTTGGGAGGATGAGACGAGAAGATTGCTTGAACTGAGTTCAATGATTGCAGTGAGCTGTGACTGCACCACTGTATTCCAGCAGCCTGGGTGACAGTGAGACCCAGGCTAAGAGACACCGAAGAGCTCTCTGTTGCCCCTGTACTGTCTCCCTCTCTGCCGACCACATCAGGACACAGTGAGAAGGCAGCCGTCTGCAGGAAGAGTGTCTCTCCAGAACCCGACCACGTGTGCCCAGGATCACCAGACTTCCAGCCTGCAGAGCAAGGAGGAAATGTGTCTTGTTTAAGCCACAAAGTCTATGGTATTTTGTTAAGGCAGCCCAAGTTAACCAATACATTCCTTTTTTTCTTTTTTGTTTTCGAAACGGAGTCTTGCTCTGTCGCCCAAGCACACAGTGGCCCCAGCTGGGCACAGTGCCCCTCTGTGTACCCACTGTGCTTACCCCATCAAGGGGTGTCCTGCCCATCAGCTGCGAGATCCTGGGGGCAGGCCAATCCAACATTTGCAAAATATGGGGGTGGAGGGATGGAGAAAATGGCTGAGATGGGATTAGGACCCAGACTTTTCTGAATCTAAGCTTAAACCACTGAACTTTGAGCAAGGGGTTCCAGGTGTGAAGATGCAACCAGTGTTCCCTTAAACCTCTGTTTTGCTACTCTGCCAAGTGGGGCTGTTCACACCTCCTGCCTCCCTCCAGAAGGGAATGGAGAGGCAAGCAGGGGCCAACACAAAGACTTTTCCAGGATTTACGAAGCCTCTCTGTTCATGGCAGACCCCTGGCCCAGGCTTCCCAAACAACCCCTGAGAGGCACTTCCGCCATGATCTCCAGCCTAGAGCTTGGAATAGAAGCTGGACAGTCACAGGGCTGGGCTTTCACCCCAGACACTTGGACCTCAAAACCCCATACCGAACGAGCTGTGCCCAGATTACAGGACGCTGGTTGTTAGGGCTACGTAAGAAGAATGAGAATTCAACCCTGGGGACTTTGGGTCATGTTGGAAGCAGCCCTGACACACCAGTTGGCGCCTTCTGCTCACTCTGTGCCGACAAGACAGGGTCCCACCCAGCAGGGCCCCTTGGTCAGTTGAGGAACATAATAAGTCTGTGTGGTGATCACCATCCATGTAAAGGAGCGGCCAGCGCTGGCTGTGACAGACATTTGCCTGGCTGAATCTGAATTTCATGAACAGTCAACTCTGCTGGTCACAGCCTCTCTGGAAAACAATGTGACTTTAAAAGAAGAAGTGCCCTGGGGCCAGCAGTGCCACCCGCAGCAGGTTCTCAAAGTGGCGCCCTGGGCGAGCAGCCTCAGTATCCTGGCGGGGTTGCTGTGAATGCATCTTCCTGGGCCCTGCCGCAGAGCGGCTGCGCCCCCAACTCTGGGAGTGGGGCCCTGTGGTCCATGAACAGTTCTCAGGGGATTTTGATACCTGGTGGCACAGGTGGACCACTGGACAGGGGTGTCATCTGCCCATGGGCACCAGAGACACGAACAAGGACACAGCAGGTCTGTGAGTCATAACTGAAAGAACAAAGGGAAAAACCGAAAGACCCAGATGCTGATCAACAGATGACAGTAATATTGTAGTGTAATATGGTACAATGTTTGCAACATTGTAGTTAAAAATGCTAATACATGAACCTCCAGTGTGTATACCTACATAAGAGAAAATGAGTTGTTGAAAATAGATGCTCACTGCTGCAAAGAAAAATCACAGAGACAAAGGATCTTTCAGCAACACAAGCTTTACTTCCTGGACTGCAGGAAGGGGACCCTTGCTAGCCATCATGCCACGAGAGTACAAAGAACAAAGGAAAACACACAAATGTATCCGTTACGCGTGTGGGGTCGTCCTTGCTGCTGTGTCTGATCTCTGTTGGCTGGAGCCAGACCTCACAATCTAAACCAAAACTCGATTGGCTAACAACTTAAAACTTTTCTAAACAGGTAAAAGCAATGGAGAGCTGGGACATGCCTGTGAGCACGTCCAGAACAGACACCTTGGTTAACGTACAAGGGTACAGAATGTACTACGTGCCTGTAAGCACGGCATGTCTGACAGCTACATAGGACAGGGCTTCACAAAGTTATTAGCACACTTACTCTTTAACAAGAAAGGAAACTTTTTCTTTTTTTTCTTTATATATATATTTTAAATAAAGACAGGGTTTCACCATGTTGGTCAGGCTGGTCTTGAACTCCTGACCTTGGGTGATCCGCCCGCCTTGGCCTCCAAAGTGCTTGGATTACAGGCATGAGCCACCTCGCCCAGCCAAAGGAAACTTTAAAAAGGAACTTTTCTAATTCTCATTATTGATGGGTAAAGACCATCGATAATGTTGAAGGAAAAAGTCAGGTGTGACAGAAGCAGATAGGGTGGTCACACTTCTATAAACTTAAAATCATGAGCATTTTTGGTGAGGATGTAGGGCACCCAGAGCATGCGCCTATAATCCCGGCTACTCAAGAGGCTGAGGCAGAAGCATTGCTTGAAGCTGGGAGGCAGAGGTTGCAGTGAGCTGAGATCGTGCCACTGCACTCCAGCCTGGGCAACAAGAGTGAGACTCTGTCTTGAAAAAAAAAAAAGGGGGAAAGAGAAAGAGAGACTTGGGCTGGCATGCTCTTGCCCTGTTGCCATGTGGTGCCCTCTGCTGTGTTACGGTCTGTGGAGGAGCTCTCCAGACGCCGGCAGCGTGCCCGGGACCCAGCCTCCAGAACTGCAAGAAACAAACCTCTCTTCTCTATACATTACCCAGTCTTAGTTGCAGCAACAGGAAACAGACTAAGACACCCTGTAACTTTTTTTTTGAGAGTCTCGCTCTGTGGCCCCGCTCCAGAAGCCTGTGACCGTGCTCACCAAACTGCAGCCTGTGTACAGCCGGAACTGGGCCGTGCTGCTCCTCTGTGACTTCCTGGAAGAGATGAGCTCCAACGTCCAGCAAAAGGCACATCCAAGATGGCTGACGGCAGTGTGACTCATTACACTCCAGACTAGAAGGAACGCCACGGTGCTTCAGTGACAGAAGGATAAACCAGCCGTGGTATAACCCCCACGCCATGGAATATCGTACGGAAACAAAAGGGACACGCTACACCTGCATACGACGTGGATCTCACAGGTGGGATGCTGCGCAGAAGCCGGACACAAATACGCCAGCTGGCATTGGTACGACTCCGTGATAGGCACGCCAGCAATGATGGCAGTGCCCGGGAGCCTGCAGTGGGGCTGAAGTCAGTAGCTGGACCTGGCTGGGATGTTTTATTTTTAAGCTGGAGTCCATTATGTTTGTTTATTTATTTAGTTCATAGAGACGGGGGGTCTCACTGTGTTGCCCAGGCTGGTCTCAAACTCCGGGCCTCAAGCGATCTTCCCACCTTGGCCTTCCAAAGTGCTGGGATTGCAGGTGTGAGCCACTGCATCAGGCCATTATTGTTATTAGTACTTAAAAATATTTAGTAAACTTTTTTTTTTTGCCTAAAACCGCTTCATTTGGAGAAGAGAAGCCAGGCGGAATGTGGCGTGTCAGGGCTATGGGAGAGCCCCCGTCTTCTTCCAGAGCAGGAAGTGCGTAAATGACTTTTAAGCCTAATTTCCGGGGTGGTAAAACTTCTGCATAAAGTACAAATATGTAAGGTTCCATGATGGCAGCCATGGCACATTACATATCTGCGCAAACCCACATAACGTGCAACACCCAGAGTGAACCATGGTGTACACTATGGACTTAAGGAAATGGTAATGCCCGATGTGGTCTGGTTGGTTGTGATGCAGGGGAGGTGAGCCCCAAAGTGGAGCTTAGCCTGCGAGAGTTCCCAGCTTTGCCCAAGGCAGGATTCAAGGGCAAGCCGGAGGTAGAGGAGAACAGCTTGACTGAAGCGGCAGCTCCATGGCGGCACCTGCAGAGCTGGGCTCCCCGGAAGGCAGAGAGCAGTGGCTCAGGGCGCCTCTGCGGTCCTGTTCATACCTACTTTTAATTGCATGCAGATTAAGGGCACTTTATGCAGAAATTTCTAGGGAATGGGTAGTCACTTCTGGGTCACTGAGTTATTGCCATGGAAAGGGGTGGTAACGCTGGAGCATTGCCATGGCGACGGTAAACTGACACAGCACACTGGTGGGCGTGTCTTTTATTTTTTTTTTTCCGGAGTCTTCCTCTGTCACCTAGACTGGAGTGGAGTGGTGTGATTTTGGGTCACAGAAACCTTCGCCTCCCGGGTTCAAGTGATTCTCCTGCCTCAGCCTCCCAAGTAGCTGAAATTATAGGCGCCCACCACCATGCCCGGATAATTTTTTATTTTTAGTAGAGACGGGGTTTCACCATGTTGGCCTGGCTAGTCTCGGACTCCTGACCTCAGGCGATCTGCTCACCTTGGCCTCCCAAAGTGCTAGGATTCCAGGAATGAGCCTTTACACCCAGCCTAATTTTTGTATTTTTAGTAGAGGTTGGGTTTCACCTTGTTGCCCAGGCTGGTCTTGAACACCTGGCCTCAGGTGATCGGCCTGCCTTGGCCTCCCAAAGTGTTGGGATTACAGGCGTGAGCCACCACGCCTAACCCCTCCCATGTCTTTGAGATGGGGTTTTGCCTGTGCTGCCCTGGTGGGAGTGCAGTGGTGCGATCACAGTTCTCTGCAGCCTCAAACTCCTGGGATCAAGCTTTCCTCCCGCCTCGGCCTCCACAGCCTCTGGGAGTACAGGTGTGCATCACCACGCCCAGCGAATGTTTTCACTTTTTGTAGAGGCGGGTTCCCACTGTGTTACCCAAGCTGGTCTCAAACTCCTGGGCTCAAACGATCTTCCCACCTTGGCCTCCTATGGGCATGAGCCACCACGACTGGTGATCTGGTCCCTTTTATTTATTTTTGTTTTATTCTTTTTTGAGACAGGGTCTCACTCTGTTGCCCAAGCTGGAGTGCAGTGGCATGAACAGGCTCACTGCAGCCTCGACCCTGTAACCTCAAGTGAGCCTCCCAACTCAGTCTCCCTCGTAGCTGGGACTACTACAGGCAAGCACCACCGCTCCTGGCTTCTGGTCCCTTTTAAGAGCATGCCTTGTGCTACAGTTTGAATGTGTCTTCCAGACTTTATGTGTTGGGAATTTAATCTCCACAATCATATGGTGGTGGCATTTGGAGGTGGGACCTTTTGGAGGTAATTAGGTTTGGATGAGGTCATCGGGGGGGGCATGAAGGGACTAGTGGCTTAATAAGAAGAGGAACAGGCCAGGCATGGCAGCTCACGCCTGTAATCCCAGCACTTTGGAAGGCTGAGGTGGGCAGATCACGAGGTCAGGAGTTCTAGACCAGTCTGGCCGACATGACAAAACCCTGTCTGTACTAAAAATTCAAAAATTATCTGGGCATGGTGGCAGGCACCTGTAATCCCACCTACTTGGGAGGCTGAGGCAGGAGAATTGCTTGAACCCAGGAGGCAGAGGTTGCAGTGAGCCGAGATTGCACCACTGAACTCCTGCCTGGGCAACAGACTTAGACTCTGTCTCAAAAAAAAAAGAAAAAAAAAAAGAAAAAAGAAGAAGAGGAAAGAGTGCCCTGTCACCATGTGACACCCTTTGCTGTGTTATGGTGTGAGGAGAAGCTCTCCAGACGCCAGTGCCATGCTCTTGGACCTCCAGCCTCCAGAACTGCAAGAAACAAGCCTCTCTTCTCTATAAATCCCCCAGTCTTAGTGCTAGCAACAGAAAACAGGCTAAGACACCTTGTAACTTTTTTTTTTGAGACAGAGTGTTGTTCTGTCACCCAGGCTGGAGTGCAGTGGCATGATCTTGGCTCACTGCAACCACCTCCTCCTGGATTCAGGTGATTCTCCTGCCTTAGCCTGCAAGTAGCTGGGACCACAGGCATGCACCACCACGCTCAGCTAATTTTGTGTTTTTAGTGGAGATGGGGTTTTGACATGTTGGCCAGGCTGGTCTCGAACTCCCGGCCTCAAGTGATCTGCCTGCCTTGGCCTCCCACAGTGCTGGGATTACAGGCGTGAGCCATTGTGCCCAGGCTGGCCCTGTCCACACTTGCTTTGGGATTACAGCCTTTGTTCGCAGGGAGTGGAACTTCTGTGCTCCCAAGGGAAAGCCTGTAGTGCTCACTGGCCACCCCCACCCTCCACAGAGCTCCTGTGGCAGCTGCTGACACCCCTGCCCAGCTCTCTGTCCTCCGGGAGCCTTTTCTGCTGGGTCTGTTCGTTTCCTGGGGCACCTTCAGCGTAGGGGTGGCCACGGCCTGCAGGGGACTTGCACTCAGGGCTCTGGGCTCTTCCTCTGAGTTCCCTCCTCTCCAGGTTTCCCCTCAGGCCCCAGCGGGTTTGCAGCCTCAACCTCTATTGGCTGTTTCTCAGCTCAGCCGGGCTGTGTGCTCTGCCTTCAGATCCCCATGCCAAGGTCGAAGATGCCCCATGAGGAAAGCCAGGGTGAACGTGGGCTCACTTTCTTGTTGACATTCGCTCGAGAGTCACAGCCCTGGGCCCTGCCAGCGCTAGCTGCTCCCCACAGGTCCCGTTACATGCGTGTATCATACAGCAATGCGTGTGTGTCCAGCCTGTATCCGTGTCTTCAGTGGGACGGGCGAGGGCAATACCAGCGGTTCTGTCTGAAAGCGTTTTACAAAGGACAGCCCTTGCTATTTCCTCAAAGGACCACCAGAGGGCACTCCTACGCAGTGTGGCCACTGTTCCTGGGGTCCCTGGCCCTGGACTGCCTGGGGCAGGTGAAGTCTGCAGGAAACCCTGACTGTTCTGTGTGGGACCCCCCACTTCCACCATGGGCCCCGCCACAGACACAGCGAGTCCGCTCCAGTCCCTGTCCCAGCCTCTGGAGGGGTGCCAGCTCTGACCCCACCTGGCCCCCTGCCTTTCCCTCCAGATGTCCATGGGCCCCCAACTCTCCAGGTCTGACACCCCAGGGAGGTGGAGGAAAGGATTCCTGGGGCCGCTGAGGCTGGGGGCTTTTCTATTGTTTCTGCAGCTCCAGGGCCTGGCACACCTGACCTCTGTAGGCTGGTTGGGGTGAATGAATGATGGATGAATGAATGAATGTCATTTCAGCTCCCAACTCACGGCCTGGAATTTACTAGGGGCTTGGAATTCCTCCCTATGGCCGTGTGTGTGTGTGTGTGTGTGTGTGTGTGTGTATATATATTTAT
>NW_016107474.1:6088979-6097972 GCF_001604975.1 Cebus imitator | reverse complement strand
AGAGTCTCACTCTGTCACTCAGGCTAGAGTGCAGTGGTGTGATCTTGGCTCACTGAAACCTCCACCTCCCTGGTTCTAGTAATTCCCCTGCCTCAGCCTCCTGAGTAGCTGGAATTTCAGGCGCGTGCCACCATAGACAGCTAATTTTTTTGCATTTTTAGCAGAGACAGGGTTGCACCAGGTTGATCAGGCTGGTCTTAAACTCTTGACCTTGTGATCCACCCGCCTTGGCCTTCCAAAGTGCTGGGATTACAGGCATGAGTCACCATGCCCGGCCTATATATATATTTTGAGACAGGGTCACGCTCTGCTGCGTAGGCTGGAGTGTGGAGGTGCAATCTCTGTTCACTGCGGCCTTCCACTCCCAAGCTGAAGTGATCTTCCTGCCTTAGCTTCCTGAGTGGCTGGACTAAAGGTGTGCACTACCATACCTGGCTAATTTTGTTTTAATTTTTTGTAGAGACATAGAGTCTTTGGCCTCCCAAAGTGCTCGGATTACAGGCATGAGCTACCATGCCCAGCCCCATGGTCACGACTTTTTATTTGAGATGGAGTCTTGCTCTGACACCCAGGCTGGAGTGCAGTGGCACAATCTTGGCTCACTGCAACTTCTGCCTCCCAGGTTCAAGCGACTCTCATGCCTCAGCCTCCTGAGTAGCTGGGATTACAGGTGTGCACCACCACACCCACCCAGCTAATTTTTGTATTTTTAGTATAGACAGGGTTTCACCAATGTTGGCCAGGCTGGCTTTGAACGCCTAACCTCAAGTGACCTGCCCACCTCGGGCTCCCAAAGTGCTTGGATCACAGGTGTGAGCCAGAGTGCCCGGCCACCCCATGGTCACAGTTTAAGTACTTCTGCACCCTGCAGCTCTGCCTGGTCACCCACAGAGCCCACAGGGGCCAGTGTGTTCAGCCAGCAGCCTCTCCTGCAAGACCACTAGCGAAGCTCCTCCTGTGAAATGAGGAGATGGTGGCAGCGGGTCCATGCACTGGCCCCAGTGAACCACCTGGCAGTGATACACGCCCTTTCAGTGGGGGCTGGCCCTATGAGTGCTCGAGCCAACAGAAAGCAGGGGACCGGGGCCGTGCCTTGACGAGGCTTCTGCATGTTGCTTCTGCTCCTGGGAGGCTCCCTCTGCCACGTGAAAGTCTGGCCCCAGTGCTGGAGAGGCCGAGGCCCCGAGGTCCCAAGACTGCATAAAGTGAGAGGGCCAGGCATCTGGGCCTCATCCCATGGAGAAGAACCAGCCAGCTGAGCCCAGCCGGAAACACGAGAGAAGACAGAGATGCAGCTGTTTTGAGCCACTGCACTTCAAGGGAGCTGGTTATATGGCTGCAGAACCACACAAATGGTGATGCCTTTGCCCCCAGGGCTCCCCACTCACACCCCAACACCACCTCTGCTAATGAGTTACCGCCTGAATACAGCTCTATGCAAACCAACCTGGCCCTGCACGTCCACACTGACAACTTCAGCCCCGCCCCCATCTTCTTTTATGAAACCATCACCTGTGCTTCCAGGAGGATGTCCCATCCCACCTAGCTACAGTAAAGCAGGCAGAGGAGCGTGGAAGGACGGGACTGGCTGAGTCTTCCGGCTTTCTCCCCTGCTGGGTGCTTCCTGCCCTCAAACATCAGATGCCAAGTTCTTCAGCTTTGGGACTCTTGGGCCGACACCAGTTGTTTGCCGGGGCGCTCAGGACTTTGGCCACAGACTGAGGGCTGCACTGTCAGCGTTCCTACTGTTGAGGTTTTGGGGCTCGGACTGGCTTCCTGGCTCCTCAGCTTGCAGAGGGCCTATTGTGGGACTTCACCTTGTGATCATGTGAGCCAATACTCCCAATTAACTGCCCTCCACATGTGCATTGATCCATTAGTTGTGTCCCTCTAGAGAACCCTAACACACCCGGAGTGATGTCCACGCTGCTGTGACTGTCATTTTCTTGTTCTAGAGAAAGGACGGACCCATGGAGACCAAGGGCAAGGGGAGGAAAGGCCCAGGTGGGGTTGAAGGCACAGGTCCCAGGCCCAGCTCTGCTGCTCACAGACGAGGCTTCTCCTCTGTCGAGCAGATAAAATCACGGCCCTTCTCTTGAGCTTGCCGAATGGATTGGCTGCAGTGGCCCACATACAAACACTCAGTATGGTACCTTGCACGCAGACCATGTTCCGTAAATCCTGGTCATCATCGAAAATTCCATTTATGACTGCTGAGCACTTCATGACTTTGGGCAAATGACTTCCCTCCCTGGACCTCCACCTCTACTCTCATGCGGTTGTGGGCTCAGGACAGACAGCTTTGTAGCTCCATCCCATGCCGTTTCATTCCGTTCTCTTCTCTGGCTTCTCCGTGCCTTGGCTTCCCCGTCGGGGTGATTTCAGCACCACAGGGAGGACAGCAGCCTGGGAGCTGTCCACGGAGCTGAATTCTCGGGAGGGCCCCTGGTGGAGAAGGTGTGGTGGAGCTGGAGGTGAGGTTGGGTGGGAAGCAGCAGGGCATGGCAACGCACCCCAGCTCCCAGTTGAGGCCACCTGGGACTAGGGGGAAGGCTGACTCCATGAGCTCTCGTGGTGTGGAAGACCCAGTTGTGCACAGTGGATGCAAGTACCCTGCATGTGGGCGCTGGATGTGGAGGCTCACATCTGTAATCCCAGTGCTTTGGGAAGATGAGGCAGGAGGATCACTTGAGCCCAGGAGCTTAAGTCCAGCCTGGGCAACACAACAAGACCTCATCTCTACAAAAAGTTTAAAAATTAGGTGGGCGTGGAAGCACATCTCTACTAAATGGGAGCACATCTGTGGTTCCAGCTATTTGGGAGGCTGAGGTGGGAGGAGTGCTGGAGCTTCAGAGGCTCAGGCTGTAGTGAGCTGTGATTGCACCACTGCACTCTAGCTGGGCAACAGAGGAGGAGGAGGAGGAGAAAGAAGGAGGAGGAGGAGAGGAAAGAAGGAGGATGAGGTGAAGAAGGGAAAGAAGAAAGAAGAAGGCAAAGATGACAATGACAACCAAAAAGCAGAAGAACCAGACCAGGTCTGAGGCTACGCCTGCAATCCCAGTACTTTGGGAGGCTGAGGCCTGATCGCTTGAGGTCAAGAGTTCCAGACCAGTCTGGCCAACATGACGAAACCCCATCTCTACTAAAATTACAAAAAAATTAGCTGGGCGTGGTGGTGCATGCCTGCAGTCCCATCTCCTCTGGAGGGTGAGGCACAAGAATTGCTTCAGCCTGAAAGGTGGAGGCTGCAGTGAGCGGAGATGGTGCCACTGCACTCCAACCTGGGCGGCAGAGTGAGACCCTGTCTCAAACAAACAAAATAACAAAAAACGGCCATAGCTCCTGCTGACTCAGCTCTGGTGGGCGTGGGGTGTGGCCCAGGAATCTGCATGTTAGCCAGGCCCCTGGCTGGTTTTGAGGGTGACAACCCCTGCTGGGTTTCAGCCTCAGCAGGAAGGTCTGGGGCAGCCTCACTCCTCCGAGCCCCCACCTGGGCTCCCGTCCCAGCTCCTTCATGGAGGTGTCCACTCTCTCTTTAAGCCTGGGTCTCCTCTTCTGTGAGATGGGGCTCCTGGGAGTCCCGCCCCAGGCAGTGGCTGGCTGGACTTTTAGAGGTGCTCCGCAAGGGTGGCCTCCCTTTGTCTTGTTGGGTCCTGGTTCTCTGTGAGGGGCCCCTCGGGAGCAGGTGGACACTAGAATCACTGTCAGATCCCATACGCCTACCCACTGTCTCAGTTAATCCCAGCCCGGCCTCCGACGGATAACAGGCCCACTCCACAGGGCTCAGACTGGGGCTGCAGTCGGCCCTGGCCCGCTGGGGACCTTGGCTTCTACCTTGCTCGGGAAGGTCAAGAAAAATCCCCTTGTTTCCCTGGGCCTTTGTTTCCCCACTTGGAAAGCGAGTGTTTGGATTTGATTCACTCAATCTCCGCACACTGATGATACCTGAGAGTCATGGAGCCCCGCGGTCAAGCGTGTGGTCTCCAAAGCCTGTGGGATTCAAACCCACTGCACCACTTGGTCCAGGCCGTGTGGCCTCGGGCATGCTGGCCCCAGGCATTCAGCTTGTCCAGGGCTGCAGAACGGGGCCAGAAGCCAGGCTTTGGATGTCCCGCACACCCTGTCAGTGCAGAGAGTCAATCGGGGGCTGGAGGCAGTGCCGCCTCCCTCACCAGCTCGGCCGGGTCTCGTCTGCACCACGTACTGTACCCAGGAGCAACAGAGCAGGGATGGGGACAGAGACAGAGAGGGACAGAGACAGAGAGAGACGGGGAGACAGAGATGGAGACGGACAGACACAGGGAGAGAGGGACAGAGACAGAGAGGGACAGAGACAGAGACGGGGAGACAGAGGAGACAGAGAGGGACAGAGACAGAGATGGAGAGGGACAGAGACAGGGACAGAGTCAGAGAGAGACAGAGAGAGAGAGAGAGGGACAGAGACAGAGAAAGACAGGGGAGACAGAGGCAGAGAGGGACAGAGACAGAGACGGAGAGGGACAGAGAGAGACAGGGGGAGACAGACAGAGAGGGAGAGAGACAGAGAGAGACAGGGGGAGACAGAGATGGAGAGGGACAGAGACAGAGAGGGACAGAGAGAGAGGGGGACAGAGACAGAGGGATAGAGGGAGCACGATGAAGAGGCTGCAGGAGGGGGCGGGGCCTGGCCAGGAGCGTGAGAGAGGGAAGTGTGTGCTGCTGTTCACACTCGGGGGTGGGGAGATAGTGGTTCCAGACACAAGGCTACGGACACTCAGTCACACCTCTGGGGGCAGGAGAGTGAGGACGTCCCGGCCCGGCCCGCCACCTTATCCGATGCTGCGGCTGTGAAGGGAGGCGCAGAGAGCTGAGTGGGCGGCGCACGGTCCACAGTGAGGAAACAGCGTGCAGTTCCCGCCTGCCCACCCCGTCCCCCATGCTCTCACTCTGCTCCAGGGACAGGAGCCTCAGAAGACTCTCCCTCAACTGCAGGGCCCCAGGAGCTCTGTGTGGATCCAGCCGGCAGCTGCCCCTCTGCACTGGCCGGGATGTGCATCCCTTCCCAGTCCCTTTCCTGCCACCCTCACCCCCCTGAGAAGGACCCAAAGGAGCCCCACCCCATCAGACTGTCCTTGGCAGCCGGAGGGCTGAGGGCTCATGGGTCCCCAGCCAGGATCCTGCGCAGGGCAGGGTTCCCACCCCTGCCCCCACCCTGCCTTCACGACAGGATTGTCTTTCTGGGTCTGGAGAGTCGCTTCTGGGATGAAAGAACAGGATGGGGGTGGGCAGGGAGGTCCCACCCTAGGGACGTGGCTGTGGCTGGAAGGGGCAGCTCAGGTGAGTCATGAGCCCAGCTGGGCCATGGGATTTGTCACTTCTCTGAGCCCCTGGCACAAAGTGGAGGTCACCAAAGTGAATGACAGCTGCTGAGTCCATCCCAGGCCCATTGGAGCCCACTCCGGCATTGGGGCTGGGTCAGGGTGCCAAGGCCGTGGCTCCAGGCATCCTGTTGGTCCTTGTTGAGAAGTCTGAGGACTTGGGGGGTGGGCAGGGCGCACGGGGGCTCAGGGCAGCAACGGTTTCCACCCAGTATGGAAATCCCCCGCAGACTTACGCATCAGCACAGCTCTGACTGTCAGCCCCTCTGAGTGTCAGTGCCTGGTGACCGCAGTGACAGTGGCCGTGGCTGTGTGAATTCTCTTGCATCCTCCTGTGGCGTGTGCCCATCCAGCTTCCTCCCACCCCATTCTCCACAGGTTGCCAGGACGCTGATGGCGGTGCTGTGTGCCACCCCCCAGATGCCCTGCCCCATGCCGCGGCTGCTCAGCTCCTTCCTGGCCTAGCTTGTTCCTGACCCCTGGATCCGCCTCCGCCATGCCTGTGTCTACAGCAACAGCACCACTGAGCCCGTCGTCTACAGCCTGATGTCACAGAAGTTCCGGGTGGCTTCTGCAGACTGTAGGGGTCAGTAGAGGAGCCACAGAGGCACGTGGCTGGCCTCACCCGCAGCAGCAGCAGCCTGGTCCACGAGACCCACCAGGGGAGGCTTCCAGTGCAGACTGGGGGGGTGAGGTCTCAGGCCCTGCACAGACAGGCCCCGTCGTACCAGCAGGAGCCTGGCGCCAGTGTGCTCAAGGGCTCCCTGCCCCCCAGCCCTCGCCCTCCTCCTGCTGTCTCCACTCCTTCGGTTTGCCCCCATGCTGGGTGCTGCAGGTGCTGGCTGTGTCCCCTAGCGGTGGCCAGGGCCAGGGGAGGGGTGGACACCCCCTTACCAGTGTCTCTCCCCTTCCAGGTCCCCTGTGGCTTCCTTCCCATGACTTAGGGCCTGAGGGCTCCTGGGCTTAGGTGGCTGGGGTTCAAGTCCGGATCCATTTGGATAATACTCTCCCCTCTCCTAGAATTGGGAAGTCAGACACAGGAAGCAGCAGCTGGGAGGACTCGCAGCCTTCGTGGGCGTAAAACTATGACCCTCCATGTCTTGTTTTTTCTTCTTCAAGACAGGCTCTCACTGTGTCGCCCAGGCTGGAAGGCAGTGATGTAACCAAGGCTCAGTCACTGCAACCTTGACCTCCTGGGCTCAGTCCATCCTCCTGCCTTGGCCTCCCAAAGGGCTGGGAGCACAGGTGCTGCCACCATGCCCGGCCCTTCATTGTACTGTTAGTGGAAGCATCCTGAGGAGTGTGGAAGCAATGTGCTTCCAGTCCCTGGTAATGTTCCTCCCCCAGTCTGGCTACAGGTGACACTCTGTGGGAACGGACTTCCAAAGTGGACAGTGCCACCTCGTGCCCATGGACTGGGCACCCAGCCTTCACCAGCTGACGCTGCCCCGTCTTGGCACGAGGCTGTTACCTATCTGCCGCTTATGTGTGGTTTGCGGAGAATGACCGGCTTCTGCCTCCCTCCCACTTGTACTGTCCCCCTGGGCCATATAGTCCCCGGGGGAGAGTGCTTGTTTCCTTTGACCACTTAACCAGAAACAGGAAGCCACTTCTGGGCTCCCCTCGCCCCCACTCACTTCTCCTGGGCCCTGCTTTGCTGGCCTCTCCCCTCTGCAGCCGTCCCTCCTGTGGGATGTATGTCATGGCAGATGGCATTGAAGATTCAGGGAACGAGGTTGCAGGGAGAGCCCTTGGCTGGGAGGCAGACATCTGATCTGGCCAGCCCTGACCCCACTCTCAGGACCACGGGCCTGTCTCTGGGAAGCGCAGGCCTCTCCCCGCTCATTCTCCGTGAGCTCCCAAGGCTTTGACAAACCTCCTCTGGCAGGAAAGAGCCAAGCGTGTCAGGGCTGGGGCTGGGCTTCCGTGGCAGCGAGTTGGAGGCGGGCAGAGGGATGGTGTGGGAAGCCTGGGCAGAAGCACCAGAGCACCATGGGGAGTGGACCTCGGTTTACCATTCCAGAAACACCTGGCACAGAGCGCGAGAACAGGGACTTCGTGCAGCTGAGCAGGAGGCGCCCCAGGGAAGGAGTCCACCCAGGACTGCACCAGGAGGGCACCGGCTCAGTCCTCACGGGGCGGGGCCTGGGTGTTCCCTGTCTCTGGTATTCTCGTGTTATGTTTGTTGGAATGCTGAGAACCTTCCAAACAAAATAAATGTGAACTTCCTCAAGAAGGTCAACAGAGAATCGCCCTGTGACCCAGTCATTTCACTCCTAGGCATATGTCCCAAAGAGCTGCAAGCAGGTTCTCAAGACTGTTAGCACCTGTGTTCCCAGCAGCACGGTTCGCACCAGCCAAAAGGTGGCGAGAACGGAAACGGGCGTCAGCACATGACGGAGAAACGCATGTGGTGCATTTGCACGCGGGGACGTCATTCGGCCAGAAAAGGAATGAGGGTCTGATCTGCGCTCCAACATGGACGGAGCTGGGAGACAGTCAAAGAAGTCACACGCAGAGGCCACACATGGTGTGACTCCACTGACAGGAAATGTGCCAAACAGGCAGCTCCCCAGCAACAGAAGGTCGGCGGGCTGCCGTGGCGGGGGCTGGGAAGGCGGTGATTGCTGACGGCCACAGGGGTTCACTTCAGGAGACGGAAATGCTTTGGACCGAGGTCAAGTGGTATTTGCACAACATGAACGTACTAAGTGCTACTGAAGTGTACACTTTAGAATGGTTAATTTTTTTTTTTTTTTTTTTGATGACAGGGTCTTTCTTTGTTGCCCAGGCTGGAGTGTAGTGGCGTGATCTTAGCTCACTGCAGCCTCTGCCTGCTGGGTTCAAGCAATTCTCATGCTTCAGCCCCCTGAGTAGTTGGGACTATAGGAGAGTGCCACCAGGCCGGCTATTTTTAATTTTTTTATTTTTAATAGAGACAGGGTTTGACCATGTTGGCCAGGCTGGTCTGGAACTCCTGGCCTTGAGCCATCGCCCACCTCAGCCTCCCAAAATGCTGGGATTACAGGTGTGAGCCACCGCACCCAGCCCAGAATGGTTCAGTTTATGTTATGTGAATTTTACTCAATTAAAAAAGACAGGAAGGGGAGAGAAAGAAAGAAAACGCAGGGAACAGCAGGGGGCCCAGAGGAGTCAAGGTGCCGGTGGGTGTCCCGGGCAGCCCCGGCCTCTCCTCCCTGCTCCCACCTGCAGGCTCCTGGAAGCACAGGGCTGTCCCCTAGTGAAACCTGGAGTGACTTTTAAAACACACAGGCGGGGACCCATCTGATTCTGAGCTGCTAGCCAATAGTCCTCCGTGTGGTTCAGAAGGTGCATCAGGATGGGAGCAAAGTCCAGCTAATGTCTGTCAAGAGCCCACCTCTTGCCAGGGTCTTGGCTTAACTTTTTCCTTAGCTCCTCTCAAACGCTCTGGGAAGCAGGGTACTGAGGTAACAAATGAAGCTCAGAGGGTTTCAGCGACAAACTCAACATCTGCCACCAGAGCACAGGAGGACGCGGGACTCACACTCTGGGAGCGCGGGGGAGGGGACGGGACGCGGGACTCAGCACCAGAGCGCGGGGGGACACGGGACTCAGCACCGGAGCGTGCGGGGGACGGGACCTGGGACTCAGCAC
>NW_016107474.1:6065966-6088441 GCF_001604975.1 Cebus imitator | reverse complement strand
GCACCGGAACGCGTGGGGGAAGGGACGCGGGACTCGGCACCGGAGCGCGGGGGGTGGGGGGACGCGGGAGTCACTGAGCCGGAGCGCGCGGGTATACGGGAGTCCGCACCAAAGCGCGGGGCATGGGGACGCACAGCACCAGAATGCAGAGGGATGTGGGACTCACTCCACCAGACCACAGGAGGACAAGCAGCTCCAGCACCGGAGCCCTGGAGAGCGCGGGGCTCACTGCACGTCTTTAACTCCTGTTTTTTTAAATTTCCCTTTACTCCATGGCTACCTTGGTTTTTCCTTTTCTTCTTTTGAGATGGAGGGCTGGAGTGCAGTGGCGCGATCTCTGCTCACTTCAACCTTCGCCTCCCAGGTTCAAGCAATTCTCCTGCCTCAGCCTCCGGAGTAGCTGAGATTACAGACGTCCACCACCACGCCCAGCTAATTTTTTTGTATTTTTGGTAGAGACGGGGTTTCGTCATGTTGGCCAGGCGGGTCTCAAACTTCTGACCTCTGGTGATCCACCCACCTCGGCTTCCCAAAGTTCTGGGATTACAGGTGTGAGCCACTGTGCCCAGCCTAGTTTTTATTGACTTCCCCAACTTTCCTAAGATTTGAATTGTTTAAAAGTCACAGTGAGGGCCTCCCCGTACCGTTGCTGGCCTGGAGTGTCTCCCGAATGAGAACCTGTGTAATGACAAAGCTGGGACAGTTAGTGTGTGCCTGCTGCGTGCGGCTCACCTGCCTGTGCAGTCGGGTGAAGAACAGAGGTGCAGAAGCGGGCAGCTCATGGCAGCCATGCAGGTTACAGACCAATCTGAATCTGGGCCCCCAAGGGTCCCTGCCCCCAGGCCAACGACCACTGAGCAAGAGCAAAGCCCTCATCGCACAGCCAGGAAGACCGAGGCTCTAAGAGTTAAGGGCACTTGCCCAAGATCACTTACTGATTGCTGCCCTGGGCCCCCCTTATCCTGATGCGCTCGGAGTGTGGCGTCCCTCACCGCAAGCTCTCCCAGACCCCAGCATGTTCTGGAGGCTTCTCCTGTCTGCAAGCTTGCATGAGCTCCCATGAGCACGGGGCATGAACAGACTTGCCAAGGCCACTTGGATGAAACCACAGGCGCAGCCCACAATGATCGATCTTTGGCCATTTCAATGATTATTTTCGTCATTGCCTTCACCATGACCATCATCACACACCGTCGTCACCCTCATCAGAATGTACCTTTCAACTTTAGAAATGAAAAATCCCATCAAAAATATTCACTGACAGATGAAACCACAGATAACATGCAAGGGAAGAGGCAATTTGCTGACTAGAAAGTAGATCAGAAGAATGACCCACCAGGAGTGCAGAGATACGGCGACAGAAAATATGAAAGCGAAGCTGAGAGGCAGGGTAGAGAGAATCTAACGTAAACTCAATCAGAGTTCTGGAGGGGAGAGCAGAGGCAACATCCAAAAACGAAATGGCGGGGGGCTTTTAAAAACTGTCGAAAGGTAAGAATTCTCGATGCAGGAAAGCCGAGGAGGATACACACTCCGTTGACTGTACTAAAATTGCCAGCTGTTAATGATGAAGAGGTCCTGAAAGAGGCGATTAAATAGAAATACAGCTGACTACTCCGCATCAGCAAGGAGAGTCAGGGAAAAGTGGCAGCACATCTTCAAAGAATGGTGAAGTGAACTGTCAATCTGGACGGCGTGCCCAGCAAGCTTCTCATTGGAGAACTACGGCACAACAAGAGCTTTGCAGATAAACAGTAGCACAGTTTTGCAGAGGCAGACCCTCATTAATGGAACAGCTGCAGGATGCTGTAAGGAAGACGGAGATACCAGGAAGTTTGCTGGGATGGCCTGTGACCCAGCCATCTCCACCCTCCATGGCCAGGCGGCATTTGAGGGGCTGCACCTGCCTGCCAGGTGCACTGGAGCTGCCTATCTGCCTGCTGCTGGCACCTCGTGCCTCCCATTTCTACTCTGCCAATCTACTGGGCGCAAGCCGCAGCTCTTCACTTATGTCACCCGCCATGACAACACCTTCCCCCCAAGCTCCTCCCCGTCTCCAGCCTTCCCGTGGGATGTGCATACACTGATCCCATGCCCAGGCTCTGCAGACTTCTTTGCCACCTCCACATTTGCTTCTGTGGCCAGCTCTCTGGCCTTTCCCACCAGATGGCAGGAGGGACATGCTTGCTGGCTCTGTGCCCCTTCAGAGCTCCCTGTTGGCAGGGTCTAACGAGGAGTGCAGCCAGCTGGTTAATGGGGAGAGCCTGGGGGGAGGTGACAGCAGCCACAGTGACAGCTGCCCAGCAACCAATGTGTCCAGGCCAGGCAGGCCGACGGGGGACATGCACGGCAGTGGCATGAGAGCACAGCCCACGGGAAGGCCCCCAGCCTCTTGAGAGGCCCATGCCCGCTGTCCATGGCCAAGACCCTGTTAGGGCCAAGGGCGGGCCACCTGCATGCAGCCCCCGAGCTGCTGTTCTGAGGTAGGAAACCAGCAGGCCTTTTCTGCTCACAACCCTGGTGACCAAAATGTGATGTGGTCCAGAAAGGAGAAAGTAAGGAAACCAGCGGGAGGCAGCAGATGTTGAGGAAGGCGACCCCAGCTGCCTCCATGTTCTTTGGCTAACGCAGTCCCACCAGCGCCATGACAGTTTACAAATACCATGGCAACGGCTTGGCAGTTACCACTGCTTTACACGGTGATGACAGGGAAGCTGCCCCCTTCCTAGAAAGTCCTAAGTAAAGGCCGGGCATGGTGGCTCACGCCTGTAATCCCAGCACTTTGGGAGGCCGAGTGGGCAGATCACCTAAGAACAGATGTTCCAGACCAGACTGGCCAACATGGTGAAACCTCATCTCTACTTAAATATAAAAATTAGCCAAGCGTGGTGGCAGGCACCTGTAATCCCAGCTACTTGGGAGGCTAAGGCAGGAGAATCACTTGAACCTGGGAGGCAGAGGTTGCAGTGAGCCTCCAGCCTGGGTGACAAAGTGAGACTCTGTCTCAAAAAAAGGGCTAGGTGCAGTGGCTCATGCCTGTAATCCCAGCACTTTGGTAGGCTGAGGAGGGTGGATCACCTGCGGTCAGGAGTTCCAGACCAGCCTGGCCAACGTGGTGAAACCCCCGCTCTACTAAAGATACAAAAATTAGCCAGGTGTGGTGGCAGGTGCCTATGATCCCAGCTACTTAGCAGGAGAATTGCTTGGATCTGGGAGGCGGAGGTTGCAGTGAGCCGAGATTATGCCATTGCACTCCAGCGTGGGGGATAGGAGCACAAGACTTTGTCTCAAAAAAAAAAAAAAGAAAGTCCTAAGTAAACTGCCTGTCACTTTGTGTTTACCCACCGTTTGACTGGCATGTGACTGGAAGTGGGTTTAAGTGGTGATAAATACAGTTGTCAAGAGCGCTGTGGACTCTGGGTGCACGGCCAGGGTTAGCCTTGCTCTGCCGCAGTAAAACCGTGCGGTAAAAGATGGCCGTCCGACACCTCCGGACTGCCCTGGAATCCTTTCCTGGGCTGAGCCTCAATTTTGTTTCACCTGTCCTGTATCAGGAAGAGAATCAAGGCCACGTGCTGCCAGCTGTCGGCAATAACCGGGCGTGTGGTACTTGGGTCTCTGGCTGAGGCTGGTGGCATGTGCCCGGGAGAGCATATGAGACCTTCTTTGAGTCATCAGTGGCCTCCTAGGGGGATCTGGGCTGTGCAGGAGGGGCCCAGAATTTCAGACTGGAGTCAGGGTGTGTGCCAGGCCTGTCCCAGCTTCTTCCGGCTGCTTGGGGCTTGAGTTCAACGTGGAGGACTAGGGTTGGCCAGGCCCTCTTCACCCTTCCCTGCCTCTTGCCGCCCCCTACCTGCACATGCCACATCCTAGGCATTCTTTCTGCCTCAGTTTGTGCCCTATGTTCGAGGGTGGGGCCTCTGCCCTCACCACTCTGTTCACCAGGAGCGTCAGAAAAGGAGGGGGGACAAGCCTGTATTCCACACAGGGCAGCACACAGCCCCTGGGCAGAGATCTGGGCCTGGCTCTCTCCCTAACTCTGCCCCTGCTGCAGCTGACAAAGGCCCGGTGAGAAGGGCTGTGTCTGCTCCTGCTGGTGAGCTAGTGAGGGTCGCACCCATCGTCTGGGCAACTCCCGTGTGTGCAGTTCTCACACTTGTCAGAGTGTAATCTGCTTCGAGTTGGTTAAATGCAGATTCCCAGGCCCTGACACGAAGCAGGGTCCTAGTTTTGCCTGGGCAGGGAGGGAGGTGGCCAGACGGCAGCGGCTGCAGGTCTTCGGGCAGCGCTGGGGAGACCTGGGGCTCTAAGTGTACCCCGGTGCCAGATGGGGCAGCCGTGAGGGCTGCGGTATGCAAGGCAGGGTTTGGGCTGTGTGAGTTTCCCTTTGCACGTGGGCGGTCACTCCCGTGACCCTGGGCAAGGCACCGTGCGTGTGAGTCCCCTGCTCCCTGCACAGGGACAGCATCAGAGGAGGAGCCTCCAGGCTCGTGCTGGCAGCAGCCAGGGACGGCCCTGTGTGGTTGGGATTCCGCCTGGGTTCGCCCCTCTCCCCAGGTCCTGGCCACCTGGCTGGCTGGTGGCTGAGCTCCTCCCGGGTGGCCGGTCACCTCCCCTGCTCTTTCCCCCGTGGTGGAATTTCCAAATAGCTGTGAGACCTCCCGCTCTGGGCTGCCCTCCTCCACGCATCCCGCCCTAACCCCAACTGCGGCCCCACCTACCTCACCTCAGAGACTCCCAGGCTCAGTTCTGGAGGCAAGTTCTGTCCACAGCCACCGGGTCTGCTCTTCCTCCACCTCTCCCAGGTGCCTCCAAGGAGGAGGGTGTTGGGTGTTGAGGGGGTGGGGGCGCCTCCTCCTGCCCTTCCTCCCTCCCCCTCTGCAAGGCCCCTGCAGACGCGGGGCAGGCCGGAGCGTGGTGGCGCTGCTGCCCCCTGGCGTCCTGAGTCTGCCGGAGACTCCAAAGCCAGGCTCTCCCGAAGGCTGGGCCAGGGAGAAGCAGATGGGGGTGGGTTTGCAGAGCAGACCCATCCCATGGTTGCCAGTTCATGCAGTCCCCCCCAGCCACAGACAATGTCCTGCTCTTCATGTTGACGTCCTGGTGTGGGAGACACTGCCCGCAGTCGGACCCTCTCCACTCCCGCCCTTCCTCAGGCAGGCTGGGTGGGAACTTTCTATAAGCCGGGGCCTGGCTGGGAGCTGGAGCCCAGTAGTATGGCTGGTGGCCAAGAACCGTGTGCTGGCAGAGGGATGTGCCCGGCCCAGCTGTGCCTCCATATGCCCAGGCAGGAGGCGTGTCCCGACGGAACCTTGGTGGCCTCGTGCACAGTCAGGGCACCCAGCCCATGGTGTGGCTGAGAGGCCGGACCCTGTGCCTGGCAGAGGGAGGGGCCTCTGGAGGGCGAGGCTGCCCTGCATTCATCTTTTGGACGTTGTGTCCCTAGTGGCGTGATGCACTCCAGGCAGGCTGGCTGACCCTGCAGAGGGGTTGCCAGCCTGCATGAGGCTTTGAGCTGTACGTAGCTCAGGTAAAAGGGAGCAGGTGCCCTCCTGGAATGAGGATGGTGGAGGCGGGAGGCCGATCCTGTGCAGGGCTCAGGGAGGGGTGCAGCCCGGCTGGGTGGCCCTGACGGGGACCTTTTAGGCCAGTTTTGAAGGGAGATGGAGTTTCACAGGCAAAGCTTGGGGGGAGTGGGGAGACAGAAGCTTGGTGTGCAGGGGTCCGAGAATCTCAGGTCACACATGGGACTCAGTGGACAGTGTGGCTGGAGAGTGGGCTGACAGTGGCCGTGCGCATGTACTGTGGACAGTGTGGCTAGAGGGTGGGCCACAACAGTGGCCATGTGTCAGGTAGCATGAGTGGACCGCGTGGCTGGAGAGCGGGCTGTGATGGTGGCTGTGTGCATGTATCATGAGTGGACAGTGAGGTTGGAGAGTGGGCTGTGATGGTGGCCGTGCACCAGGTGCCGTGATGCCAAAACGTGTCAGCGCTGACTCAGGGAGATTGAGCTGGCCGTATGGTGTGGGGCGAGAGCACAGCAGGAAACCAGGTGGGAGATGGGGCTGGTGAGGAGGGAAGCGGGGTGGGGGGGGCGGGGGCGGCCAGATCAGGGCTGGCCTTGGAGCCTGTGATTTGGGGACTGACTGCTGGGTGTGGCGAGGGGCTGGCTGCTTTGCCTGTGATTCACAGACGCCCTTGTGACTTCAACGGACGCAGGCCCCTCCTCCATGCCAGACACCTGCGGGTGCCTGGGAGGCATAGGTCCAGCAGGTGCGCCGCAGCTTTCATGGGAGGCAGGCCTGTAGGTGACAGGTGGGCTGGGGGGACGCCTGTGCAGGTGAGGGGAGACAGGTGGGCTGGGGGGACGCCTGAGCAGGTGAGGGGAGACGGGTGGGCTGGGGGGACGCCTGAGCAGGTGAGGGGAGACAGGTGGGCTGGGGGGATGCCTGAGCAGGTGTGGGAAGAAGTCACAGATGTGTTTGTGAGGTGTGGTCACTCATGGTACATCAAGGCCCTGGAGGGACACCGGGGCTGCAGGGCTGCAGGCCTGGGGTTCAGAAGAGGGTGTGGCAGAACTAGAGATTTAGCCAACAGAAGACCATGAGCCCAGCCCGGAGTGTGGAGGGAGAACCTCAAAGGGAGATGGGTAGACTCAGAGACTTGAACCTGGCTCAGCAGAGAACCAGCTGCGGGGAAGAAGGGGTGTCTTCGAGCAAGGCCGGCAGCTTCCTGGGGAGAGGTGGGAGAGCGCCTAGACCACACCCAGGGAGTGGCTGCAAGGGAGGTGCAGGTGGAGGCCCAGGCGGGAGTCTGGCAGGGTGAGACTGGGGTGACTTGGGGGAGTGAGGGTGACTGATGGCGTCTGCCAGGCGTGGAAGGCCCAGGGTCCACACAGGAGATGCATGCCAGAGGCGAGTCCTCGGAGCAGTGGGCACAGCCTCAGGCTGCCCACACATGACCCAAGACAGGCGAGGGCAGCAGCGCCCAGCCCTGCAGGGTGGGGCAGTGGGGGGTTATGAAAACCAGGACGAGGTGCAGGGCCCTTCATGAAGCTCCCAGTGCTGTCCTAAAGCTTCCAGTCCATGGCAGGCCCTCTGGGGTGACTTCAGATCTGGGTCCTGGTCACAGAGTCCTTGCTGCCTCTGAATGAACGCTCAGAAGGGGCTGCAGGGCCCAGGACCTCCCATTGCTGTGGCACAGGCATGGACACTAAGGCATGTGTGGGCGCACGGTGGGTATGTGGGTGCACAGTGTGTGGGTGCACGGTGGGTGTGTGGGGCGCTGCTGGTCCCTGCCTTCCAGCCTCTCCTCTGTGGCTTCCATTCCCGGGCCTTGCTGGTTGGGCCTGGGGGGGTGAAGACATGGGAGTTGTTTTTCTCCTTTGAGCCCGTGTTGCCCACCAGATATCCTCAATGTTTCTAGGCACCTTAGAACATTTACTTTTAAATGTCCACACAGGGACAGCCCCGCCCAGGTTTGTTTCTCAGAACATCTCATTCGCTCTGCCTGCACTGGGGGGCAGAGCCTCCGGAACCCTCCAGGTAGATTCCTGCAGAGCAGTGCAAATGCCAAGCAGGCTGAGGGTCTGGCCTCCCGTCCCCGCTGTCGCCTGGCCTTCAACAAAAGGGGTGTCTCTGAGGAAGAGGCTGCTGGCCTTCCCTGGAAGGGCCCTGGAAGGGGTGGGAGCCCTGTCTGTTCAGTGGCATGGCCGCAGGCCCCATCTGGCCAGACCCTAGTGGGCAGGTGGACATGTCAGATGGGCAGGGTGAGTAGACAAAGACATCAGAAACCGAAGCGTTTGCAGACCCAGGCCCACGAGCCTCGGGCAGGAGACCGAGCCCTGCAGCAGCTGGGAAGCACCTCGGGCGTTTCAGGCAAGAGGCCGCTGCCACTTTGACCTGCACTCGCCGGGCTGCTGGGCAAAGCTGAAAAGAGGGCAGCAGATTCAGCAGAGTTGGAAGAGGGCTGGAACAGTGGTTTGCGCCCGCAATCCTCATGCTTTGAGAGGCTGAGGCTGGAGGAGCACTGGAGGTCAGGCATTTGAGACCATCTTGGACAACACAGCAAGGCCTTATCTCTACATAAAAAATTTAAAAAACTGGCCAGGTGTGGCGGCTCAAGCCTGTGGTCCCAGCTCCTCCGGAGGCGGAGGCAGGAAGATGGTTTCAGCCCAGGAGTTTGAGGCTTCAGTGACTCAAGATCGTGCCACTGTAGTCCAGCCGGGGAAACAGAACAAGACAAGACCTTATCTCTAAAAAAAATAGGATTGCCCAGCGTGGACAACATACGGAGACCCCATTTCTACAAAAAAATACAAAAATTAGTTGGGCATGGTGGCATACACCTGTAGGCCCAGCTGCTCAGGAGGCTGAGGTGGGAGGATCACCTGAGCCCACGAGGTTGAGGCCGCAGTGCACCGTGAGCGCACCATCGCACTCCAGCCTGGGCCAGAGTGAGCTCATGTCCAGAAATAAACAAAGTGCCCTGGGAATGGAGAGATGTCTTTGTTCTCCTCTGGCTGGAGGGCGCCCAGAGCCGCAAACGGCAAGGTGGCCGACCGTGTTCAGCAAAGCTGGGCCAAGCAATCCCTCCAATTTGGCGGGGCGTACAGCCCAGCAGGGCAGGGACGCCAGGGCGGGGCGCCCTGGCCCTTGCACTGGCTCAGCCACCACGTGGCTCAACCACACAGCTGTGCCCAGCCCTGGCTCTGAGGGGAGTGGCACCCCCCAGCGAGCATCAGGACCCCCTCGTGTGCAGGGAATGCTTTGGCGTTGGTCTCCCTCTCCTTTCCACCTCCTACTTGTCCGTTCTCCCCACAGCCTTGGCGACCACAGGGCTTCCTCCTTCCCAGGGCACTCCCACCCCGGCCAACCCAGGTGGTCTGTGACTGGAGGGGGAACACTGGACCCCCAGGACCATGCAGAGTTTCGGGGATGGCCAGGCAGGACACTGCCTATCCCTTCGGTGTCTGGTGGCCAAGTAGGCGGCGGAAAGGGTCAGGAGTGTGGAGCCTGTTCTCCGCAGGGGGGCAGCAACAGGGGCGGGGTGGGCCCAGAGCGGCTGGGCCCGCCGTGGCTCAGTGTGATGTGGCCTCCGACACGAGGCCCGGCCTAGCTCCTTCCACCACCAGCGGTGTGACTCCGGCAGGGCCAGCCCCTCCGGGCGGCAGTGGCCTCCGCGCACCCCAGCGGTGGCCTGTGCCTGCTGGCTCAGAGAACGAGGCTGGCCTACCACCGCGCTCATCAAACTCAACCTGTTTATTAAGTGCCAAGGGTCCCCGCGGGCGCTGCCCCCTGCGGCCCCCTCCGCCGAGGCCAGTGCTTGGTGGGGTTCCCAGGAGCCAGAGTCCCCCCGCGCCTCCCCGGGGGGTGCAAAGCGTCTGCGGCTGTAGTGTGGGCGCTCACTTCACGTGCTCGGCAGCGTGCGAGGAGCAGTAATACTTCTTATGGGCGATGAAGGTGGACAGGCTGCTGAACTTGATGTTGCAGAGGCGGCAGTACCGGTGGTTGCCGTTGGGCAGCGGCGCCGGCGCGCCCTTGCTGGGAGTCTGCACGCCCTTGTCCGAGTAGGAGGGGGGCGCCGGCGGGGGCGGCACGGCCTCGGGCGCGGCGGCCGGGGACGGGGGCGGGCCGGGCGGCGGCTCCTGGGGCTCCGGGCCGAGGCCGTCCCGGGGGCCGCGGGGCCCGGGCTGCGGAGAGGCGGCGGGAACGGGCGCGGGAGAGGGGCCGCGGTCGGCCGGCGTCCGGGCCTCGACCCCCGGGCCGGCCAGGGGCGCGCCGAGCAGCAGGCCGTGCGCCAGGCGGAAGTGCTCCAGCAGGTCCCCGCGCACCGGGCCGTTCGGGGGGCAGTAGGGGCAGGCGGCGGCGGGCAGCCCGAGCGCGCCGGGCGGCGGCGCGGCGGGGCACGAGTACTTCTTGTGCGCCAGGTAGGCCTCGAGGCTGTGGAAGCTCACGCGGCAGGCCGTGCACTCGTGGTAGTCGGCCAGCGCGGGCGCCGGGGCTCCGGCGGGCTGACGCCGCGGCTTCTTGCTCAGGTCGATGGGGCCGTCGGCCGCGGGGCCGGGCGAGCGCGTGGGGGCGGGGCCGGAGCCACTTCCGCTTCCGGGGCGCGGCGACTCGGGCGCGGGGGCGTGGCCGGGCGGCGGGCGGGGCGGGGCGCCGGCCGCCGCGTGCAGCTCGTAGAGTTTGCGGCGCCTGCGCGTGCGCACGGGCGCGGCGGGCGCGGCGGCCGCGGGCGGAGGGGGCGGGGCGGGCCCCGGGGGCGCGGCGGGGCGGCGCGGCGGCGGGTCGTGGCGCGAAGCGCAGTAGTAGCGCTTGTGCACGGTGTAGGTCTCGTGGCGGCTGAAGCGGATGTTGCAGGCCTCGCACAGCGTGCGGCTGGGGTCGTCCTCCGCGTCGTCCACCGAGCTGCCCGGGCTCTGGCTGCCCTCGCTGCCCCGGCCGCCGGCGCCGTCCTCGGGCGTGGCCGCGCCCCCGGCTCCGTCTTCGCGCGCCCCGGGGCCGGGCGACGAGCGCGGCGCGTCAGGCTCGGCGGGCGGGCCGGGGGGCGCGCGGGCCGGGCCGGGGGGCGCCTTGGACCTGCGCGCAGCGGGCGCGTCCTCGGGCGCGCGGCGGCCCGAGCAGTAGAGGCGCTTGTGCACGTAGTAGTTGTTGACGTTGCTGAAGGTGATCTCGCACTCGAAGCACGTGGCGCCCTTGGGGGCCCCAGCGAAGAGCCCGGCCTGCGCGCCGCCCGCGCCCGCGCCCTGCTGCAGCCGGCTGTGCACCAGCTCGGACATCTTAGCCAGGATCTCCGAGGCTGGGGGCGCCGCGGGGGCCGGGGGTGCCGAGTCAGACCCGAACACGTACGGCGGCAGGAACAGGGCCCCCGTCAGGCCCAGCTCGCTGGGCACCGGGCTGGAGCCCGGCGTGGGGCTGGATAGCTCAGCCTTCGCCTTGGCCGAGGCGGGGCTGTGCGGTGATGGCGTCCGCGACGGGGCGTGGGGCCCAGACTCTCCGGGGCCCGGGGCGCGGGCCGCCTCCGGCTCCTCCGCCGCCTCCACCTTGATACTACTCCTGGGAGCCGCCGGGGGCTCGCTGCTGCCTCCATTATGGGGGGCCGCCCTGGCCTCTCCGTTGGTGGCCTCGGCCAGGGCCTTCCTGTCCAGTCCTGGTGATGGGGTGGGCGCCAGGCCCAGGTCCGTGGAGGCCAGTGGGCCGTGCAGTGCCGAGTGCTGTTGGAGGCTGCCCAGACTGTCTGTAGAGAGACCGCAGAGGGGCACCTCAGGCCAGGGGCAGGACCTGGCGGGTCAGAGCTGGAGGGCGAACTCCGGGAGGGGAGGAGTGGGCGGAAGTGGTTTAGAGCCAAGGCCGAAAGGGACCCCCGACCTGTCTTGGTCTACAGGCCTGCTCCCTTTCCACACCTCAGGGGGCCCAAGGGACAGGGCTGCTCACCTGGGGGCAGCTTCGTTGCTGCCTGTCCGGCCCCTGGAGAGTAGATCTCACCTTTGGAGCCTGGCTGACAGACCATGTGGTTAGTGACCAGGTGGCTGTAGAGGATGTCCCTTGTGGTGGAGATGAAGCCACAACTGTGGCAAACACCTGTGGGCCATGGCAAGGTAGTCAGGGCCCAGGGCGGAGGGTGGGCCCTACACCCCCTTTCCCGCGCCCCCCACCCTGCCATGCCTACCGCTCAGCGTGTCCGTGTGCACCTTGAGGTGGCGCTCGCAGTTGGCCTTGGTGGTGAAGGCCGACAGGCAGATCAGGCACACGAACGGCCGCTCTCCTGGAACACAAGGCGTGTAAGGTTGGTGCCTGGGCCAGCTTGGCCTTGGAGTCCAGGGATGGGGAAGTTGGCTCTGCCTAGGGCCATGATCTGTGCCAGGACCCTCTGCTGAGGGCCCTTTAAACCCCTCAGCCTCAACCCCTTTTCTCTCAGGACTGCAGTGGGCCAGGCCCTCCGCTGACTACCCAGATAGCCACAGGCGGGCGGCCTGCACTGGGCGCCTGCCGGGGTCTGGGCGTGCGGAGACCGCACAGGCATGTCATTTCACCGTGCGCCACGTGTGCCTGCATGTGGGTGTCCCCCGTCGCCTGTGGGACTGGGAAGGGAAGCAGCTGGCATCCCGAGGACCCGCGTTTGGGGTGGGGGCTCACCGCTGTGGCTGCGCATGTGGATCTCCAGGGAGCTGGCGCTGGGGCAGCTCTTGTGGCACTGGGGAAAGGGACAGACGCGCTCGTTGGGGTAGGCCTCCTTGGGCTTCTCCTCCGAGGCGGCTGTGGCCAGGGAGCCCGCGCCCTGGCGGCTGGCGCAGTAGTAGAGCAAGTGTGCCTGCAGGTTGCGCTCGCTGCGGTACCAGATGCCACAGTCCTTGCAGGGGAAGACGTCTTCTGTGGGGCGGGAGGCAGGTGGGCACGGGCTGAGGGCCAGCCTGCCAGCCAGGGCAAGGGCCTGGCCCTGACAGACCCCACCGTCCTCCCCACCCCAGGAACGGAGGCTCTGACCCCTCCCTGTAACTATAAGCCTCCTGGGTTGTCCTGTGACAGCCCCAGTCCAGGACCTGTGGGAATTTGGGTCTGAGTGGACCCCTCTGGGTCCCCTTCCAGTGGTGAGCCCCATAAGGAGACACTTTGGCCTCGTGGGTGCGGAAGGAAGGAATGTGGACACCACCGGGCGAGGTTAGCATCCATAACATACTGGGGTGACTGTGTGGACCTGGGGGGCCATGGAAGAGATGCGTGTGTACAGGTGTGCGTGCCAGGGTGTGGGAGTGCCGGGCTGCAAAGGAAACCCAAATGCACAGTCCCCGAGCACTCAGGCACACGATGGCTGCTGACTAGTTCTGGGAATGCGGGCATGAGACTAGAAGCACAGAGGTCAGGGAGCCCCACGCGCCCCCACACCTGGGTGGCTCCATGTCAGGTACGGCCTGGCTGGTCAGATTTGCTGAATCCACCACACTGACCCCGAGTGGGCTGCTGGGAACTGGTCAGAGTTCTGGGGGCTGGGACTGCTCAGGGCGGTTCTGCCAGCTGGGGAGGATTTCTCTAGCGTGCTCTCAGTTTGTCTTTAGAGCAGTTTAAGGAATGTTCTCTGCCCCAGAGCCCTGCCCTGTCTGCATGCAGCCCCTTGGCTGAAGATGGAAGGGAGGGCCGTGTTCAGCTTGGCCTTGGCCTCTGTGTGGACCCGGGGGCCGGGGGATTCCTTATCTGGCTTTTAAGCCCATTCCATTTGGAGACTGGTGTGATACTGGGTTTCTGCCTCTGCAGGCTAGTGCTCATTTCTCACTGGCTTCTCCGATGTTTATCCCAAGGCTGCAGTTATCACTCAGGGCGGCCCCCGCCCCCTTCCCTCTGCGGCCTGCCTGCCACCTCTCGCCTCTTGGGAGGAATTTCAGTGCCTGTCTGGGAGGTGGCTCTTTCTCTGGCACCTAGTTTTTTGAGACTTTCCTGGCTCCCATCTCCTCCCTCCTGTGCTGCTGATTTCCAAGTTCCCTTTTCCTTGGAGGCTGCAGGCAGCTGAGGCCTTGAGCTGGGTCCCAGATCTGGGAGGCCACTGGGTGGGTTTGTTTCTGTGTCTCCAAGGTCATTGTGGGGGACTGTGCTGCTGGCAGAGATGTGGGGACAGGGGCCGTGGCTGTGCAGCTTAGTGAGGAAGGCTGCCTGCCTGCTGCTGACCACAGGCCAAGTACGGTGGCCTGCGATGGGGCCTCCTGCTTAACACGTGAGAGAGGTCCAGAGTGCAGTCCCGGGGGTGAGGCACTGATATGGAAACCTCAGACCCGAGAGGGGGAAACCGAGGCAGTGGTGCTGAGCCTGGGGCACCCGCAGCTGCCCGTCGGAGATGGGGAGGTGGTCTCCACAGGCTGTGTGGGCAAGGACCCTGGAGGATGGGACCCTCACCAGCCCACTGTCCCCACTGTCTCACTGTTGTTTGGGTCTCACAGGCACCCCCTTCCCATCCTGGCAGAGTGGCCGCTCTGGGCTCCCATCCCCTCTGCGCCCTCTCCGTCCAGGGAAGAGACGAAGGCAGATGGGGACCCTGTTTGCTCCTTGCTCCTTTCAGTTCCCCGTGGATGGTGTTCTCGTCTCCCCTTCTGGCTCCTCATGGCCAGTGTTCTTGTCTCCCCCCCGGCTCCTCATGGCCAGTGTTTTCATCTCCCCTCCTGGCTCCCTGGGGCAGTGGCTTGCCCTGCCTTGCCCATCCCCGAATCTGGGCTTGGGTGTGGACCTGGCTGTCAGGCCCCTTCTCTCCAGTGTCACCGGCCATTCCCACCAGCACATAACATGGGCCATGATGTTCTGGGTACCAGGCACACAAGCCTGGCCCCCTCTGGCCAGCTGGCCCCTGCGCAGGCCTCCTCTGACCCTCACTGGAGCAGCCTCGGTCAGGACCACAGCAGGCTCTGCACCGTCTGGACCAGCAGTCGCTTCTCTGCCGTTGGTCTTGCCACAGCCTGGATGTGACACACCACCTGCCACCCTCCACGGCCCCTCTAACCTGTCTCAGCTCACTTGCTATCCCATGGGAGAGGTCCCCTCTCCCGACTCGGGTCCGTAGGCCCCGTGGTTCCCGGAGCCCTGTCCTGTGTCTCGAAGACTCTGCCTTCTCCTTTGCATCTAGTGGGTGTCTCAAGCTTAGAACACTCAGAGTTGGGGGTCTGCTCCACAGACTCCCTTACAGACCGATGGCCCCCGGTGGCCACACCAGAGCCCCGGCTCCACACGTGGCCCTGCCTGGCGGGCACCTTGACTGGTTGCTTCCACCTCCTTCAAGCCATCTTCACATCTGACTTGCTCATAAAGGCCGCTTTTCTTCCAGTTATGTGACTCTGTGGTCACCAAAGCTAAACTTGGGTCTCACCCTCCCCATCAGCACCCTCAGGCACAGTCCCTGTTCCCCTGGGAAGCCCCAGCCGTTCGCCTGAGGCCGCACTTGCTGTGAATCCCCGGTGTGCCTTGTGGCTGTCCACAGCAGCCACGTGCTGGCCTTGGCCACACAGGTGCACAGGATGCCCCATCACTCTTAGCAAATTTTTAAAATTTTAGCAGAGATGGGGATCTTGCTGTGTTGCCCAGTTTGGTCTTGAACTCCTGGGCTCCAGCGGTCCTCTCCCGGCCTCATACAGTGCTGCAGTCACAGGTGCGGACCCTGCACCCAGCCCGGGATGAGTGACTCCTGATTCCCACAGCCATCCTCAGAGGTTCCAGGAGAGCCACTGCAGGAACGACATCTGTCCACTTCGGGTGTGCCTAGCGGGGTGGCTCTGTCCCCAGGGACATGTGGCCATGTGTAGAGAGATTCTAGTGGCATGTGCCTGAAATCCCAGCTACTCGGGAGGCCGAGGTAGGAGGATTGCTTGAGACTAGAACTTCATGACCATCTGGGTAACACTGAGACCTTGTCCCAAAACCAAAAAAAACCCAACCAACAATGTCTTGGTTGTCAAAACTGGGAGATGGAGGTGGTGGCACCATCTAGCGGACCGAGGTGAGGGCTGCTGCTCACTGCCTGTGGTGCCCAGGGATGCCTCCACCGTGCAGTGACCCTGCCCCAAACGCCAGGAGGGCTGAGGGGAGGGTCCTGCTCTGCCCCACAGTCAGGGCTGCCCCCAGGGAAAGCGCAGGCTTCTGGTGTGGTGTGCGAGGCAGTTGGGTCTATGCCTAAACCTGCTTGCCTGCTGGTAGGGCCATTCCCTGTCGTGGCCCTGGGGACCCTCCTGTCCTTGTGTGTTCCCCACTTGGGACCGTCCATATCACCTCCTTCCCTGCCTTCCCTCTTACTCTGTTGCCCCCGGGCTTCCCACCCTCAACTCCCATCCATCTCCTGCCCTGCCTGCCCCTCCTTGGTACAGCAGCCGCCCAGGCCTGGGGAGCCCAGCACTCACTGTTGATCACTGCGGTAGCAAGGATGGAGGCCATCCCGGCCTGCTGGGGCAGGAGCTGGAGGTCGTGTGCGGGGACTGGGCATGTGGGCTCTGCCGACTCCTTCTTCACAGGGTGGCCGGGGGTGCTGCGGGGCTCGGCTGTGAGGAGCACGCTCAGGAGTCCCCCGGCAGGCACCGGCTTGGTGACCCTGCACCAGAGCGCGTCATCTGGAGGGAGATGAGTGTCCATGACCTAGGACCTTGTGTGCCCCACTGCCCTGTCCTGTCTTAAGCGAGGGGTGGAGGATGGGGTCAGGAGAGCTGCCACCCCAGATTCACAGGCGTGGCTGGCTGGCTGCATTCTGCCTCGGGGGTGAGGCAGGTGGTCCCCTACAGATGCTCAGCCTCCCAGCCTCCCTGCCCTACGCCCATCCTAGTGGGAGGGCCCTGGGGACGTCTCCCAGGAAAGGGATGACATGGAGGGCAGGTGGTAGAGCAACTATGGAAGACCCTGGGCAGCCATTCAGGAAAGGTGGCCAAACGTTGGGGCCTTCGAGGGGCCCCAGAATGGACCCTGCTCTTCGGGAAATCGTCCAGGGGTGGCTGTTCCTGCATCCGCCTGCAGGGGGCAGCCTCGGCCCACAATGCCCAGGCTGCTGGGGCCGGCTTGTCCATCTTGGGGTCCTGGGCTGTGTGTCCCCTGCGGTGCTGGCTTCAGTCCCGAGCCAGCCCCGCCCACACGCGCCACAGCCTGTCCCCACCCTGCGCCAACACCGGGCCCCCGTGTTTTGGGAGTGCAGCTCTTGCTGGGTCCTCAGGGGCTCCTTTGGTGGGGAGGAGGCGCTGGGGTCCCCTCTGCCTTACAGATGGGGAAATGGGGGCACGTGGGGGAGGCACCGGCTCAGGTCCCAGGAGCGGGTGGCAGGGCACGGGGGAGGCCACTCTGCACCTATCACTCCCTGGAGGCCCCATAGGGAGGGGGCTGCAGCATGGCTGTTTACAGGGATGTCCCTGAGACAGCTCTGCCTCCACCGGGATTGCCATTGCTTGGTAGGGCGATGGCAAGAGACACGTAAAGGGGCATGAGACTGGCATCCAGCGCCGAGCACGCAGCTGTCCTGGTGACCACTGGATGGCCTGCCTGGCTGCAGAAATCACGGTATATGCCCCTGTCCTCCCCTAGGACCTGAGCCTCCATGTCTGTTAAGGAGGGGGTTCCCATGGCCCTGATGCTGAGAATGCCACATGTGGCACCTCCATTCCCTCAGGGGTGACCTTCCCAGGGGGACGGGGGCGCTGATACAGAAGAGCAAGGGGTGGGCGGGGTCTCCTGAGAGCCAGGAAGTGCCGCCTGCCCTGGCTGTACACAAGAGGCCCATTTCCTGCCCCTCTTCCTCCCGGGCTGCTGCCACCTTCCAGCAGGTCCAGGAGGCTCCAGGGAGGCAGCTCTCAGGCCTCCAGCTCCAGCCCTGGGTGCCCCACCAAGCTCTTTCCTCAGGCTCACGCCCATCTTCCAGATAGAGAAACCGAGGTCCCAGAACGCAGGGCCTTGCCCCAGGTCCCGCAGCCAGTAAAGGAGGCAGCTGGGTTTGAACACCATTCTCACTGTTCCTGGAGCCACACTGATGATGTGGGGCCCAGGTCCAGTGGTACCTGCCAGCCAACCCGGCCTCGGGGTCCCTGCCGCTGCCCTTGCTGGGCTCCCAGAGGTACAGCCAAGCCAGTGAAGAGATGGGGGATCATGGGATCCCCCAGAGGGGCAGAAGCCCCCGCTCCCGCTGCAGTGGACACCTGTCCTGGCTTAGCCTGCCAGGCGGGATCCTCACACAGAGACTCGGGCTGGACTAACTGGTCCCAAGAGTGTCTGCCTCACTGCAGTGCCCGGGGCAGTGGCTCCTTGTCTCCCGCCCCTGCTCTAGCAGGCTGCTTTCCCTTCCAGGACTCAGCCCTGGGAGAGCCAAGTGACCCCCACCTTCCGGAAGGCTTGGGACGGAGGCGCCGCATCATACTGACCCTTCCTGTGGATCTCTGCGTTGGCCTCGGCCTCGGTCAGGGCCTGGGGCAGTGTCCTCAGCCAGCAAGACTCATCAACCAGCAGCAGGGTCAGGGCTGGGCTCTGGAGGGGCAGGAACACACGGGGGAGGGGTCAGTCCGCAGCCTGCCTGGGGTTTCCTGTGGGTACGTGACACGGATTCTGCCTCCTGGCTCAGCTGCTCGGCCAGGCTGTGGACGGTCACAGGCCCTACAGCTGGCAGAGCCGTGGCATGGGCCATCTGTGCCATTGCTGGCTGGCAGGGCTAACACCATTGCTGGGGCTGGGAGGCACGGCGGGGAGAGGTACCTTCCAGGGCTGGGCGCAGCGTTCTCACGGAGACTGAGGCCCAGAGAGATCCAGCAGCATGCCCTGAGCCACATAGCCGGGGAGCAGCAGCGCCTGAATGCACATGCGTATCTATCTGTGTGTCTGTGTGCTCCACACCGCCCGCCCACCCTGGCCCGGGGCGTGCTGGGTGTGAAACACTGGCCCCACATGGCTGGACCTGGCACAGGCCCCTCCCACACAGGCCATGGATGCCTCCGCAATGACCTCTGCGGGCGGGGCCGAGATCAGCCCAGGTGAGACGGCACCTCCCTGGCAACCCCCGGGCCTCAGTGTCCCCCAACAGCATGGCTCCCCTCCCTGCCACAGGACGCAGGAGGGCCACCTGTGTTCCCGCCAGCTCCCAGGGCCAGCACATGGTGGAGGTGGGGGAGCACCGGCCAGGCTCAGCGGCTCTGTCCCCACCCTGAGGCTGGTTGGCCCCTGCCTGGGGGGCCTGAGATGCCAACACCGTGTGGGGTCAGCCCTGGCCCACTCGGCCTCACCATCACCCTGGAAAGCAGGCAGTGCCCTCCTCTCATGGGCGAGGAAACTGAGGCCCGGTTGGGGAGGGACAGAACTCATGCCCGTGCCTCGGGCCGTGCTATCAGCGGTGGCTCGGGCTACGTCTGGAAGGAACACCACGCTCTGGGCTCGGCCCTCGGACGGCCACCTCATTTCCTGTGTGCCTTGCACGCTGGCCGAATGGTGGAGGAAATGCGAGGGACCCCGTTCAGTGCAGTCTGGGGCTGGGATAGGGTGGGGGTGGGGGTGGGCAGTTGGTGGCCTTGCTACCCAGTGCTGGTCACAATCAAGGGTAGAAGGCAGTGGTGGAGGAAGGGGTGGCCGCCGCTGGCCCTCAGGCCTGGGCTCCTCCTGCAAGGCTGACTCAGCCTCAGCGCCCTGGCCCTCAGCCCTGTGCTGCTCACTGCACCAGTGGGTCCCAAGCTCAGCCACCTGGGTGCCCATTCAGAGTCACCACACATGTGCAGCCAGCGCTTCCTGTAAACATGCTCACCTTTTGTTCTGTACAAATAAATGCCTTTTAGTCAGAAACTTCCTGCATCATGACCTTTGACGGAAAAGCCAGTGTCACCCACGAATGCTGCCGCTGCCACGGGACAGGTTTGTGCCGCCCTGCGTTGAGGACAGCCGTCGGCCCAACCCCGCATGGTAGAAGGGGCCAGGCTGGCGACAGTGCAGGGTGTTCCCCTTGGGTCCGGGGGCCTCCCCACCAGATGCCATCCTGTGAGCTTTCCTGGGCTTTGCTGCCCGCGTGTGGGACCCTGTGTGCCACAGAGCTGGGCAGCGGGGTTCCAGCCAGGCTCGGCCTCTCTGCTGCGACCTTGGGCAGGGCACGGCCAGACCCATATGCAGGGACCGCTCTGAGCCACGCCTGCCCCTCAGTCCATCCACAGGCATGCAGGAATCTAGCAAGATACGGCCTTTGGGCTGGGGATGCTGAGTGACCAGGGCAAGGTTAGGGCAGGCTGGTCAGCAGAGCGGGTGGCTTCCACGCCACCTGCCTGCTGCCACATGGCTCCACTACAGAACGGGTGAGCAGAGCTAAGCTGGCCACTGGGCTGGCCCTGGCCTGGGGTGGGCGCAACCCTGCAGTCCCAGTGCGAAGCCGTCCCCAGCAGGTGCCCCAAACCCTGGCTCCACTTCTTAACTGCAGATGGGGCTCTGCCCTCTCCACACGTGGCTGTTGGGAGGACGGAGGGGAGGCCTTGCCCCTGCTCACTCTGGACCCACCCCCTGCCCACCACTAGCTTTCTGGGCAGCCTTGGGGTCACTCCCATCTCCCTTGATGTCAGGGGGCTGCGCTCTGTCCGAAGCCTTTGAACACCACCTGCCTGGCACGTCCTTAGCCCAGGATGCGTGTTAGCTCTTGCCCTGGCTGCTGCTTTTGGGTTGGCCTGTCAGGACAAGGTGGGCAGGGGGTGCCATCCAGGGGGCACCTCTGGGGCAGCACATGCTGAGTGTCCACTGGGGGTAAGCGGCTTCCCTGAAGAAGCTGCTTTGGGCAGGCTGGCATTGGTGGGTGCCCCCCTTTTAAAGGACACCCCAGTGATTTCCAGTGCCGCAGGGCAGGGCTGAGGAGCTGATGACAGCTGTGGGTCCCTGCCGGCTTGGACAGGGGCTTCTGCTGAGGCAGGTCGGGGGACAAACCCCAGGGACAATGGGCAGGCAGGTTCCTGGCACAAAGGTGGGTGACCAGAGGCTACTGTGTCCCGGCTGTGCCCAGGCTGGACGGGCAGCGCTCGGCGAGGCTGCTGGGGACTGGCCCTCCCCACCTTGGCCTTCCTGAGCCTCTAATGAATATTAATGAGCAGAGGAGGGTGAAAAAAATTAATCTGCTTGATCCTCCGATGGGTGCTGCGGTAACGATATGAAATCTAATTATTCGTCCCAATATTTCTAAACCCTCAAACTGAGACTGACAGCCTCCCGGTCGGTTTAATGCTTATCGCTCCCAGGAGCAGCGTGTTCGCAGCATGATAAAAACACACGCGCCGCAACTTTGCTGACGCTGCACAACCCCCGGATTTTTCTGTGGCAGTCCTGAGTGGAGGGATGGCAGCATGCTCCCGCCCAGTCCCACTGAGTGCACCCCGAGTTTGTGGGGCATGACGGGGTGCCTGCCTGGGTGTGCAGGTGGGGAGGGGCACGGGGAAGGTGGTCGAGGCTCCCATCAGGCACTCGCCCCCCACCTGGGAGGGAACAGGTGGGAGACCTTGGAGTGCAAGAGTAGCCAGCTCCTGCCTCCAAACACTCTCAGAGGGGCCGGCACTGCCTCCCACTTCTGTGACCCAGGCTGGGAAGGGGTGAGAGCCTCCCTGCCAGTGTGCCCTGGCTCCTGGGGATGCGGCGGCTACCCCCAACATCCCCCAGGGGAGAGGGGAGTGCAGCCTCGCCAGGATCCCCAGCCTGGAGGTCGTGTGGGCACGACCAGCCCTGAGCCAGCATCTTGCCTGGTGCCAGGTGGCTGGACCCCTGAGGTCAGCCTGCGCCACCAGCCCACCCTGGGGAGCCACTGCTGGTGCCGGGGCCAGAAGACGCTGGGGCAGGAAGCCAGTTTCAGCTTTGGCTTCCCTTGTGGAGGTCTGGCTGGGCACGGGTCTGCCCGTTTATTTTTTTCTCTGTCTCTTCTTTTTTCCCCACCTCTGACCGGGCCTGGAACAGTAGCTCTTTCTCTGGTTCTGCAGGCCCTTCCTGACCCTGCTCTGCCTGTGGGCGGGGAGGGGGGTCGGCAGCGGGGAGGGGCCTATTTTTAACTTCCCAGCCTGGCCCTTCTGCCAAGATTGTCAGAGACGTGGGCGCTGTGGCTGTCTCCCTTCCTACGGTGCCCCAGGCTCAGTGCCCAGCCTCGTCGGTTGTGTCCAGGGTCCGCAGAGGGCCCTAGAGCCCACCCTGCTTGCCACCCCTCAGGGTTGCCCTGTCCCTCCTCCAGGCCCTGGCCAGCCCCACCTGCCCCAGGACAATGGCAGCCACTTTAAATTCCCTGGACAGCCCTGAGAATGCTCCTTGTCTCCCCCAACAAAGAGGTCAGTGTCTTGATGCTGTGATGGCACCGACAGCCATTGGAAACCCTATCTGCACTGCATCCGCTGTGACAACCTCATCTGAGGCTGTTCCCAAACCTCACTGGGCAGCTCTGAAGCAGCTCTCGGGGGGTGTTCTAAGGTGGGGTGGCCTAGCTCAGGGCCAGCCCTGCAGAAGCCCCTTGGAGCTGCCTGGCAGCCCCCAGGCCACTGCGGGCCAGCAGCAGATTCTCGGGAAGGCAGGAGCTGAGGCTGAGGTCCCAGCCCGTCTGTCCTCCAGCCCATCCTGACAAGTGCCCACATCTCCCTCACTTTACCAGAGGCAATGGCTGGTCCTCAGAACCTCTGTCTCCCCCTACCATGAAAGGCGCACATTTCCCTGGTGAGGGGCCTGAGGCCCGCAGGATGACAAGCCCCGTCTGTGAGACCCCTGCCCGCGGCATGGCTGCTGTCACTTCACCCACTCACTCATTCATTCATTCATTCACTCTCTCATCCACCAGGCAGCCCGTGAGACCCCTGCTGCATCGCTGCTGTCACTTAATCCACTCATGCATTCATTCATTCATTCATTCACTCCCTCATCCACCAGGCAGGCCGTGAGACCCCTGCTGCATCGCTGCTGTCACTTCATCCACTCACGCATTCATTCATTCATTCATTCACTCTCTCATCCACCAGGCAGCCCGTGAGACCCCTGCTGCATCGCTGCTGTCACTTAATCCAC
>NW_016107474.1:6064814-6065441 GCF_001604975.1 Cebus imitator | reverse complement strand
CCGTGAGACCCCTGCTGCATCGCTGCTGTCACTTAATCCACTCACGCATTCATTCATTCATTCATTCACTCTCTCATCCACCAGGCAGGCCGTGAGACCCCTGCTGCATCGCTGCTGTCACTTCATCCACTCACGCATTCATTCATTCATTCACTTGCTCACTCACTCCCCCTCCCTCCCTCCTTCCCTTATTTGGAGACTCCCACTGTGTCACTGTGGTCACTTCCTCCACGCACTCACTCAGTCCTTCCCTCCCTCCCTCCCTTATCCCCGCCCACCGCACTGCCTCTGACACTTCATTCATTCAGTCATTCGGTCACCCACTCCCTCCCTCCATCCCTCATCCAGCAGGCAGGCCTTGCGCACCAGCTGTTACCAGGTGTGGGAAACACGGTGACCAGAACTGCATGTGGATGCTGCCATGTGGAGCCCGCTGGAAACAGGAGGCAGATGCCTGGAGGGGGCAGTGACAGAGACACAGGGACAGGCTGAGACTGGGAGTGGGGCAGGATGTCAGCTGAGGCCTGGAGGGTGAGGAAGCGAGGGTGTGGAGGTGAGGGGGACCAAGGAACAGCACAGGGAGGGAACAGAGAGGAGGAGGGAACATCACAGGGGAGGGAACAGAGA
>NW_016107474.1:6062714-6064010 GCF_001604975.1 Cebus imitator | reverse complement strand
GGGAACAAGAGAGGGGGAGGGAGCAGAGGGGGAGGGAACAGAGAGGAGGAGGGAACAGAGAGGGGGAGGGAACTGCAATGCCAGGTCAGGGCAATGTGCCTGGGTTCTGGATGTTGGGAACTGCCAGGTGCTGTGCTGGCCCCCCAAAGGTGTCAGATACAGGGACCCCAGCAAGTTCCATTCCTTGCTCCAGGGGTGGGGTAGTCGGGGCTGGGGAAGGACAGGCTGCTCCCAGCCCATAGCTCAGTCTTTCTAAGGCAATGGAAGGGGTTCCAGGGCCTCTTCACATTTTTGGTGCCTCCCAGACCCTGCGACACTTGCCCAGCTCCTACCACTGCTGGCAGGGAAACTGAGGTATGGACGCTGACCAGCAAAAGACATGGAGAGGAAGGGTGCACAGAGACCCAGCGAAGGCAGTGGCAGGCCTGGCCTGGATGCTGTCCTGTCTCCCACCACCGGGGAGCCCACAGGCTGCAGGGCACCTCGTCTGCTTTCTCTGTGGCCTTCTGCAGCCAGGGCTGGACCTGCCTGGCCCCTCAGAGGCTGCTTGCAGAGGCTCAGGAGCTGTCCGGCTGAGCCCCAGCTCTGCCCCTTGTTAGTCCAGCTATGGGCTGAACGTTGGTCCCCAAAGATGTCCACCCAGAGCCTGTGAACATGACCTTATTTGGAAGCAGGGTCCTTGCAGGTGGGATAAGTTATAAATTCCAAGAGGCCATCCTGGATTAGGGTGGGCCCTAAGTGCAATGGCTCATGTCTTCAAAAGAGAGGAGAAGGCAGAGAAAGCCCTGTGAAGACAGGCACAATGGGGTGAGGCGTCCTCAAGCCAAGGGTCACTGGGGGCCTTTTCCATGCCTTCATTTCTGACTTCTTGTCTCCGGAATAAAATATAACTCAGAGAGAATACAATTCCATGTAAGAAACGGTTTGTGCTCAGGAGACCTTAGCAGTGGGTCCCTAACCCATGACGGCCTGAGGCTCTCTTATCTGGGGATGGGGCTGGGACCTCTGGAGACACCATAGGGTCTGGGCAGTCCTCTCAAACCATGCAGGGAGTTCCAGACCCTGGCATCAGGGGTCATCGACATGGCAGAACCTGTCCTCATAGTGGGGGAAAGCCAGGCTTGGGGAGCTGAGTCAGGTAGTCTCCCTTCAGTTTTCACTGAGGTTGGCCTCAGGCCATATGCCCATACACCCATCCATCCACCACCCATCCACATCCACCCATCCATCCATTCATCCACCCATCCATCCATCCATCCACCTATCCATCCACCCACCCACCTATCCATCCATCCA